>NC_136266.1:136625786-137022239 GCF_964187855.1 Myxine glutinosa | reverse complement strand
GCCAGTGGCTTAGTTGTGGTGAACGACAGGGCAGAAAGGGGTTGTCGCATTGATACAAGACTACAATAAGCTCCTTACAAAGGATGAAGAGCAAAAGCAAGCTCTGCTCCAAGTTGTTGCTGCTCACAGGAAAATGTACCCCGATGCCAAGAAGGCAACAGTGGTGAAAACAGGCCCAGAAATAGGAGTTACATTTCTCATTATATTTGGGTTTTTAAATATTATGTGATATGGTGTCTCTTCATTTTATGAACTGAACATTTGGATTGTTATCATTGAATTTTGAGTTTTCATAGCAATATAGTGAGTGCTATTTGTGCAGCTATTGTAACTTGTGTTTGCTAGAATACAAAGAAAGTGAGTGGAGGGTGGATTTTCATAAAAACAAACTTCTGGTTTTGCTTTCGATCCATATATAGAAAAGTTTTGTAGACACCTTTAGTTTGAAGGCTGATGTGGCACCCCTAAATAAAATCGGATTGCTTTCATATTTGGTGTCTTTTCATTTTGGAACAAAAGGAACAAAACAAAGCCATGTCCCAGTAAATATTTAAAAATAATTATTTTGAGCACCACCCTAATATATATATATATATATACATATATATATATATATATATATATATATATATATATATATATATACATATATATATATATATATATATATATATATATATATATATACACAAAGAATTAAGTTAAGCACCCCTACACAACGAATTAAGGTAAGCACCCCCTAATATATATTCTTTGTGTATATGTATACATTGGCATATATTCTAAGGTATGTGAGATCAAATAATGATTGGTATGACATTAGCAATTATCCATTGATGAAATTGAGTGATCAAAGTGAAAAAAAGTGATTGGTTGAGTCAGTGATCCGATCACGTGGGTCCTACACACGTTATTGACGCAAAGATCGCTAGAGGTCTTCTCAGAACATTGACTGTACGTTAGAAAAACATAAACGTCATCCACACTGTCCGTGATGGACCTATAGCTCCATACTTAAATTGAGGTGAAAATATGCCTAAAATTCCCAAAAAAATTTCACCTTAAATTATTCAGAATAAAATATTGAAAACGGCATGATTGTTATGTTTTTATGTGACCATAATATCACTTCCCCAGAAAATATAGCAATATCATGGGTATATTACACTGTTTTGACGACAACGAACTTGTAATGTGCGAGGTTGTAAAAAAAACGGGGGGGGGGGTGCTTAACTTAATTCTTTGTGTATATATATATATATATATATATATATTGTTGTGGATATGAGAATGGTTTTTTTTTTTTGTTGTTGTTATTGTGTAAATTGTTGTTAAAATATCGCCCTCCTTACTCCAGTGTTGTATAAAGGTCAAAGGGCGTTCCCGTAGTTAGTTCCATAAAGCATACATGAAGGACACCATAATATCCCTGTTCAGTAGTTTATTTCCTTATTCTGTGTATTAGGTTAAGGCTTTGTCTTCCATTAAGATGACACTCCATTGCACCAAGTGAAATAAGAGTAGATTCCGTTCACATTCCCCTATAGTCAATTGCCAACTACATCCCCTCCAAGCCTCAATTGCCAACTGCACTGGGCAGTTTGTCAGGTTTCCTACAGCTGTGGGTTGTTGATTCCACCCCAAGACTCCATTAGCCATGAGGTGATCTCGGAGCCGCAGGTGGGAGGAGTCGGCCCAGCGCCGGGAACAAGGCGTGGCCTTGCCAACGCCTCCTCTAAGGGTGGGGGTCGCGAGGTCGCGCGACCAACCAGGGCCGAGGGTGAGCTCACCGATGGGCGTGTCCTGGACACCAGCGGCTTGATCGCCTGAGGCGCTATAAAGAGCGCGCGCGGAAGCCTTTGAAGAGAGACGTGCAAAGAGAGGTGCGTCAGAGAGATGGCGGTACACAAGCAGCGCAGAGCAGAGAGGAGGGAGAAGGAGTTCTGAGAGCAAGCATTGAGAGAAGGAGTTCTGAGAGCAAGTATTGAGAGAAGGAGTTCTGAGAGCAAGCATTGAGAGAGAGTCCTGAGAGCAAACAAGAGGAGTACCACGAGCAGTACCAGGAGCTTTAAACTCCACCAAGCAGCGTTGGCTCCACCAGGCAGCTTTAACTCGACCGGCGGAGCTCGTTCCCCTCGGCAGCTCGCACGACCACAGCTTGGGCGTTGACGGCCGGTGCCGACCGTGGCCGCGGAGGAACGGAGCTGCCGCTCCCGGCCCGACCGTGACCCCAGTTCCAGTGGACCTTCCTCTCCCTCCAGCCATCCACCTCCTGCCATTCCTATCATCATTCCCCGCGTGAGTCTGTCTTTGTTTGTTCTGTCCCTGGGTTTTTAATTAAGCCTGTATAGTTAAGCTAAGTTTCGCTGTGTCGCCTTGCCTCTTCTGTAAATTATTTTATTATCCTTCCTTCTCCTTGGTTTTTTTTGGTCTTGTAAAATAGTAAATAAATTATATTTGTATTCCTTACCCTTTGTCTTTCTTCTTCTTCACATCCTTCGCTTTAGTCTTTTCCCCATTGAATATCTGTGGCGCGATTCGGCCAACGTTCAGGAATCGGGGTTAGTCGGGGGTAACTGTTAGGGCCGCGGCGCCATCCGCTCGGGAAAACAACATCCTATCCGCGGTCCGTAACAATATATATATATATATATATATATATCTATATATATATATATATATATATATAATATATATATATATATATATATATATATATATATATAATATATATATATATATATATATAATTATATATATATATATATATATATATAATTATATCTGTGCAGTGTCTGTGTTGTGTTGTGTTGTTGTTGTCTTGTCTTGTCATTGAACTACTTTCTCAAACTTTTGTGCAATCGTGCCAAACTTCTGGTATGCACATATCTCTCCCATCGGTATGTCCTAAGAGTATTTTTTTGGAAAAAAATTTCCAATTTTTTTTATTTGTTTTGTGCAATTTTTTCGGGAAATTTTTATTTTCAACTTCAATTGTTTATAAAATGTGATATGACGTATATTACAAATACATTTGTGCAAAATAATTGTTTTGAATTATGATTGGTTTAAACCATGACAAAACGGCAACTCGGGTACAGTCATTTATCTATACTATATCTACACCTCTCTGGGCAGTGTCTGTGTTCTCACTTAACGACTTCCTCAAACTTTTGTTTCCGTGGTTGTGAAGTGTTTTTGATAACGTTGTGGTGGTTTTTGAATCACGTGGTGGTGAGGTGTTTTGAATTTCGTGGTGGTGAGGTGTTTTGAATTACGTGGCTGTGAGGTGTTCTTATTTTCGTGGTGGTGAGGTGTTTTTTATTACGTGTTTTTATGGCTGTGAGGTGTTTTTAATTTCGTGGTGGTGAGGTGTTTTTTATTACGTGTTTTATGGCTGTGAGGTGTTTTTCAACTTCGTGGTGGTGAGGAGTTTTTAATTTCGTGTTTTATGGCTGTGAGGTGTTTTCAATTTCGTGGTGGTGAGGAGTTTTTTAATTTCGTGTTTTTATGGCTGTGAGGTGTTTTCAATTTTCGTGGTGGTGAGGTGTGTTTTCAATTACTTGGTGGTGAGGTGTTTTGAATTACGTGGTGGTTAGGTGTTTTTGAATTACGTGGTGGTGAGGTGTAATCGTCCCAAACTTCCAGTCTGCACCTCTTGTCCTTGTGCCCACTGTCGAATTTTGAAGTTTGACTACCAAAAAAAGAGGGCAAGTCGCCACTATATTTTTCAGTTAGAATTATATATTGCCTGTATGAAAAAATGTGATCGACATTTGAATTCGGTAGCTAAACCCATTTTGGTGGCCATTTTCCAAAATGGCCGCCAATTTCATATTTCATCAATTTTCATATTTCATATCTCATAAATTTGGCCGTAACTTTTAATCGGCTGGTCTGAGGCACATGCTCCGCGACATAAGATATGTTCAGTATGTCATTTGGCATATTTTAAAGTAAACTAAAAGGAAATTGGTTAACTAGCTGTCGAGATAATTGAGAAAATATGTCACAAATGTGCAATTTCAACGCAAAAATGCCCAACAAAACCTGATATCATTGCAATATATACACAAAGAATTAAGTTAAGCACCCCCCCCCCGTTTTTTTTACAACCTCGCACATTACAAGTTTGTTGTCGTCAAAACAGTGTAATATACCCATGATATTGCTATATTTTCTGGAGAAGTGATATTATGGTCACATAAAAACATAACAATCATGCCGTTTTCAATATTTTTATTCTGAATAATTTAAGGTGAAAATTTTTTTGGGAATTTTAGGCATATTTTCACCTCAATTTAAGTATGGAGCTATAGGTCCATCACGGACAGTGTGGATGACGTTTATGTTTTCTAACGTACAGTCATTGTTCTGAGAAGACCTCTAGCGATCTTTGCGTCAATAACGTGTGTAGGACCCACGTGATCGGATCACTGACTCAACCAATCACTTTTTTTTCACTTTGATCACTCAATTTCATCAATGGATAATTGCTAATGTCATACCAATCATTATTTGATCTCACATACCTTAGAATATATGCCAATGTATACATATACACAAAGAATATATATTAGGGGGTGCTTACCTTAATTCGTTTGTGTAGGGGTGCTTAACTTAATTCTTTGTGTATATATTACATTTTTTTCATATACAAGCAACATGTAAGACTAGCTGAAAAATATAGTGGCGACGTGCCCTCGTTTTTGGTAAACAAACTTCAAAATTCAACGGTGGGCACAAGGACTATATCTATATATTTAAATATAAATGCATCTATCAAACCAGCAAAATATAATAGATGTGTTGTTTGTGTATTCTCAGGTATTGAGTGAATCCCAAGCCAACAAGACAAACCATGGCTGAAACAGAATTGAAAGCGAAAAAAAAGGAAATTGTCTCTCCAAACATGCATTATATGCACGAAAGCGTCACCACTGCATGAAACTATCATCACCACAGATGAACAATCATGGGGTAAGACAAAGGTAAGGCAATTTTGAACCAATTCTTAATTTGAAACATGATTCAACTGGTATTCCCACACTGCATTACCATAGACAATGCAGAGCACAGTTCACCCACAAAAAAATCATTGGCCAGTTTGTCAAAACAGGAAACATCCACAAAAGAAGACAATACCTCAAACCCAAAGAGAATCATCACGCCAAGTGTGCACCACACATACGAGAGTCTATGACAAAATATGCATTTTTTGTCAGAAGACAACAAAGTATATGAGAGGTTCAAAGACTCGTGAACCTTTGAAACAAGCTGTGGAACTTCGAGCAGACAAAAACACTTAGCGAACTTGCAACCCAACGCCTAGGCCCTAGATGAACGAATTCTTTCGATAACTTCACGGGACATCGTAGCGGCTGAAGCCCAATTCCACAGGACCAGCTCACTTCTTTCCTAGCTGAAAACTGGAAAGACCAACAGAAGAGAGAGAAGCTTGGAAACCTAGTTATGTTTGTGACGTGTGGTGATCTCTGCCTGAAGCTTACCCACGACAGTTGGCAAGAAGTGGAAGATCTCAACTCAAGCCAAGAAGAGGCTGATACACGCCTATTGCTGCATGCCAAACATGCCGCAGACAGCTATTCATCCCTGATCTGTGTCACCGAAGACACTGATGTCTTCATCATTTGCCTCGCACTGAGTAGAGATATCAACAGCAAACTCTTCATAAGACGTGGAAACAAATCATCAGTCAGGCTTGTCGACATCACCAAACTGGCTGCAGCACTGGGATGAGATGTTTGTACTGCCTTATTGGGACTTCATCCATGGACTGGATGTGATACTGTCAGCTCACTTGCTGGGCAAGGAAAGTTGAAAGCGTTGAAAATTCTCCTATGTGATGAGATGTTCAGAGAAGCCTTTGCGTCACTTGGCAACAACTGGGACATCTCAAACGAGTTATTCAATGTCATTCAAGATTTCACATGCCAACTTTACTGCCGCAACACTAAAATAAGAGAAGTAAACGAGCTACGATACCAAATGTTCCATAGCAGAAGCGGGGAAATCGAGTCCGGACAGCTTCCCCCATGTGAGGACACACTTCGACAACACACACTTCGAGCAAACTACCAGGCTGCTATCTGGAGACGTAGTTTGATTAACTCCCCAGACATTCCCAATCCTATCACAGGTCATGGATGGACATCAAGTGGAAACGGCATTCCAGTTATAAAGTGGATGACAGGTTCCCCAGCTCCAGAGGTCGTGATAGGTCTCCTGTCTTGCAAGTGTGCTCGATCTTGTCGGCCATCTGACTGCACATGTTTATCAATGCACTCAAATGTACAGAAGGCTGCAAGCTGTTGACATGCTCCCAACATGGTGAATGACGAAGAAGAATTTCTACAGGTTGAAAACGTTTCGTCGGATAGCGATGATGACTGAACACACATTGTTTACATATAAAGTCTGCAAGAACATCAGAGGCCTACACATATTCATCAATCAAAGGTGTGCCTTCTAGATGGATCTACGTGGGAGATGCAGGTGGACTTGCACCAGAAGCTAGCCTTTCCAGATATTGTGCATACAACCCTTCGGCCAGATGTTGTTATCTGGTCAACTCAGCGAAAGATCATCATCGTGATAGTTAGCAGTCCCATGGGAAGAAGGCTGCGAGGAGGCCTATGAGAGGAACAGTGCCAAGTATGCCGAGCTGATGGAGATGTGTCAACAGAGGGGCTGGAAGACATGACTATTCCCTGTGGAGGTGGACTGTCACGGATTCCCTACGCAGTCATTTTAGAGGATGTGCCAAATGCTAGGTATTCGAGGAAGGCAGAGGAGGACAGTTATACGCAGACTAGGAGAGCAAGCAGGGAGGGCGTCATGCTGGTTATGGTATCGTCGCGAAGATCCCCATTTGAAGCCGCATAAAGACAAATGGGTCGAAACGTCCAGTGACAGTTGGCAACCATCTGATGATGTCAGCGGTGAAACAACAAGGGTAGTATGACGAGCAACCGGGGGCATACAACTCCCAGAAGTCAGACGATACAAGCCTGACCAGAGTACGAACAGACACCATCATCGGTAAGTGGATTATTATATCATGTATATGAAATGACTTCAATCAAACGTATATCATTCTTCACCTGAAGTAACATAAAATGGCTCTACGTTAAAATTTCTGTTTGCAAATGTCCCTATATATAACACACAACTTATAGATTTTATTCTTCATTCCGTTTTTACGGATTTGAAGAATGTTTTTTGGGTGTAAATTACCCTCAAAATGCACTGGCACAGGGAAACTCTCCACAAGCGCACAGCCTATTAATTAAATAATTAATGACAGCCAGCAATGAAAAATATTCAACCTTCCCCAAGCTGGGCAAGTTGAGCATTTTTGCACGAAAATTACACATTTTTTACATATTTTCCCAATTATCTCGACAGGTAGTGAACAAATTTCCTTTTAGTTTACTTTGAAATATGCCAAATGACATACTGAACATATCTTATGTAGGGTGCATGTGCCTCAGACCAGCCGATTAAAAGTTACGGCCAAATTTATGAGATATGAAAATTGATGAAATATGAAAATGGCGGCCATTTTGGAAAATGGCCGCCAAAATGGGTTTAGCTACCGAATTCAAACGTCCATCACATTTTTTCATACAGGCAATATGTAAGGCTAACTGAAAAATATAGTGGCGATTTGCCCTCTTTTTGGTAGTCAAATTTTATCTGGCTCATGGACTACTACCCCTCTCCTATGTATGTGCTGAGGGGTTCTTTCTTGAAAAAAAACATTCAACCTAAATCTTCAACCTAAATTGCCTATAAAAATGTAATATCACAAACACAACAAATACATTTGTGCAAAATAATTGTTTGTGTTATGATTGGTGTAAATCATGACAACACAGCAACTCAGGTACAGTCATTATCCTCAGCTAAAATAAGCCCGTTCCTCAGTAACGACGCTTGGTTGAGGCGAGCGTAGCGAGCCGAGCCAAGCTAGTATATATACATATAATATATATATATATATATATATATATATATATATATATATATATATATATATATATATATTATATATATATATATATATATATATATATATAATATATATATATATATATATATATATATATACAGTGGGACCTCTAAATCCGAATTTAATTCGTTCCAGCGGAAGTTCGGATTGGAAAAGTTCGAATTAGAAACTATTTTCCTCATTAGAAATAATGGAAAGTGAATTAATCCGTTCCTGGACCCCAAAAATCCATTATCAAGACACTGTTAACTGCAAATACACATGATTCAAGGTAAAATAAGATGAGTAAATGCCCTAAATATCAAATAATAATAATAATAATAACAAGAAATAAATGTACTAACATGAAAATAACTGCATTTACCTTAGTGGAGAGTTCTGATGGTGCATGTGGAAGCTGGAGAGGAGGAAGGAGGGAGAGGGTTTTATTGCTTGGAAGGTGAGGCACCTTCCAAGCTAACATCAGATGACTGTGCTTCTGGTGTTTGCTCTCTTTGTCTCTTAACACCACTTGTAGAGGGTTGGGGCTCACTAGGCTTGCTTTCTTTAGAGAACCACCTCTCCAAAGTTGCCTGGTGTTGGCGACTTTTCTTAATTTTTCTGAAGTGGTCTGTCGACTCCTCTCCGGCTTGCACCCCAGCTCTCTCTGTGCTCTGTCCCCCAAATATTCCTACAGGTCGCACAAGATCTGCCAGCAACCCTCTGATGGTTAAACTGCCGAAATCTCGGCTCTCGGCTCACCTTCACTCTTTCATTCCTCTTTTCTCCCGCCTCTGGAACAAACTCCCTCACTCCCTTCAATCCCACTCCTCCCTCCAGGTCTTTAAAACAGCTGTTCACCACCATCTCTTATCTTCCCCCATCCAAAACCTTGATCTTTTCTACCCCGCTAATTCACCCCAGATCCACCTTGTTTGAAATTCCAACTTCTTTCCTGGAAGTCCTGGCAGTGTCCATATGTTTTATACCTCTCCCACTGCCCCCTTCCCACGCCCCCCCCCAAAGCCCTCGCCCTCTCTCAGATCTCTCGATGTCTCCATGTCTCTCGGTCCCTGCTCTCAAATGTTGTGTTTGTGTCCTTCCCCCTCTCTCCCCATCTTGTCTACCGCTCCCTATGTTATATGTTTTATGTGTCGGTTTGTCTTTCTGTGTGTTCATGTGATTAATGTTCGCTCTTTCACGAGCCTCGATATTGTATACAAAAAAAAAAAAAAAAAAAAAAAAAAAGTGGTCAATCACATTGTCACCGAACAAGTTAATGCTCCTGTTAACCACTGCTTTATTAGGGTGCCACCTTTCAACAATGGCCTGTGTTTTAGACCAATGGAAGCACAGTTCTTTAATTTCAGCACTGGAAATGTTACCACTAGCTCCCTCTTCCTCCTCTGAATAAATTTCCACTGCCACTTCTTCTTGCTGCATCTTGTGGAGGTGCTGAAGTTCTTCTGTGGTGAGTTCCTTGTTGTGATCCTCCACTAACTCCTCCACATCCTCTTCACTCACCTCCAAGCCCATGGACTGACCCAATGCTACAATAGCAGGCACAATAGGTTCTTCAAAGCCTTCAAAATCTCGACGCTCGCGGCGGGAAATATGAACGACGCTAACGCTATGTTGGCGGTTCGGTTATAGAAATACATTCGGAATTAGGGACAAAATTTTCTCGAATTTACGGTTCGGAATTAGAGTAGTTCGAGATGAGGGGCGTTCGGAATTAGGGGTCACTACTGTATATATATATGTATATATATATATATATATATATATATATATGTATATATATATATATATATATATATATAATATATATATATATATATCTATATATATATATATATATGTATATATTGGTATATACAGGTATAAGTGTGTCATCCCTCAGATGGATGTTAACCTGTCTGCTAGCATTTGAGTTTGTGGACATAAAACATCATATGGTGTTCTTCAACAAAGAGTAGGCAGGTTGTCAACAGTACCCTGACAAAATTATTGTCAGCCTCACTTAAAATGCAGGCCTGGCCATCCAGCTTATGAAATTTGTGCCAGTTTACAGGCTGATGAGATGCCAGGACCAACTTAATGGGACATGGCATAAGGAGAAGCTACGAGAGTTTGGTAAGTGGAAGTGCAATGCTCTTTGTTCTCTATAACAAATTAACAGCTACTATGGTGGAGCATTATATCGGCCAAAGATCTGTGCTATATTGTTCTTGAATGCCTATGCTATTATTGGATGCCTGTACTATAGACTATTAACTGCACATGTCCACTGAAAATTCCGCATTATCTGCCTCCTCCTCCTCAAACTTTTTCCTTTTGAAAGGAATTTCATCTCAAAGAGAAGTTCCACTTTGTTGTTTGTTTACACAACAACTTTAAAATGCATAGTTATGTGAAACTAAAATTTAGTACACCTATTCATTTTCAGTCAAAGAATAGAGGATTAAAGTTTGCTGCCATTCAACAATTGTACAACAAAATTATCAGGTTCCTGTATTTTTTTTGTCACAGGTCTACAAAAGCTTTGCGTTGCTGTTGTTGTTGGGGTTCTTATTAGGAATCGATTTTTGAAATGTGCACCCTTTGCTCGAACAGCTGCCGGACCACACACACAACTTTCATGACGGTTTCACGGCATCACAGAACAACCTTGTTCAAGAGGGTTAGAAACCTTTTATTTCAGAGGGGTTTGTGTCACTGGATGGAAACGTGACTAAACAGAGACCTGTTAGGGTATTGAGGGACACAGGAGCACATCAATCTTTGATGCTTGAAGGCATTTTGCCATTGTCAGAGAAGACGGCAACTGGTGTTAGTGTTCGTTTACTGGTTGGTGGCTATGTTAGAGCCCCACTTCATGTCATCCATTTGCAGTCTGATTTGGTGTCAGGACCGGTCCCCGTAGGTTTACAAGCCACTCTTCCTGTAGAGGGAGTATCTTTTGTTATCGGGAATGATTTGGCCGGTGGTCAAGTTTCTGGTAACCCGATGTTTGTTGAAAAGCCTAGTATGGAAAATAACACCGCACAGGTAGAGCAGGAGATTCCGGGTATCTTTCCATCCTGTACCGTGACTCGTGCTATGGGTAGGAAGCACCCTGAAGCGAAGAGGAAGTACCCTGAAACTCAGTGTCAGCACACACAAGTCAGGGATGGAAGCAATGTTGGCAAGCTCTTTGTAGGTGGACTGAACTTCAACACAAGGGAAGATGTTCTGGATTCTGTCTTCGGCAAATATGGACCGCTCTTGGAAGTGCGGCTGATAAAAGACAGGGAGACGCAAAAGTCAAGAGGATTTGGCTTTGTCATATTTGAAAACACAAAGGATGCCAAAGATGCAGAAAAGGATTTGAATGGCATGGATTTGGAGGGTCGGACCATAACAGTAGAGAAGGCAGGCCATAGGCATCGAGGGGGCTACAGAGGAGGAAAACGTGGAGGTAGTTTCAGGGGTGGCTATGGCTCCCGGGGTGGGAGTAGTAGTTTTGGTGGTGGCCGCAGTCGATATTACTATGGAGGCTCCCAGAGTTACGGCAGCTCCCGAAGGGATGATTATCAGGGTCGTGGCCGAGAAGGAGACCGCTATTCACGTGACTACAGCGACAAGCGGTCCAACCGTGATTATTATGAAAGTTAGGAAGAGTTGAAGCACTGAATGCTGTGGAGCAGCCGAGCCAGGATTCCTACACGGATTAACCGTGAACGCCACATTCCTAAAGGCATCTATATAGTGAACTTTCCTACACGGATTAACCGTGAACGCCACGTTCCTAAAGGCGTCCATGTAGTGAACTTTCCTACACGGATTAACCATGAACTCCACGTTCCTAAAGGCGTCCATGTCGTGAATACTTCCAGGCCTCACCACCCAACCACCATGGAACCTGGCTCTCAGCTCGGCCTCCCGGAAAAAGTGCTATAGATTTGCTTGACTTTGGATTTTTGATCACAACCCCTTAACCTTCATTCAAAAGAAACAAAAAATTAAAATCAGAGGTTGATGAGATGGAGTTTGGCTTTGCAAGAGTTCAACTGGGAAATTGAGAATGTAAAGGGCAGGGACAATGTCATTGCTGATGCTTTGTCAGGAGTGAATTAACTTTGGAAATCTCTGTAGGTTGTTTGAAGTTTTGTTGCTTTATTTTTGGGAAATATTGATAATTATCGTTGCTCACGGGAATTGATGATTTGGGTGTGAGTTTACTTTTGTTTGTTGGGAGAGTTTTGCCGACAAAGAAAGTTTTCACTATGTTCAAACTTTCTTTCTTGAGGGGGGGAATTGTTACGGATTCGTCACTTCCGGTGTTGTGGTTTTCATCCACTTGAAACATTTCTGGTTCTATGTATTATTATTATTATTGTTGTTTGACGGAAATAGCCATTATTATTGTCAAAAGGTAAAAAGGTTAATGTTAAATGAAACAGGAAACCGGATCGGGAACTGGAAGACGAAGAAGAAGAGGAGGTGAGAGAAAAAGAAAGGAGCGAAAAGTCGGACAAGAAGCTGGTTGCTTTGCATTCTGGATCGAACGTTGTCGAGCAAGAGTCACGAGTGAACTTTGAATTTCCTGGATAGGAATTCCTGCGATAGGGGTTATCGCTGTGACTGTCAACCTGGGTGTCAGGTTTGGCGTTGGGATTCTGAAGAATCATTGCCGGGTCATTGCGACTCGAGGATGAGCCGTCGGCCATTTTGATTCGTGCGCTTCGCACGTCAAGCAGGGTATTTGCTTCGTCAGCCATTTCATTTCCACCGCTTTCAGACGTATCTGATGTGTGTGTGTGTGTGCACCGTGGCTTTTGAAAGATTAATTTGCGGTTCGCCGACTGAGCCATGAAAGTTCAGACCTGGAGGGCGCCTTTGGATTTCCCATTCGCCTTGAGTTTGCCTTATGCAGTGGCGCCTTTGGATTTCACATTCGCCTTGAGTTTGCCTTACGCAGTTTTGGACCACGTGACTCTTTGCGCCGCTTCGTGCATACGCCTTTCTGCTGTTTTGGCGGTGTGACCGGGCCCGTCATCTGAACGGGGTTCGGGTTTCGATTCGACATCGCTCTAATGATCACTGGGGGGGATCACCTTTGAGCTATAGAGACATTGGGGAATGTTCCTTTTTCACTCACTTGTAGCACAGTGAGTTATCCTATACTAGCTGATGGTACCATCATAAGATGTGTTGATTGTACTTTTGATTGCTATTATTGTTGTATCGTTATTCTTGTGTGATATTTAATACAATATTTGTTTGTTGATAACCATTGGTGTGGTTTCCCTATTGATATTTGACACAGAATAACATATTTTTCTGCCGTGGCTCCTCTCGGGGCTCGGAGGTACACCGTGACTAGGGGGTCGGGGAGGAGCATGTAACAATAGCACATAGACGAAACGATATGGCCACCATCTTGTTTTTTCTGGTGAGCCGAACACATTAGGCCTGTAGGCCTCCACTGATGAAACACTGCCCAGGATTGTTGCATCCAATTTCCATTTGCTTTGTTTGGGTCGAATGTTATTCACAATGAGGGGCACTGGAAAATATAATCATATGTCGAATAATAATAATAATAATGTTTAATCCAGCCGGTAAAAATACACGGAATATCAATTGCAATGTTACGTTACATAATCAAGCGTTATGTCATGCAAATTCCTTTAAAAAATAGCGTTAATGTAATTTTTGAACTGCCCTATATTGGGATTAAGCAATCCTTGACCATGTGAAGAATCAGCTCGTTCTGATATAACTGTGGGGAGGGTGACATGGATAAGAGGTGTCGAGTTAATATTCCAATAGCGCATTAAATGTGTGTTTCCCAATCGGCCCGCTAACAGATTTTGTTGCAGGTTGTGACCACAGTACACTTTTCTTGTTTAACAATATCAGATATGATAAGGAATAGTGAGGTGAAATTTTGCATCCGCCTAAATTAAATCGAGAATATGCAATGGTTATTCTTCACAAGAAACATCTCAAATTAGGTCATTGAGGAAGTAGTATCATGAAATATTTTGTTCTTTATTTCAGGATTGCAAAATTGCAGACAAAATATCTCACAGGCTTTTATCGCAACAAGTACTAAATAAACGAGTTACTTTTCAAAGCTGATTTTAGACAATGGCATCGCCGAAGTGTTCTTTCAAACCACAGGTGGACTCCGATCAAGGTGTAGAAACATCTCAAAGATGATCAAGAGAAATGGGAGGGACCTGAGCTAAATTTCAAGTGCCATAGCAAAGGGTATATATATATATACAGTGCACTCAGAAAGTATTCAGACCCCTTCACTTTTTCCCATTTTGTTATGTTGCAGCCTTATGCTGAAATCGTTTAAATTCATTTTTTCCCTCATCAATCTACACTCAATACCCCATAATGACAGAGAAAACAGGATTTTAGAAAGTTTTGCAAATTTATTAAAAAGAAAAAACTGAAATATCACATTGACATAAGTATTCAGACCCTTTGCTATGACACTTGAAATTTAGCTCATGTACCTCCCATTTCTTTTGATCATCTTTGAGATGTTTCTACACCTTGATTGGAGTCCACCTGCGGTAAATTCAATTGATTGGACATGATTTGGAAAGGCACACACCTGTCTATATAACGTCTCATAGGTGACAATGCATATCAGAGCAAAAACCAAGCCATGAGGTCGAAGGAACTGCCTGCATAGCTCAGAGACAGGATTTTGTAGAGGCACAGATCTGGGGAAGCCTACAAAAAAATCTCTGCTGCAATGAAGGTTCCCAAGAGCACAGTGGCCTCCATAATTCTTGAATGGAAGAAGTTTTTGAACAATATATATAAAAATGAAAATTTATTATATCTCATGAATAAACAAAAAATTAAAGACAAGTACAGATACATTCAAAGTACACCGCCCCCATGCCAAATAAATAAATAACATCCTTCAGCGCGGCATTGCCGGGGCGCCTTCGGCGCATCTCAATAAATAATAAATAGCTTTAGGCACCCGGCAATACCGCGGGGCAGCACATAGAGACAGTATTGGGGGGGAGATGTGTACAATAATTGATTGATTCATTGCGTAATTAAAATCAATAAATAATCATCGTAAAATAATTTCCTAATCAATTGGCTAATAGTATACCTCAACCACCAGTGTTTCATCCGAAGCTGTAACTTTTTGAAAATTAAACAAGTCATTCATTAAAAAAAAAAAGATTAATCAATAAATAATAAATCGATTAATCAATTCATCGATAAATAAAAAATACCCTTTACAGCCAAATAACTTGGTCATTGTCATGTCCAAATATCATCATTCCATCTTTTTTAAATTTATTTATTTATTTATTTATTGTCATGTCCAAATATCAGCTTCCTAACTCAGAAGGTGCCTGATATATCACCCAGATGAGAAAGGAAATAAATAAGTGATTAATATTGAAAATAAATAAATAATAATGGTAAAATAATTAAGTTATTAGTCAATTGGCTAATAGAATACCTAAACCACCACCGAACATTTCATCCGAATCTGTAACTTTTAAAATAATTAATTAATTGCGTCATTAATTGAATAATTAAATAATTAATCGATTAATCAATTAATCAATAAAGCAAAAATAGCCTTTACAGCCAAATCACCTCGTCATTGCCATGTCCAAATATCAGCTTCCTAGCTCAAAAGGTGCCTGAGATAATGCCCAGATGAGAAAGGACATAAATGAGTACTTAATAAATCGATAATAATTAAGTAATTGATCAATTAATTCATCAAAAAACAAAAAATATCGTTTTTGCCGAAGCATGTGCTCACTATTGTGCCGAAATTTCAACTTCCGAGCTCAAAGGATGGGCTGAGATATCGCCTGGACAAACAAGAAAGAACGAAAGAAAACAAACAAACAACCTGTGTGAAAACTGAGTACTCCCTTTCAGAGCGCGTCATCGCCAAACCCCATTCGGTGCCTGGCAATGACGTCATGCAGTGCATGGGGTGGAATAGGAAAGGAGTTGTGTACAAAAATGTAATAAGCACAAGATGGCTTTTCACACTACAGTCAATAAGACAACACCATAGTTAAAAGACCCTGACTGGCTCAGAGGATAGCCTCGGCCCTAAGAGTATGCACACTCACCTCTGAGCTGTCTGACCTGGGTTTTACTATCGGTCCAACTAGAATTGTCATCCTGGTGTTTCACACGTGGGGCGATGCATCATTGCATCAATGTCCCTTGGATGGATGTTAAACTAGGCGTCCCATCATCTGACTTTCGTTGGTGAACGTTAAAGATCCCATTGTGTCTTTTGGGAAGAGTTGGGGGCTATTGCTGGCACTCTGAACAGATTCCAAA
The DNA here is from genome assembly GCF_964187855.1 of Myxine glutinosa. Classification (NCBI taxonomy): domain Eukaryota; kingdom Metazoa; phylum Chordata; class Myxini; order Myxiniformes; family Myxinidae; genus Myxine; species Myxine glutinosa. The sequence goes on along the minus strand of NC_136266.1, from coordinate 137,005,876 downwards.
ATCCTGCTCTAACCAACAGGGGGCATAACATCAGTGGCACTTTAAGTTACATAAACAAACATTACTCGTTACTAATTACTTAAAAAGTAATGTAACTAGTAATGTTTGTTCAGCTACCTAAAAGTTTTAGTGTTGTATTTTCGGTGAGAAATGGACATGATTGTACAGTTTTGGTGCAAAGTTGAAGCTCAGTGAAGAGTTAGAACAGAACAGAATGAACAGTAGAAAACAGGGAAACACCACAACAGCTGGGTAGAGGGATAAAGCACAGAGAGAATGGGAGGAAGATTGAGTAAGGGTAAGAATGAGAGAAAAGAGAAGGGGAGGAGGACACAAGGGGTGAATAAGATGGATACAAGCTCAAGTACAGCAAAAGGGGGCTTTAAGACGAGGAAGGGAAAAACGGCGATGAAGCAGCAAAAAAGGAAAGGTAGATGAGGGGAGGACGCACGATAATCTGGAAAGGAAGAGGTAGCCTTGGGGAGAGTTATTGAGGAAGGAAAAGATCATGAGTATGAATGGGGGAGAGGGGAGAGGAAGCTGGTTCGACAGTTGAGGAAGATCAGAAACAAATGAGGGGAGGTGAGCAGGAAGCCTGGATTTTTGGAGTTTCAGAAGTGTGTTACCAGCAGACCGTGCGTGCCTTGCAGAAACATGGGGGCGGGGGAGCGTGGGGGGCAGAACAAGAAAGGGAAGTGTGTGTAAGACCAGAAAGGAGGCGGTGGATGAAGAAGAGTCCACTGACACTGTTGTGATGTATAACAGGCCAAGAGTTTCAGCTTCATCCCAGGAGATTCCAATGATTTTAAAGGCTTTTGTCTCCATGGCACCCACCTGTGAAAGATGTGAGACATAGGTACCAGCACAATGGGGAAAGCAGTACTCCATCAAGCTATGTATCTAGGCTTTGTGAGTTGTTGGAAGTTCAAATTTCCCCAAGGAAAGACTTGGCCGCCCGACAGACGATGCCCAGTCAGTAGCTGATTTTGGAGGCCAAATTGAATATGTGATTTGCCCAGGAGAGATTGTGCCTTATGGTGAGGCCCAAATGTTTGAGGCATGAATTTCTTTATGTGGTTTGGAAGTATGTATATGGAAAAGTTGACCAGATTTTGTGTGTGAGATATTTGTCAGGTTAAAGACATATTGCAATTGTTGGACCACTTCCTGGTTCTATCATCATCTGCAGAGAGGGAAGAGGCTGCTGCCTGCTCATACATGATGGATGAGAGGTACTATTGGCAGAGGTTGGTATCAAAAGCAACGACGCAAGCAGGATTTTCCAGATAATCGGAAAGATCTTTGATGAAGATGAGGAACAGGACTGAGTCCACGCCAGTGCCTTGGGCCATTCCAGCATCGACAGGGGGAGGAGATGAGAGGATCCTGTTGAGAGCCACACGCTGACTGCGAGTCGACTCTCCAGTAAGCCTGGATTTGGGGAGTTTATCCAAGAGAGCTCCTGGATGGAAGTAGTATTTTACTGGCTTTGACATTTTGAAGTAAAAATGGAGACGATGTGTTGAAGTCAACGGACTATTGAAAGTACAAAAGTTAGTGCCTCGAATTATAATATCTCCTTCATCTGACGTTTTGAATGCGTCACATAGTTAATATAATTTCTCATAATTTGATGTATCATGGTTATCAGGGCCTGCGGGATAGCTTCAAGATAAGTGCAATCACCTCTTAGCTGTCTAGCCTGGGCTTGAATCTCGACCCAACTAGGGATGTAGATATCATCTTTAAAAGGCTCACCTTTTGCATGCATTTGATGATTATCCTGACCGTCGACTCTAATTCTGGAAGCGGGTGTTGGAGAACACAAGCTATGACCATGTACCCCATAACTTTCGTTGCAGACAGGTCTTCTCAGATGAGGCCATGTTTAATGTGAATGGCACTGGCAATCGGCATAACATGGATGATTTGCCCCTTCATCATCAGTTTGGCACTGACGTAAGACGCAGTTTGAATGATACTACATTGAATGGTAATGTACGGTATGTGGTATAACTTTTAAGTCAGAAGGGAAACTTTAATATAACGCATTATACTTAAGCATATTTTTGTTACATTTATTTATTTATTTTGGTTAAAGATTTCGATGGATTTATGGGATACCATGTGATTTAATTATTACTTCTTATCTAATTGTTTTTAAGGGTTTTCTGTACCCTCATTATTCTTTTTTTAGTTTAAGATACATGTATTACCTTTTACATTCTTATTGAAGTCACCAACACCATTGTTCAGAAAAAAACAAGGAAAAGGTGTGCTGTCTGAGCTGGTCTCTTTCGTACTCTCAGAGAGCATATGATTTTTTTTTGGAAGGCATTTGAACAAGTAACGTATATTATATAACTAGTAAAACGCCCATCAAATATGACGGGTTGGAAAGGTTTATTCGATAGTGCAGCCTCGTGAACATGCCAAAGTCTGAAGCCTCGGCCTAGTATCAGGTGTGCTCCTATCTTTATTTATTAGATATCATCCGGATGTAAATGGTGTTGGTGTTGGATCTCCCTGGTGTTGGAATTCCCTGGTGTTGGGCTAGCGGCTAGGGTGCCAGCTTAGGATCCTAGGATCCTGGGTTCGAATCCCGGTCGATCGCTGAATTAACGCCAGGGGGGTTGACTCAGCCTGTCATCCTTCCGAGGTCGGCAAATTGAGTACCAGTTCACTGGTATTTCCCTGCGTGTCGTAAAAGGCGACAAAAAGGGTTGGCGGCAGGAAGGGCATCCGGCCGTAAAACATTGCTTCAAAAAAGGGGACCAAAAAACAACAACAACCACGGTGCCCGAAAAGGCCAACCCCCGCTTTGCGGGGAAAAATGGCCTCTAAAGGTGGTTATTATATATATTTATATCCGGATGTAAATGAACACTCCTTTTACTCTGCGGGCACCATGCACATCATGTGTAGCGAATTTCCCCTCTCTGCACCTAGTATTTATTGTTATTTTAAAAAACACTTCTGTGCACCGCCCTTGAGGCTCGGTTTGCAAGCCACCATCTACAATTCCAATAGAAGAGATATAATTACCCTTTTATGGAAAATGTTTTTTGGATTTGTTTTATCCTCAAAAATAGACCCATAAACACATTCGTGTTAAAAGATTGGCCTTTAAAACCTACCCTCATGAAGGGGGACAGACATCTGTACAAACGCACAAACTGATATTGTGTGTTATGTTGTGGATAAATAAGCACGTAAATACAATAACATAATTGTATCTCCATGAAGCCATTGCATCAATAAGATGCATCTTGGATTGAAGTAAGAAGTAACATGCAAAAAATGACCAATATTTTTACAAAACCATGACTTTTATCTTGCATGAGGTCTTAAAAATTGACACTATCAAATAAGACACTAACTGTAGATTCTACATTAGTGTAGCAGCATAGCAAACCTGTTGTGCATTTTGTGATACAAGCACCAAATTTGGTACACTAGTAGACTATCATATTATGAAAAGATCTGGATATTGGGCCATCTCAGATTCAGAGATTAGATTTTTGCAAGATTTCGATTCGATTGGGATCGAAGAGAACACCTTCTTCATCTTCTGTATAGTGAAGTTGCCAGCCCTGAATTCTCTGGCTACATCTGGGTGCTTCATTGGGAGTGCAACCGTGTCCCTCAGGTGAACAGGGACCCACCTGGCATAGTGTGTGTGGTCTAAGGCATGGAACCATGGGACCAGTTCCGTCAGGGCATCAAGGTACGTCGTGAATGAAGCCTGCCGCAGATAACGCACGTAGACCAGTACCAACATCTCTAGTTCCAGCACAGTTGCCCAGTACTGAAAGTTGGGAATGTCTTCTCCTCTCTGGTGACACCAGTCTTCGAACTCAGGCAGGTCTTCTGCATCATCAGCATATGTCATACAGTGGCGTTCATACGCACGGTGTTGCAGGATGTGCAGTGCCGCTGCAGTGATTTGATGAGCTCTTCTTGTGCGGGTGACGTGGGCAGCTCGTAGGAAGGAGTCGGCCGTCCCTGGCGTTGCAATCTCAGCTTGCAAAATCTGCAAATCTTGCAAAAATCAAATCTCTGAATCTGAGATGGCCCAATATCCAGATCTTTTCATAATATGATAGTCTACTAGTGTGCCAAATTTGGTGCTTGTATCACAAAATGCACAATTCTTTTGAATATTTGGGCTAAGCCGCCCCACTACATGTACATCTGGGTGTATGTCCAGTTTTAACTCTTATGAGGATATTTTTTATAGTGCAGGAAGTGAAAACTCTGGCAAGTATAAGTACACCATCAACTGAGATATGTTACAGCTCTAAACTTTAAAATGTACAGTGATACTTGCTTTATGCTACGGCTCAATTATGCACCCAAAGTAACCTATATACAGTACCGATAAATAATTTGAACACTTCAAAAACAATGATCATGAGATCACTTGTGATGTGGCCAATTTTGCTTAATAGAAGGCCTTACTGGAGTAAAAATATAGATTTTACTGCACATCCAGTTGTCACACATTGGTGTTGTTGACACTGGTGTTGCCCTGGTGTTGGGCTAGCGGCTAGGGTGCCGGCTTAGGATCCTAGGATCCTGGGTTCGTAATCCCGGTCGATCGCTGAATTAACGCCAGGGGGGTTGACTCAGCCTGTCATACCTTCCGAGGTCGGCTAATTGAGTACCAGCTCACTGGTAATTCCCTGTTTGTCGTTAAAGGCGGCAAAAAGGGTTGGCGTCAGGAAGGGCATCCGGCCGTAAAACATTGCTTCAAAAAAAGGGGACCGAAAAACAACAACAACCACGGTTCCCGAAAAAGGCCAACCCCCGCTTTGCGGGGAAAAATGGCCTCTGAAGGTGGTTATTTTTTTAATTTATATCCAGTTGTCACACATTGCAAAGTTAAAAGGTTATATTTTGAAACACTGGTTTACCTTTGCTACTTTGAAAACTATGTCATGCATGACAAAAGGAAGCAAGTGACAACGGATAATTTCCAATAAGTGAGGTTAATAAAAGGAAGCAATGGCAATAGCTCATCAATAAGCCTCTAATGTTTGGAGTTGCCTATACAGCTGAACAAAAACACAAAATTCACAACCAGGATGTCACCTGATTCATATATTCATGGCATGGTACATACTGAATTCAGATGTGAAAAAAATAACGAGCAATAATTATTAACTTGGACACTCATTTAATTATTTATTTAGCTTAAGTGACCTTAAGCTCATGGAGGAGTTGGTGCATAAACCACATACGCACCTTTTACATGAATTACATAGGTGTACACAATTAAGTGGACAAACATATTGTTGCGGTTTTGAGAACCCTCCACTTTGTAAATATTTGTAATAATCCCTTATAAATAATCCCCTGTAAATATCCCCATTTTCTAATGTTAAACGAGAGCACCCTAGTTAGTCCACAGCAACACGTAGGACCCCATAGGACCTTCTATAGTTATTTCCTTAGTCTATGTTTCAGGTAAGGCTGTGTTCCCAATAGTTTGACTCTGCGTTGCATTAAATAAATAAGAGTAGGTCCCGTTCCATTGTGCCTCCACCCTCCAAATTCCACCTCATTGGGCAGAATCCATCCCGCGCCCCATTTGACAACTCGCAGTTTGTTACGCTTGGGATGCTCGCAGTTTGTTATGCTTTGGCTGCCAGCAGTGTTTGCTGCTCTTGGTTTGCTGGTTTGCTGGAACTAGCCCAGCCACGAGGTAAGGCCAAAAAAGGGGGTGGAGCGGCAGCGAGGCTGAGATCGGATCGGCGGTAAGGGCCACCAGCCAATCAGGGCTGAGGCGACATCGCCTGACAGGGTGTGGCTAGAGGTTCCAGAGGGTTCGCCGGGCATGGCAATAAAACCCTTTGCGCGAGGCCCCCACGAGAGAGAGGAGGGAGGACGCGCTGTGACAAGTGGAGAGAAGAGAGAGGAGAGTGGGGGTGCTCGCATTGCTGCAATAGGCTGAGGCCCTCTAGACCGCTATTGAAGCCGAGGGTCGAGAGCAGAGAGAGGGAGAGACCGTGAGAAGGTCGGTCCACCACCGCAACAACACTGACCGCACTGCCTGCCGGGTTTCGCCGCGAACCAAAGCGTGGACCGGAGTGGAGCGTGAAGCTGGGGCCGGACCTCGACGCCTACCATCTGCTTGGACCCTTCTCCTCCTTCCTTCCTACCATTACCAACTCCCGTGTAAGTCTGTCTGTATTGTCCTGGGCGTGTGATAATATAAGACTGTATAAGGTTTGCCCTGTGTCTTCTATTTCCTTCTTCTGTATATTCTTGCCCTTTCGTTTCCTCTTGAGTATTGTATAATAAATCATATTTGTTCTTCCTTCACCCATCTGATTTCTTCTCATCCGATCGCTTTCGTCCTGTCCCCAATTGAATATACGTGGCACGATTTGGCCAACGCTTGGAATCGGGTTAGTCTTCTTGCTAACGGCTCGGACCTCGGATTGCTAAAACCGCTCGGCAATTTCCATCTTGTCCGGGTCCGAGCAGGGAATTATATCCCTGCTTTGCGGAGGGATTGGCAAAGGTATCTGGGAACCCATTGACCAATCACCCTGGCCAATCTCACCCCGCAAAAGAGTGTGTAATTTCCAGGACCGGGAGGATCGGCCTGTGTAAAAGACAAGGGGATTAACCCCCCCTCCCCCTCCCCCCCTGGTAAGGGGAGCACCGACCCCCGGTTCCGCAGCAATATGTTATATGGAATACTTGTAAAAAGCCAGTCAACAATGACGGGTTGGAACAGTTTATTCGATGGTGCAGCCTCATGAGCATGCCAAAGTCTGAAGCCTCGGCCTAGTATCAGATGTGCTGATATCTTCTTTATTTATAAGACATCCTATGGACGTAGATTAACACTCATTTTACTCTGCGTGCATTGCACATCACGTGCAGAGAATTTCACCTCCCTGTGCCTTTAATTTGTTGTTATTTAAAAAAAATACTTCTGTACACCGCCCTTGAGGATCGGTTTACAAGCCAAGCCACCGTCTACAATTCCAATAGAAGAGACATAATTACTCTTTTATGGAAAATGTTTTTCGAGTTTGTTTTATAATCAAAAATAGACCGTAGTGGACACACATTCTGGCTGGTTAAAGATTGGCCTTTAAAACCTAGCCTCATGAAGGGAGCAGACATCTGTACAAACACACAAACTGATATTGTGTTTTATATGGTAGATTTATTTTTAATAAAACAAGGCTCATGGAATCATGAAGTGACCAGCAGGGAAACAAACAGGGTAAAGAACGAATAGAAAAATTGAATGAAACACACTAACAAGCCCAAATGAGACTTGAAAGAGTATGCGGCCTAGAAAAGGGTACACAAACCCAGCACCAGGGCACATGTGAAGCACGACATAAGATGTGTGAATACATTACATGAACAAATAAACAACAGCAAATAAAAACTGCTAAACAAGACAATTCAAGAACAGATATCCTTAAAAGATAGCCTCTCAGAGCAGAGCATATGCCGCCTGGCAGCAAAGAAAGCGAGGTTTCCTGCATCATGAACGAGGGATTGAGATGGGAACACAAACAGGCCATTGTGATGTAGTAGCGCAAGTGGTTTCTCATCTCCACTAATGTTAGTCCTTATTGTCCCGAATGTCTTCCATTCCGTCCTGATGCAGTGTTTAATGTCTCATCTCCACTAACACATTGACAATAAACTGAGAGATGCCCAGCTTACCAATGCATGCTAAGATCGAGTCCGAGACCTGGTGCGTCAGCATGCCAATTCTCTGGTGGTCGAATATGCAATATGTTGTGCTAAAATGACACCCACCTTCACATAGTGATCTTGGTGACAATGAATGGATAATGGGTTATACAAGTACATCTGTGAGGAAATCGATGAAATTTTGTCCTTCATTTGTAGACCCTGGTGTTGGGCTAGCAGCTAGGGTGCCGGCTTAGGATACCGAGGATTCCTGGGTTCGAATCCCGGTCGATCGCTGAATTAACGCCAGGGGGGCTGACTCAGCCTGTCATCCTTCCGAGGTCGGCTAATTGAGTACCAGTTCACTGGTAATTCCCTGCTTGTCGTAAAAAGGCGGCAAAAAGGGTTGGCGTCAGGAAGGGCATCCGGCCGTAAAACATTGCTTCAAAAAGGGGACCGAAAAACAACAACAACCACGGTTCCCGAAAAAGGCCAACCCCCGCAAAAAATGGCCTCTAAAGGTTTTTGTTTTTTTTGTAGACGATGCAGTTGTGGCTGATAGATAGTTACAACTTGATAATGAGGAAACAGCTTTCATACAGTTCAGTGTTGACCGAGCACAAATAAATCACAGTCAAATAAATCACATCCAGTGGAAACAAGGCTTTTGATTTTACTTGAAGAAGAAGAACCACCTTTAGAGGCCATTTTTCCCCTGCAGAGCAAGGGTTGGCCTTTTTCGGGCACCATGGTGCCCTTTTTTTGAAGCAATGTTTTATGGCCGGATGCCCTTCCTGCCACCAACCCTGTTAGTCGCCTCTTGCGACACACAGGGAATTACCAGTGAACTGGTACTCAATTTGCCGACCTCGGAAGGATGACAGGCTGAGTCAACCCCCCTGGTGTTAATTCAACGATCGACCAGGATTCAAACCCAGGATCCTAGGATCCCAAGCCGGCACCTTAACCGCTAAGCCAACACCAGGCTGCACATCCTGGATATCATCTGTTTAATATAATCCTTCCTCACACAGGACATCCCTGGCTATTCTGTCCTCTGATTTGATAGGCCTCAACCCTGCCTTGGCGAAAGAGTTGCTCTTTACATCAATAACTCAATTTCTCACTGTCCGTGCACTAATCTTACACTTCCAACCCCCCAGCAGTACATCTGGCTGTGGGTTCCCCTCCACTCTCACCTCTTGTTAGTCTGTGTGTTGTACTCTCCCAACGATGACAATTCCATCTACATCTCTCTCAGACAACATGGACAAACTTTTAACCACTCATCCCAACTCTCTCTTCCTCATATGTAGCAATTTCAGTTGTCACCATACTGGGTGTTGTTATATCTATCATCAATCATGGCACTTCAATAAAGGATTTCTGTGCCTCCATGGGACCGACTCAATCTGTGAACTTTCCAACCTGGATTTCTGCCAATGGCAAATCCTGCCTTTTCGACTTGGTGATGACCAACTTCCCCAACAAATGGCTCCTGTTCGACTTTTATTTGAAGATTTCGACTTTTATTCGCAAAATTACCTACTTTATAAATCGGAAATCAGATAAAGACACAACATGACTATTTTGCAGGGTATCCAGGGATAGATTAGCGTCCAGGTGGTCTGAGCAATTGGGGCTCCCCTTTAAGAATGCTTTATGCAACCGGGCCCTTGGCCTTCAATATAATCACTATGGGCCTTTGTCCCCTCGAGTGGTACTGACCAACTTACAGTAGCTAGCTCAAAGCCAAAAGGAGAGCCACTACAGAGCACAAGGGAAACAGGAGGATGAAGAACACGAGATCTTTTCCTCTTTCCCCCCCCTAATTGTTAAAACGAGACCTGTGGGGCAAGCAGCTGAGTGTTAGTATGAGTGTTATTAAAGGAAATTTCGCAGTTACAATTCCCAAGCTGCGCTGATTGACTTTCGTTTCCGTACATTTCCGTTAACGGACATTTATGAACAGTATTGTGATTTAATTCACGGAATTATGGCTTTGAGTTTGGTGAAATATTGATGACACCCCAGTGGCCTTAAGGTCAACAGACAGGCAAAAATATAACAAACTGCACCAACACAATACTGGTGTTTAACAAATCAAACGTCCAACCAAAAACGTTTAATAACCTCTTCCAAGGACCATGTTTACAAAAAGCGCACACGATATTTGTGCCAACAATAATTTTAAAATTAATATCTTTAGGAGTCATTTGTTTGCTCATGTAAGACTTTGTTTGCACAAAACAATGAAAAACAAATGGGTTCATCTCAAGAGAGCCAGATATGCATGTGATGATATGTACAGAAATTCCCTTGCGCATTTGCCCTCGCCCATTGCGAGTGCAAATGATAAGTTGCCCCAGGGCATCGGTTATACCACCTCACAGCAGGAATCAGGATGGCTCATTACTCTGGAAACCTCCAGTTAGCATCATGCACAATAGCCGAAAATAACTACATGCTGGCGTGCACATGATTCACAGACGGGGAGTAAATGCGTAGTTCAACGTGTTTTAAAGCATTACCAGTGGGAGGACAATTATGAATTCCAATAATATCTAATCCAGTGTACTATTTGCAGACGTGAGCAGGAGCCAGGGGAAGCTCAATCAGGGAATCCTCAATAAAAGGCAGGTCATTAGGGTCCTATCCATGGTGACTGAATCACTCCCAACAGATGAAACTTTTGACGTTTAGTATGGTTTCAGGTGATTTAGTTTGCTGTTAGGGAAGCGCATTGGGAATTTAACATCCACGAGTTTATGCAACCTGTATGTATAACCCGGTCCTCCGAAGGATAATGTGCAACAAGATTGCTGCCTGCACCACACCATGATGGTAAGGAAAATGGGCAGGTGCATCACTTAGACTTCGCCATAAAAGGTCGATTGTGTACATCTGAAACTTCATTACAAATAGTAGTCATTTATCATAATTCTTCATTATTAGGAACAATGCAGGTGAAAGGTTGTGGATATTTTTTTTATTGTTCGACCTAAAAAAAAGATCCAAAAATGAAACATGTCTCAGATAAAGTTTTTGAAATTCATTTGCAAAATTCATTTGAAATTCACATATGTACATGTACTCGTATGTATGTATGTATGCCTACATTATGTAAATTGGGCATTAAAATGTCCTGCGACAAATGAGTTATTCTCCAAAATCAAAGATACAGCAAACTTTTTCTTTTTTCATCTTTTTCATACAAGTACATAATCACGAAGGAAATCCACCCTGCCATTAAAAAAAATTAAACATGCATAATTGATCTAATACTCGACTTTTGAAATGATGTAATCTGCCCCCAGATTGCTCGTGTGCATGCACAGAAACCCCCTAGCAACAACGGTAATGGGGCAGCAAACTATAGCGTGCACGACGAGGATTGTTACCGAAAATGGATCACATAACTTCTAAAAGAAGCTGAAAATTCTTGGAAAAGTACCTGTGAGAAAGGGGTGCGCCTCGACACAAAGAAAGATTTGGAAAACCTTCTCAACAACTCGCCAAAAAGCCTGGTGATTGTTTAACGGTTAAGGTGGCTGGCTTGAGATATTAGGGTCCTGAGTTTGAGCCCTGTCATGCCATTGAATCAACACCAGGTGGGTTGACTCAGCCTGTCATCCTCCTAATGTCGGCAAAATGAGTACTGGCTGACTGGTAATGGAGGCATTGCATTAGCTGCACATGGTCCCCAGAAAATGATGTTACCAGCAGCCAAACGCTACATACGAAGCACTACCAATATCCTCTGCCACCATCACCAGGGGGCGCTATACGGAACACCTTTACATACAGAATTTATGCTCCCCTCGGCCCCCCAACACCCTGTGAAGCCACAGCCACATAGCCTATGTTACCCTCCACACAAAGTTGTATTTATACCCCGAGTTTGGAGTTTGTAACTTAAAAGATGTGGCCGTGCATATAACACATACAAACAAAGAGAGAGAGAGAGAGAGATTTTGCCTTTTCTAGGTATAGATATTGGTTTGGTTCCTGGTCCACAAGATAAATTGTACAAGTTCGATTTTTGCATCTATCCAGCATATATATTTTTTCAAAATCACTGCTTTTGATTTTGTGTGGTTGTCAAAACCACACCTCTACTCATTTGTTCCTCTTTTTCCCACTGGTGGAACCAACTTCCACACTATATTCAATCACCTTCCCCCCTCCAGATCTTTAAGACAGCTGTTCACGACCATCTCAAATAATCCACCATCCAAAGCCATGATCTTTTCTACATCAATTAAACCACCACCAACTTCCCCACCCACATAAAACATTGCTTCTCTATCCATATTGTACACCCTTTGCATCCTCTCCAACCCCTCATTGTTACCCACATCCGTTGTTTGTCCATCTACAACTATTTTCTCCCTCAACCATGCCATTGCTATTTCCCGATTTTCCATCTGTTATTACTTTTGCTACGTTGCGTCCAGATCCATTCTGTGCTCTTCTAGCTCAGGGGTTCTTAACCTGTGGTCCATGGACCCCTTTGGGGTCCGTGGATTAGCTTCAGGGGGTCCGTGAACCAGGAGCATAAAAATTATTGAAGTCTTGAAGCGCTTGATGGAACTTAGGGCAGAAGTTTAACTTTTTTTGAGACAATAGGAAAGTCCACTCTCGGAACAGTTTGACAGGGAGGAGTTCATTCACGGCTCGGCTTATTTGGCGGATATTTTTGGCTATATGAATGTGGTAAGTCTTTCGATTCAAGGCCCTGCAGTCACCATTATGGATGCTGCTGAAAACATACAAGCTCTTTTGGCCAAGCTGCCACTGTGGAAGAGGAGATTGGAGGCAGACAACTATGCAAACTTTCCAATGCTGGAGAAAGTGCTTCTGCAGGATGGAGTCGAGAGAGACAAAGCCCTGTCAATTTCTCTGCAGGTAGAAATGGGAAGACACCTGGAAACGCTGCAGAACTCTCTCGAAGGTTACTTCTGCTCAGATGACCTTAAAGTTGAAACATGGATTCGTAATCCTTTCCTTGCTGATATAAACTGTATTAATGATGCAGACCTTGCCAGAGATAACCTCATTGACCTGAGGACAAAGGAAATGATACGACATGAGTTCAACTCGAAGAGTCTTGGAGAATGTTGGTGTTCCTTGACACAAGCCGACCCTCGTCTGGCAAAGCGAGCTGTGGGAGCTCTGATTCCGTTTGCATCCCACATATCTTTGCGATTCAGGATTTTCAGCACTTGTTACCATCAAAACGAAAAGTAGAAATCGATTGGGATGTCAAACATGACACGCGTGTTGCCTTGTCAAAGACCACTCCCCAATTTCATCTTCTTATTGAAGCCAAACAACAACAGCCTTCTCACTGAAATGTACTTTTGAGCAGAATTGAAGTTTATTTTTTTGTTTAATTTGCACAACTTGGATATATTTCATTTTATTCAGGGAATGGCCATTGATTTTTGCATGAAAAAAGTGAGATGTATTTCTTGTAAAGATTGTTTTTTTAATTCTGATTATGACGGTATGTGAAGGAAATAATTTTCGTATGCAATAAAATTTATTCATTGTATGCAAAGTTTTGTGTTTATGTGCTTATGTGCATTTTTCTGGGGAGGGGTCCTCAGCTTGCACAAGATTCTCAAAGGTGGCCATGACTCAAAAAAGGTAAAGAACCCCTGCTCTAGCTCAATCTTCCACGAGCCTTGAGTATGTATACAAATATTATTTATAAATGTATATATAAATGTATATATATATATAAATGTATATATACAGTGCGTATCAAAAAAAAGGTAATCCGAATTCAAGAGGTTAATATGCAAAGGTTATTTATTTTGACAATTTACTTGTGGTTTACTAATTAAGAGGAGATCCTCAACTTTCCATTGATACCTTCCATGCATTATTGCTGTCACACATGACCAAGTACATGTTCATTGAAAATGACAAGTTAGTTCAAATCACATTTTTACAAGTTTGGCTAATCGATGCAAGTCAGGATAATTGGTGCAAAATGAACGTCAGATGTGAACTTTTCTCAGGAATGATTGGCCTTTATGCACCCACACCTTCAACATGTCCACCTCCCTTTCAACACAAAGCTCACAGCGGCGCAGCATGCCCTGAACTGCTCGTCTCACCATAGGCGGGTCATTGCGCAAAGCATCCACTTCATGTCGAATACGGCCGTGCAATTCGTCAAGATCACGGGGAGGAGTTAGAAGCACCTTGTTCTTTAAATGTCCCCAAAGGAAATAATCACATGGTGTGAGGTCAGGTGATCTTGGCGGCCATTCCACTGCATGGTTGAGGGCGATAACTCGGTCTCCAAAGAGTTCCCTCAGTCGATCTCGGACAGCGATAAGACGATGTGCTGGGGCACCGTCTTGAGCCCACCAGAGGTATCTGAAGACACCACGATCCTGTCGCTCAAATTTCTCCTCCAGCTGCGGTAAAACTTCATCATTGATCATCTGCAGATACCTGTTACCTTTGATATTCCTTTGAAAGAAAAATGGTCTGATCACCTGACCACTTCCACAAAGTCCCAACCAAACAGGCCACTTTTGTCGATTCATGCTGTTGTCAAAATTAAATTCCGGGAGTTGTCCTGTCGATGCATATTCAAGAACATTATGGGTATTGACCTTGCCATCCATGGCGAAAGCAGCTTCGTCGCCGATAACGAGATACCGCAGGAAATTGACATCTGCTTCGCAACGTGCTATCAACCATCCGGCAAGCACCAGCCTCCTGGCAAAATCCCCTGGCGTAAGTTGATGCCGGAAGTGAATCTGATATGGATGTTGGTGGAGGTCCAGCCTTGTGATTCAGTTGAATGTTGCCAAAGGCAATCCCGTCCCATTTCGTCTTACGCTGGTATCCCTCGGATGCTCCAAAACTTGGTGCCTTACTGCTGCAATGTTCATTTTCGATCGCCCAGTGCGCCTCCTACCAGAATTCTCCTTGTTGCGGTTGAGGCTAGTGCCATGCTCTTGGTATTTTCTAACATTCGCCCAGATCGTTTTGGCTGCTGGAGACTCCCGTTCTGGGAAACATTCCCTGAACGCATCACGAGTTCGCTGCAAACTTCCAGTTTGTTGAAAGGTTGTAACCACGAAGGTTCGGTGTTCAGTCTTAGGTTGAACCATTTTTTCAATGACTCAGACTGTCTCTAAACCCATACACTGTAGGCCATCTTAAATACCCATCTTAAACAAAGGATGACGCAACCGACGATTACCAGACCAGCTTAACAATTTTACATAATCAACTTGGCAGTCGACAAGTAATGCGTCCATTTCAAACTTTCTTGCACCGATTAGCCAAACTTGTAAAAATGCGATTTGAACTTGTCATTTTCAATGAACATGTACTCGGTCATGTGCGACAGCAATGATGCATGAAATATATATAAAATATATATATGTATAAAATATACCAGCAGAGGTACTCGGGCAAAGCAGGGTCACTTTGCTGACAGGAATATTAAGAGAGGAGGGGGAGAGAGAAAGAGGAAGGGAAAGGGAGGAGGGGAGGAAGGGGAGAAAGGGTAGGGGTGGGGTGGGAGAGGGAAGGGGAGTGGATGGGAGGGGGAGGAGAAAGGCAAATGGGAGGGGATGGGCCTTTGGGATCTAAATGGCCTTCAGAGTCTTAAGGTTCTTAAAGTTCTTGAAGGTCTTAGGGGGCCTATAAGGGTCTTTAAGGATTGTTATGGGTCTTGGGGATCTTTAGGGTATAAAGCGTCTTTGGGGTGTTTGCGGTTTTAAGGGGTTTTACTTAAGGTTGTTTGAGGTTTTCAAGGGTCTGAGGTGTCTTAAGGGGTCTAATTGCTCAAGCATGTAAAGTAAAGCTTAAGCACTCAAGCTGGCCCTCGAACAAAAAGGTTGACGAGGAACACATCGCTGGACATCTCGACAGCATACTTTACATACAATACGCCGACAAAAGGAGAGTTTTTACGGCGTATCCCATCGGGCAGAGCCGTCGAGAACAGTGTTTGTCCGTCCGTATGTATGTATGTATGTATGTATGTATGTATGTATGTATCCCCTCAAACATATACCAATCAGAGCTGAGAATGATGAATCGACATGACAATCACATGACAGGGTGATGTGATTACGTCTGATGTCATTACGGCATATGCGGCTGACTCTCCACATTCCGCCATTTTGATTTATATGCCGTTCATCCCGAACATATCGTCGAACCTGTCATATATCACAATCGCCATGCTCTACCTTTACGTATTTCATTCAGTGTGAAACACAAACATAGACGTTATGTTAAAATGATTATCAAATATCGAAAGCATAGATGTTGTCTCTTCTAACAATACGGTAAGTATGACCTTAGGCGTTATGACTAATCTTTGGACCGTTTAGGACAAATTAAGCCAAGGTTTCTTATTACAGTAGTGTATCGTTTCAGTCGTATAGTTTTCATAATACAACAACAACAACATGCATTTTAAAGGCCATTTTCCCTGCTAGAGCGGGGGTTAGCCTTGCGGTCCCCATGACAATCTTCTCCATTTTGCCCTATTTTCTGCATCTCTCCTTGTTAACCCCCTTGCCCGCATTTCTTCTTCCACCATCTTTAGCCAAGTCTTTCTCGGTCTTCCCCGTCTTCTACTTCCTTCTACATTCATTTCCATCACTCTTCTCAACCAGTCACTTTCATCCTTCCTCAACACATGACGAAACCATCTCAACCTGTTCCTCTTCACAGCATCAATCACAGGCTCTATTCCCATCATCTTTCGCAATTCATCATTTGTCTTCCTCTCTCTCAACGATACTCCGCACATCCGTCGAACCATTCGCATTTCCACCCTTTCCAACCTTCGTTGCTGCTCTACGTTCATTACCCATGTCTCGCTCCCATAAATCATAACACTTCTCACACATGCAGCATACACCTTTCCCTTCAGCTTCAACGACACTCCCCTCATCATCAGCACGCCACTCAATTCCCGAAACTTCTTCCATGCACATCTCACTCGAGCAACCGTTGCCGAGTCTGATCCACCTTCTCCATTCAGCATGTCTCCGAGGTAGCAAAATGTTTTCACACCTTCCAGCTTCACGCCGTCTCCAAGATCCAACTCAACATTTCCTCCATCTGCAGCTCCCTCTGTGCACACCTTACATTTGAATGTAGCTGCCACACTGGTTAATGACCCTCTCAGACCACTACATTTTTGATGAACCCACTCAGCGCACATTGTACACTGAATGGAGTTCACTCCGACACCCTTCCTACACACAGCACAGGGCCACTTCCCAGTTCTTTCCACCTCACCACATGCTTTACCACTTGCCATCACCTTCGTCTTTCTGATATTCACCTTCAGACCTTTTGTCTCCATACATTCCTTCCACGTGTTCATCTTTTCCTTCAGTCCATCCATACTTTCCGCAATCAAAACCAGATCATCTGCATACAACTACTCCCATGGTAAACCCTCCTTTACGTTCTGAGCCAGCACCTCCATCACAGCTACAAATAGTAGTGGACTTAGTACCGACCCCTGATGCACTCCCACCTTCACCTCAAACTCACCACTGTTCCCGTCCTTCGTCCTTACAGCTGTGCGCGCTCTTTTGTACATTGCCATCACTACTCTGATCAACCATTCCTCCACTCCTAACTTCCTCAATGCCCATGTCAATACTTTGCGTGGAACCCGATCGAATGCTTTCTCCAGATCAACAAACCCAAGAAACAAATTCTTCCTCTTCTCCATGTACTTCTCCTGCAACTGCCTCACAATGAAAAGCGCGTCTGTCGTTCCTCTTCCTGGCATAAATCCAAACTGCATTTCGTCGATCTTCACTTTCTTCCTTATCCTCCTCTCCAACACCCTTTCCAATACCTTCATTCCATGCTCCAATAACTTTATCGCTCGGTACGAGCCACACTCCAGAGGGTCACCTTTCCCCTTGTATAGAGGGACGAGGGTACTGAGTTCCCAATCCACTGGAATGCGGCCTTCTTTCACCACAAGATTACAGATCTCTGTCATTCTCTTCACACCCCAACTTCCTGCTGCCTTCAACATATCTCCCACAACTCCCGTCGGCCCTCCTGCTTTTCTACTCTTCATTGCTTTTATCGCTTCCTCAACTTCCTTCTCAGTTATCTTCTCTGCCGGTCCTAAAACTGGGTTACTCTCTATGTTGCCATCCCATTCATTCTCTGTATTCAACAGCATTTCCATATATCTTTTCCATCTTCCTTTAATTCCATCTGGGTCGACAACGATTTGTCCCACTTCATCCTTCAAGCAACTCGCCCCCATCACATCACACCTCTCTTTCGCTATCTGCTTTGCAATCCTGAATACTGCTTTCTGACCCTCTTCCGAATCCAAGCATTCTCCGAACATTTTCCTACATGCCTCCTGCGCCTTTGCTACCTCTTTCTTTGCAGCTTTCCTGGCTGCCTTATAACTTTCATGCTCTGCTGTTTATGCTCCCGTACCCTTCGCCTTCTGCCACTCCTAGAACTTCTTCCTCTTCTCGTCAATCCTCTTTCCAACTTCATCATCCCACCACCATGTTTCCGAGTGCCTCGGTGGTCCTTTTGTCCATCCACATACCTCACCAATGGCTCCCAACAGACTAGCTTTCATTGACATCCAACCACTTTAAAGCTCAACCACATCATCCTCGACCCTACTCAGCCTCTCTTTTAATGCCTCCCTTACTGTCACCTCTTTCAACCTCCACACCTTCATTCTCGGTTGGTACTTCACCCGCCGAGCTCTCCTCGCACCTTTCACCCTTACGTCGCAGACAACCAAGTGGTGCTGTGAAACAGCCTCCTCCCCCGGGATCACCTTTGTGTCCCGGAGGTGCCCCCTATCTCGCCTACGCACCATCGGGTCGTCAACGGTTGTCGTCAAACCACCTGACGTGTATGTAACAAGCTTATTATCCTCTTTCTGGAACTGAGTATTACAAATCAACAAATCAGCTCCATCAGCAAACTCCAAAATCCTTTCACCTTCTCCATTTCTCACACCATATCCGTAACCCCCATGAACTCCGTCAAAACCATCCATACTCCTTCCCACATGTCCATTTAGGTCTCCTCCTACCACAACAACTTCCTCATCTTTCACGTTTTCCATCAGCTTCTCTATCGCACACCAGAACTTGTCCTTCTCTTCATCGCTTCGACCAACCTGCGGAGCATATCCCGAGATAACGTTCACCAAGAGCTTTCCAATCATCATTTTCACCATCATCAACCTATCACTCACTCTAGTCACACTCACCACACTGTCTGCAAACTCCTCAGAAAACAGGACACCAACACCATTCACGCCCTCCGGGCACCCTTGCCACACAAACTTGTATTTCTGTCCCTGCCTACCCTTCACCATTCTCACACCACTTCCCTTCCATCTCGTCGCTTGCACACAACATATGTCCACTCTTCTTCTGACCAATACTTCCACCACTTCTCCTGATCTCCCTGTCATTGTCCCTACATTCCATGTCCCAAACCTCAGAAACCGATCTCCACTTCGGGCTGTACCCTGCCCACATGTAGTTGTAATTGTCATGGTTCTCTTTTTGAGGCAATGTTTTTTTTTTATGGCCGGATGCCCTTCCTGACGCCAACCCTCTTTGTCGCCTCTTACGACACGCAGGGATACGGTGTACCTATTCTTATCCAGGGTGCACACTGGGGATAATAGTTACATAGATAAATAGATAAAGATAATTCGTAATAATAATAATAATATAGAAAATATAACCATAATACTTTATTCCAAATGTCGTGAATGGAATCGAAGCGGTGTATGGTTCATGATCAATCATGAGCGTTGTTTGGCACTCAAATTAATAACTGAGGAAGTAAGGAATTCGACCTCGGTTTTTTGATAGTTACATTATTTTCGAAGTAATGATAACGTAACGTTAATATTATAGTAAATCTAATCATAACACTAATCCCTTCTTCGTGACTGCAAACTTACTGGAAGTAAAAATATATCATGTTCTACATATTTTGCTCAGATCTTCACCAACATTGAATCGGTTTGTCCTTGTCGCGCACCCAACCTGTCCACCAAGTTTCGTCCAAATACATCCACAACCTTTTGACATATAATGCTATGTATCGTTTCCCCCCATCTCTCAATGTTGAATAATCACTTTAAAATTTTCAGATTCGGATCTGGACCAAAATTTAATCATTTTGTCCTTTTAAAATACCCAACCTCTCCACCAAATTTCGTCCGAATCCGTCCACAAGTTTTTGAGATATTTTGTTCACTGACGACAGACAGACAAACAGACAGGGGTGAAAACATAACCTCCATCCACCTTCGTTGGTGGAGGTAATTAACTGTCACATTGGAAAAGAATCCTTCACATTTGGATGCATCAGCTGACCAAGTCCAGATTTTACAAGACTTACAAAATAGTTTATTTGGAATACTTGAGATGTCACTGTGTGAATCCTTTTTTTGCTCTGAAAAATGCCTCTGGCAGAACAGCCGTACATTGCATAGCTTTCCATTGCTCCAAACTGCCAGGCAAGCTTCCATTTTGTACTTATATTACCGGTTGAAATTAGCTGCCATCATGGCTGAGAGACCTGGATGACATTGAGTATAAAACTTTCCAGAAATATAAAAGGTGTAGTGAGACTTTGAAAATATTAGTGCAAGTACACGTGGTCAAATCAAAGGAAGACATTGATAAGCTATGTTAAGTTGGAGTGAAAAAGTCCTTTGTTACCTCTGCGACCAAAGGTGGATGAAGGTTATGTTTTCACCCCTGTCTGTTTGTTTGTCTGTTTGTGAACAAGATATCTCAGACTTGGTTGCGTATGTGACAAGGAAGAATCGATTCGATTTTGGTGAAGATCTGATTATGGATTTGGATAGGAGAATTATTTAATTTTCGAAGTGATTCTTCACCATTGGGAGATCGCGCCAATAACAATAAATATCAGGATATCTCAAAAAGTTGTGGACGGATTCGGACGATATTTGGCGGAGAGGTAGCGTATGTGGCAAGGACGAAATGATTAGATTTTGGTGAAGATCCCGATTCAGATCCGGCTACTAGAATTGTTAAAGCGATTCTTCACCATTGGGAAATAAGGCCAAAAACGATAAATATCAGGATATCTCAAAAAGTTGTGGACGGATTCGGACTATATTTGGCGGAGATGTAGCGTATGAGGCAAGGACGAAATGATTAGATTTTGGTGAAGATCCGGATTCAGATCCAGCTACTAGAATTGTTAAAGCGATTCTTCACCATTGGGAAATAAGGCCAAAAACGATAAATATCAGGATATCTCAAAAAGTTGTGGACGGATTCGGACGATATTTGGCGGAGATGTAGCGTATGTGGCAAGGACGAAATGATTAGATCTTGGTGAAGATCCGGATTCAGATCCGGCTACTAGAATTATTAAAGCGATTCTTCACCATTGGGAAATAAGGCCAAAAACGATAAATATCAGGATATCTCAAAAAGTTGTTGACGGATTTGGACGATATTTGGCGGAGATGTAGCGTATGTGGCAAGGACGAAATGATTAGATTTTGGTGAAGATCCGGATTCAGATCCGGCTACTAGAATTGTTAAAGCGATTCTTCACCATTGGGAAATAGGGCCAAAAACGATAAATATCAGGATATCTCAAAAAGTTGTGGACGGATTTGGACGACATTTTGCGGAGAAGTTGGGTATGTGGCAAGGACGAAATGATTAGATTTTGGTGAAGATCCGGATTCAGATCCGGCTACTAGAATTGTTAAAGCGATTCTTCACCATTGGGAAATAGGGCCAAAAACGATAAATATCAGGATATCTCAAAAAGTTGTGGACGGATTTGGACGACATTTTGCGGAGAAGTTGGGTATGTGACAAGGACGAAATAATTAGATTTTGGTGAAGATCCGGATTCAGATCCGGCTACTAGAATTGTTAAAGCGATTCTTCACCATTGGGAAATAGGGCCAAAAACGATAAATATCAGGATATCTCAAAAAGTTGTGGACGGATTTGGACGACATTTTGCGGAGAAGTTGGGTATGTGGCAAGGACGAAATGATTAGATTTTGGTGAAGATCCGGATTCAGATCCGGCTACTAGAATTATTAAAGCGATTCTTCACCATTGGGAAATAAGGCCAAAAACGATAAATATCAGGATATCTCAAAAAGTTGTAGACGGATTCGGACGATATTTGGCGGAGATGTAGCGTATGTGACAAGGACGAAATAATTAGATTTTGGTGAAGATCCGGATTCGGATCTGTCTCGTATAAATTCTTAAGTAATTATTCACCTTTGGGAGATTGGACCAACAACGATATAAAGCAAGATATCTCAAAAAGTTGTCTGGATTCGGACAATACTTGGTGGATAGATTGTGTGTGCGAGAAGACCCAATCGATTCCATTTTGGTAAAGATCTGAATATGGTTTCGGATACGAGAATTATTTAATTGTGTAAGTGATTCTTCACCATTGAGAGATCGGGCGAAAAGCGATATATAACATCGTTAAAAATGTTGTGGACGAGTTATGACAATACTTGGTGGAGGGGCTGGTTAGGTGACAAGAACAAGCCAGTTCGATTTTGGTGCAGGACCGAATCCAGGTGCGGCTTCTCAGTGGGATAGAAACCATAAACTGTTGGGCCTGGTGGAGCCGGAGGTATGCACTCTACCGAGTGCCGCTCTCGTTTCGGTATTTGATCACCGAGTTAGATTAATGGACAGGTGCCCTATTAACAAAGCCAATTGAAATCCTAGCAGAAGCCCAAGTTTTGGTCTCTTCGTGCCACACCTTGTTATTCCAATTACAACGGCTGTCAAAAGAATGTGAAATATTATGTAACCAAAGACACCTTGCAAAATGCACTTGGTCATGCTCAGGGTTATGATGCGCGGAAAACAGATACAGGTGTGTACTTTTACATCAGCTCAAACTCATTCTTCCAAAACAGTGATTTGGATGATAATGGTGTGATAACGATGAATTCTCAAAAATAACACAAATGAAAGGTCATTGGCATTGCAAGATCACTCGTCTCCCTTAAACGATTTTTTTTTTCGGGAAAACGCCAGATATTAAAGTTTATGGTTCACAGACCATGTTCTGTAAACCTTTGGCTGTCATTCGTTTGTCCTAATTTGCATATGTAAATTGGGCCCCATTACTGGGAAGAGTTGCTCTCCTTGCCATTTGCCGGTGTCTCGATTTAAAGCTCTAACGATCATTGGCTCAGAAACTTTATCTGTTATTAATTGACCCTCAATTGAGAATGCAAATGAGATAATTAGGTGAGCTTAATCCTGAGGTTATTTTTTCTCTAAGCAGAATGATCGCTGAGGTGCAGTGAACGCTTATCGGGGCCAATATATTTATTTGTTCATTGGAGACTTAGGTGTGCCCGAAAACGAAAGTGCACACCACCATGTGCACACCACCATGTGCACACCACCATGCCAACAAGTTAACCATCACATGAAATCCAAATTGGGATTAACAAGTAATCCTGGTAAGGAAATTGGTAGCGGCAAGTTAACAATCACATGAAATCCAAATTGGGATTAACGAGTAATCCTGGTAAGGAAATTGGTAGAGGCAAGTTAACAATCACATGAAATCCAAATTGGGATTAACAAGTAATCCTGGTAAGGAAATTGGTAGAGGCAAGTTAACAATCACATGAAATCCAAATTGGGATTAACAAGTAATCCTGGTAAGGAAATTGGTAGAGGCAAGTTAACAATCACATGAAATTCAAATTGGGATTAACAAGTAATCCTGGTAAGGAAATTGGTAGAGGCAAGTTAACCATCACATGAAATTCAAATTGGGATTAACGAGTAATCCTGGTAAGGAAATTGGTAGAGGCAAGTTAACAATCACATGAAATTCAAATTGGGATTAACAAGTAATCCTGGTAAGGAAATTGGTAGAGGCAAGTTAACCATCACATGAAATCCAAATTGGGATTAACAAGTAATCCTGTTAAGGAAATTGGTAAAGGCAAGTTAAGCATCACATGAAATTCAAATTGGGATTAACGAGTAATCCTGGTAAGGAAATTGGTAGAGGCAAGTTAACAATCACATGAAATTCAAATTGGGATTAACAAGTAATCCTGGTAAGGAAATTGGTAGAGGCAAGTTAAGCATCACATGAAATTCAAATTGGGATTAACGAGTAATCCTGGTAAGGAAATTGTAAAGGCAAGTTAACCATCACATGAAATTCAAATTGGGATTAACAAGTAATCCTGGTAAGGAAATTGGTAGAGGCAAGTTAACCATCACATGAAATCCAAATTGGGATTAACGAGTAATCCTGTTTAGGAAATTGGTAGCGGCAAGTTAACCATCACATTAAATCCAAATTAGGATTAACGAGTAATCCTGGTAAGGAAATTGGTAAAGGCCAGTTAACCATCACATGAAATCCAATTTGGGATTAACAAGTAATCCTGGTAAGGAAATTGGTAGAGGCAAGTTAACCATTACATTAAATCCAAATTAGGATTAACGAGTAATCCTGGTAAGGAAATTGGTAAAGGCCAGTTAACCATCACATGAAATCCAAATTGGGATTAACAAGTAATCCTGGTAAGGAAATTGGTAAAGGCAAGTTAACCATCACATGAAATCCAAATTGGGATTAACAAGTAATCCTGGTAAGGAAATTGGTAAAGGCAAGTTAACCATCACATGAAATTCAAATTGGGATTAACAAGTAATCCTGGTAAGGAAATTGGTAGCGGCAAGTTAAGCATCACATGAAATTCAAATTGGGATTAACAAGTAATCCTGGTAAGGAAATTGGTAGCGGCAGGTTAAAGTGACAACAATAAATCAGAGCATTCCTGTATAAAAACAAATCTTGCACCTAATGATGGATGTTATCCTTATGCATTCGAAAGGAATTAAACATATTTGGTCATTTAAAAAAAGATATGCATGTAACTGTCCTTACATCTGTCACTATCGATGAAAAACCGACTGCGGCTGGTAATACCGGGCCTGAAGACAATGAAGCACCAGTTTATGAAAAGCATCACCTTGTTTTAGTTTTGCATTTCAGTACAGCTCCTTATTTGTGCACTATGATGTAACTAGTAAAAATCCCGTCAAATGTGATGGTATATTCCGACGGTACAGCCTCTGAGCGTACCAAAGTCTGAAGCCTCGGCCTTGTGTCAGGTATGCTCATATCTTCTTTATTTGACACCATACGCATGTAAATGAACACTCGTTTTACTCTGCGCATTGCACATCCAATTTCTCCTTTTGGTTCCTTGTATTTATTGTTATTTTTAAAAAACGCTTCTGTACACCGCCCTTGAGGCTCGTTTTGCAAGCCACCGTCTACAATTCCAATACAAAAGACAATTAGTCTTTTATGGAAAATGTTATTTTTATTTTTATCTACAAGATAGACCATAGTGAACACACACTTGTGTTAAAAGATTGGCCTTTAAAACCTACCCATATGAAGGGGGACAAACATCTGTACAAACACACAAATTGACTGTTTTATATGGTCGATATTAATGGGAAATTTTCTGCACAATCATTGTACAATTTCACGCTTTATTGTATGAAGTTACACTATCGTGTTGCACATTTTTTTCATTGGGCTCCTGCATTGTCTAAGGTACCTGAGTGTCTGCACATTTTTTCATTGGGCTCCTGCATTGTCTAAGGTACCTGAGTGTCTGCACATTTTTTTCATTGGGCTCCTGCATTGTCTAAGGTACCCGAGTGTCCTTATGATCACGCCAAATTAAATTTGTGTCTTATGGGTGAATTTGGGACAGCACTTCTCATATTGTTGCTTCCAAATGAATCGGTCAATTAAACAGTCATAAGCAGCACACAGCAGAGAGTTACCATCGAGTAACAGGCCCAAACATCTCACGCACAATGTGCGTAACAACACATGTATTATCCTCAACCTGTGTGAGGGTCACAGTAGATGTGTTTTTCGATTCGAAAGTCTGATAGGCCGATTGTTTCAGGTTGTAACTATTCAATGGCTGCTTTGTTTGCCACCTTTAGTAGGAAATGCCTATACCTGCCACGGTGAAGACTTGCAGGCTCTCCCCCAGAGAATTTATAACCACAGCTCTAAAATACTCCACTTCCTAAATCAACAGTGCCGGTATCGTATCACAGATAGAGGTCGATTTTTACATCATGTCATAGGAGCCTCTTGTAAAAAAAAACTTTAAAAAAAAAATCACTTGTCTCCCAGTTGGCCACATTGCAAGAGGAAATACATTTGAAGAATATTGTCCATGTCTGTATCTCTCCACTTTTACCCTTTTTGTCTCATTCACTTTCTTCACAATTTCTGTCGACTGGTTTCACACACATAGAAATGTAGACTTCATTTTGCACACTGAATATATATCACTGCATTATGGTCAGCATTGCAAACTAAGCACCCACTGGAAATGCACTTGGATTAAACCAAAATGTCAACATACCAAACCTCAAACAATGCCAATTCACCATGCAGACGAATAACCGAAAACTGCTTACTTTTCATTTGTCATATATGAATCTTAGAAAGTGCCAGAACACAGTCGTTGGGTCACTGGCAGCTTCACTGTGACAAACAAGCAATCATCTGCTGCAGCTACTTTCGTGCCAGTATCCGTCACCGCAAACAGAAAAAGTAGGGGAATTATCAGCTGCCCACAGCATACTTCAATCCCAGACTGCAAAAAGCAGTTATGGCCGATGTTGACTTGTTGGCAATGTCCATATGGTGATGCCGCAAACTATGGCAAGAATCCTCTTCTACTGCAACATTTGTTGAAAAGCAAGGGGGAATTTGTGGTTTTGTTTTCCAAGATTTTTCTTCCCACCATGCAGAGAGATCATTCGTTCATGGGGGAAAATCCAAAGAATACTTTTCCCTTTTAAGAAAGTTCCATCGCCAAAAAATGACTTTTTTTTTTGTATACAGGATCGAGGCTCGTGAAAGAGCTAACATTTATCACACAAAAAAATCAAACAGACACACAAAGTATATAATAAGGGGAGCGGTAGACAAGATGGGGAGAGAAGGGGAAGCACACAAACACAACATTTGAGAGCAGGGACATCGGGAGATCTGTGGGAGGGAGGGGGCTTGGGGGGAGGAGGCGTGCGAATGGGGGGTGGGAGAAGTATAAAACACAAGGACACTGCAAGGAGAACATGCTCAAGACATATTCCAATCAGTTGAAGAAAATTGACTGCTGCTGAGAAATGTGTGAATCTCTGGAAACTACAAAAACATGCACCTGTTTACTGGTACCAAAGTCTGAAGCCTCGGCCTTGTGTCAGGTATGCTCATATCTTCTTTATTTGACACCATACGCATGTAAATGAACACTCGTTTTACTCTGCACATTGCACATCAAATTTCTCCTTTCTGTTCCTTGTATTTATTGTTATTTTTAAAAAACGCTTCTGTACACCGCCCTTGAGGCTCGTTTTGCAAGCCACCGTCTACAATTCCAATACAAGAGACAATTAGTCTTTTATGGAAAATGTTTTTTTTTTTTTTATCCACAAGATAGACCATAGTGAACACACACTTGTGTTAAAAGATTGGCCTTTAAAACCCAATCCAAACCAAATCCAAAACCCAATCCAAACCTAAAACCCAAATGATGGTGCATGATGCTCCTTTAAATGGAAAGGGGAATTATTTTTGACCATCCCATGTGATTATTTTATTGCCAAATGGACTGCGTGATTGATCGACACACATTTTTGTTTTTACTAGCGAGATACCCATGCTATGCACGGGTGGCAGGCCAAAAGCAAACATAAATGCGGAAACAGTGAATGCTAAATCATGGAACTAATACATTCCGCATTCCTGTGCCGCCTTCAGTCGAACATCAGGCATTGACAGCCGGTTCGTGAAGGACTTGGCAAAAAACGTACCCTGTCTGAATGGTTCTATACCCGTTCCGTGGCGAATCCACATATGGCGAATCCGCGAATGTCACGGTTAGAAAGTAGAATCGCGAGGGCGTTATTTCCTCGTTCATTTAAACTCAATATCTCTATTTTTTTTCCAAACAGCATCATTCCAATGATATTGTTGCGGATATGGGATTTGGCCTCCATCCATATCCGCTTGTAAATATTCCCCTATTTCCCCAATACCCCCCAACTATCCCCAATCCCCCATTCCCTAGTCCCATTGCCTGTAAATAACACTCTGTAGAACCGACCTTCCCCTTTTTCCCCCATTAAATGTCGTGCCCAGGTCCACCGCATCTCACGTAGACAACTTTCGGACATCTTGCAAGTTATTCTTAGTCTATGTCAGTTAAGGACTCGTTTCCATTAATTCTGACTCTTCGTTGCACCAGAATGTGATTGTATGGCACCAGTAGTGAGTTTAGGACCTCCCCATACCTCCTCCCATCTTCCCCATGAAACAACAACAACAACAACAACTACCACAACAGCACGCGGGGAGTGTGCGTCCTCACTCCGGCTCGGTTAGCCGCCATTACCCATGTGCGCCGACGGGGTTACCACGAAGGGGCTGCCTGTCGGCCCCTCGTCAAGGGCGGAGCCCGGTAACCCCCCGCACCCAATAAGAAGCAACGGGCCGATTCCATCTGGGGCGGAGCTAACGAGCCGAGGGCGTGTCACTCCCCGCCGGATATACGCAGCGACTTACCGGACGTGACGTCAGATGCGCCTCAGCCACGAAGGAGAAACAGACGCCACCTCCAGCGCGACGAGACCTCCCGCATCTCTGGACCGGACCGGGTCGATTCTGCCCCTGCGCCAAGGTGCACCTTGAGCCTCGACTACCTGCCCTTCCTTGCCATCAATCCCCGTGTGAGTCAGTCTTGTCCTGTTTATCTGTGGTCTGTCGGGGTTACTATAAGACCGTGATTAAGTGCCTACCTTCCTATGCTGTCTCTCTTGTCCTTGTAATCTAACGTTCCGAACTATTATAACCTCCTCCGGAGGTCTTGAGAACTGTACCCCTGGTGTCGTGTCATTTAATCCAGCCGTTGTGTCCTTTCCGTAATTGATTTAGCATAGCGCGACTCGGCCAACGTTCGAGTATAATCGGGTAAACTGTGCAGACGCGGTCATACCAAACCGCTCGGTAAACCAACATCCACAACCGCGTCAGTAACATTTGGTGTCGAGGAGTTGGATTCGGACCTGGGACTAAATTTGTTAGGCCCAAATTTTGGAACACCAATTGTACCATTAGGGTAACAATTGGTGTTGGGAAGTGGAATTCGATCCGGAGCGCGTTTCACGCGCTCGAAATTATAACGGCGAAATTTGATTTTGTTTTACGAAAATAAAAACCCGAATTTTGAAAGTCGCGCTATGGCAGACCAAGACGGCTGGGTTCCGGTAGAAGAGAGTGAGGCAGGGTCGATCCAGGACCAAATTGAGGGACAAGAGGAGAGCGAAGCAGTGAGGGTAGCAGACGCACGAAATGGCGCCTCACACATGGCCACGGCGACCACGCCCGCGACCGTGGTAGCGCCGCTGGTGGATTCGAACCTTTTCCTCCTGCAAATGAGGGCCCTTATGGAACAAATGGGTGAGCGATTGGAGGGCCAAATGGGGGTAATGGGGAACCGGATGGATGCTCAGAGTGAGCAAATGAGGGCTGATAGTGAGCGATTAGAGGGCCAAATGGGGTTAATGAGGGACGAAGCGAGGGGTACCGGTGAGGGGTTAGACAAGAAATTTGGGAAGTTAGACAATAATTTTGAGGAGTTAGACAAGAAATTTGGGAAGTTAGACAATAATTTTGAGGAGTTAGACAAGAAATTTGGGAAGTTAGACAATAATTTTGAGGAGTTAGACAAGAAATTTGGGAAGTTAGACAATAATTTTGAGGGGTTAAACAACGGGATAAAAGAGGTGAGAAATGGGTTAATGGGGGTAGAAAACAGAATGGCCGCTCAAGAGAATCAAATGGAAGGGATGCAAAAGGGGTTAGAGGGGTTAGAAAACAGTATGGAAGGCAAATTGAGGGACATGAGGGACCAAGCGGAAAGGGAAGTTAAACAAATGGAGCAGCGGATAGAGGGGTCAGAATGGGGGTAGAAACCAAACTGGATGCTCACAGGGAGGAAATGGAGCAGATGAGGGTGGCATCTGGGCAGGAGATGCAAGTGATGGGAGAAGGGATCAGAAGAGGTGTGAGTGAGGAGGTCGGAGGAGTGCGCGAGGAGGTGAGGCACTGTAAGGAGCACATGGAGAAGGAGGTGAGAAAGGGGACTATAAAATTGCAAGGGGGCATAGAGGACCTGACGCAGGAGGTGGAACAGCTGATGGAGGGACAAAAAGGACTAACGGAGCAGGTTCAAAGGAACACTGCGGTATTAGGAGGGTTAAAAGCGATACAAAACGACATAAAAAACGACTTGATAGCGACGAAGAGGGAATGTCAGATGGTACGTGAGGGACTGACAACGAGGTTGGACGAGGTGATAGAGGTAATGGAGACGAAGGACCGGCAGGTGAGGACGCACATGGAAACGGTCAAGGTAGCCTTGGAGGACGAGCTTGAGGAGACGTACCGGGAAATAAAAGAGGTGAAGCAGAAATTAGAAGAAGTGGAAGAAGGGGTGAGCGAAATTAAGAAGCGACGGAGAGGGGATAAGAAAGAGATAAAAGAGGAGATAAAAGAATTGGTCCAAAGTCTGTGTTTGGATCGTGATGATGTGCTCATTAACCGGATGAGGGATTCGCAGGTGATGGAGGCGAAGCGAAGAGGAAGAGGACCCGGTGTAAGTGGTGACCAATATGGTCGTGCGTATGATGCGCCAGGGGATTTAAGAAGCTTGGGGGTCGAGATGGACCCGGGTGTTCGTGAGAGGTCGTTGGTGAAGTGTGCGACAGGTCTGGTGTGCGAAAAAGGAGGTGTGCGAGAAAGTCCGACTCTGGGGTGTGTGAGGAAAAAGTGCGTGCCAAGGAGTGAGGGTGCTGGCGAGAGTGAGTCGGTCGTAGCGCGTGTGCGAGGGAGCACATGGAAGCGCGGTGTGGTAAGTGTTACAGAGGGTGTGACGGGAGAGTGTGCGCAAGAGTGTGCGCGAGAAAGGTGTGTAACGGACAGGTGCATGAGGAAAGAGTGCGCTGTCAAGAGTAAGGGTGAGTGCGCTGTCAAGAATGGAGGGGAGAGTAGTGAGAGTGACAAGAAGCGTGAGTTGGTTGTGACAGGTGAGCGAGGATGTACACCTGGAATGGAAGGATGCACACATGGAATGGTAGAGCGTGAGTGGGAATGCACGCTGG
This sequence comes from Myxine glutinosa, assembly GCF_964187855.1. Taxonomy (NCBI): domain Eukaryota; kingdom Metazoa; phylum Chordata; class Myxini; order Myxiniformes; family Myxinidae; genus Myxine; species Myxine glutinosa. Next base: position 136,974,899 of record NC_136266.1, on the reverse strand, counting down.
AATTGGTGGTGAGGCACGTGGTTGGGTGTGCGAATGAGAGCACACCTGTGATTGTCACAGAGGAGGTGACCGAGGAGGGGGCGCGAAGAGGTGTGTTGGTGAGGTGTGCGACCAACGAATGTGTGCCAAAGTGTTCGGTGGTCAGGTGTGTGACCAAGGCTGTGAGTGGAATGAGTGTACCTGGGTGTGTAAGGAAAGGTACGAGGAGCATGGAAACGGCTGGATGTGTGAGCAAGGAACGGGCTGCGGGGTGTAAGCATGCAGGTGAGGCATCAAAGGTAACCGGGGTAGAGTTTAGAACGACTTATAGCCGAATCGGGCCCTCGGTGCGTGCCGGGCCTCGCTTTGAACGGCCGCGTCCGTGCTCCACTAGGCGGAGCGGGCAGCTGGATAGGAAGGGTCGTCATGGCGACCACGTTTTGTTGAGACGTGCCGGCAGGTCGAGATCGGGACATTGGATGGCTCCACGCCGAGATGGTGCGTGGGATCTCGGCCCGGCTAAACCTCCTTCCCTGCACCGAATGCGGGACGTATCCAGCCGCTGGCACCAAACAACCCGCATTCATTGCTCGGCTTTACGAAGCCGGGCTTTGGACAGGAATTGGCGCACCGAGAGGCATTAGTGAGTAGACTGTGTGATGAGGTTAGTGTTTTGGCCCCGAAATTAGAGAAAAACAAAATTTGATGATTGGCAAAGGATTGGCAGTAATGATTGGCAGATGATGGGTAGTGATTGGCAAATTTTTGATTTGTTGAAATTTGATGTGCCAAATTGGTAGGGGGGGATGCCCGATGTGGTGGGATGGCAACTCTGTCATCCCTCACAGAGTGGGGCAAATGCGCAATAGCTTATGGGGTGTATGGCAGTGAAAACTAGCCCGGGTGGGTTAGGTTATATTGTAGGGATCTAGCGAAGATGACATTAGGTAACGTTAAGATTAGTTAGTGACTGATACCTGTAGTGGGGACGCAGGTAGATTAGTATGGATGATAATGACGTGGGAGCGCAATAGTTTAAAGGGGCGACTGGGAAGCGCAAGTTTCAGAGGGGAGTAGTTAGATGAGATGATGCCGTGTGATTGAGAATTGAACAGGTGTGAGAGCTGGACAGGTGTGTGGAGCAGTGTATGAGTAGTGAGTGTTGTGGATCAGCGCGAATGCGCTTGGGGAGAGAAGGGTGCAGGTGGCACCAGGTGTGAGAGCACAGGTGTGCAAGTACAGGTGTGTGGAGAGAGTTGGAGTAAGTGGTACGGAGTGGTGTGCATGGTTCGAAGGTGTGGATGGGGGAAGAGTGGACCCCTTTCACGAGTACCCGGGGCGGGTAGTGTAAGTGTTAGGTAGAGGGTATAGGTAAATTGTGGTTGGATATTGGCATTTGTGGTGCGGATGCAGAATGGTGTTGTGGATGGGTGCATTAGTGTTGTGGAAATGGCTGGGCGTGTAGCCTGTTAGTGTGTGTAGTTGGTTGGGCACTCCACCACTGTGAGGATGTCGGCCAGGTGAGGCCGCAGGTGGGCTCTGGGAGCCGTTAGTGTCGGTGGGGCCCGAGGATCCGGAGGACGGACCCGGGTAGCCCAGTGCCAGAGAGGGCACCGAGTGGGGAGAGCGCCAGAGGGCCTTCCCCAGGTAGTTAGGATAGGGTGAGGAGCAGGTAAGCTCGGAGGCAACTGCAGTGCTGGAGGTGTGCAGGTGGGTAGACCCGCTGGGAGAGGTACACGCCACAGCCCAGAAATTGTGCGAGGGCACCGGGAGATGAATCGGGGGAGTGAGACCCCAAATTGAAAAGCACCACAGTTTGGTCAATGGGAATTGGTTTTTAGAACCCATAGTGTAAGTTGGCCAATGGATTGGCAGGGAAAGACCCCGGGTAATGTAAAGTTGTTAAAGTCATTTCGGAAATAGTTAGGATTGATGAACCTGTCGCACCATACGCAGCCACTTACCTGTGGTGATGATGATGACTCCACACCTGTGTTTTCTTTGTTTTGTGTTGCAGGAAGTAAGGATTGCTGTTGGATTTGTGAGACGCACCACGACGTGGATGAGACATTGGGGTGATTCCATCTCTCCCTCCTTAGGAGGGACTGATGATGAATTGGTGATGGCAAATTTTGATGTTGAGTTGGAGATGGCAAATTTTGATGAGAGTTGAAAATGGCAAATTTGATTGGTTAGGAGGGAGAGAAGACGAATTTGGTTTATGGGAGGAACGGGGAAGACAGTAGGGACGTTTGTTGATTTGTAAAGTAGATGTTTATGGGTAGTGTTGTGTTGTGTGGATACAGTAAGGGGTAAGGGAGGGGCCATGTAGGTTACCTGGTGGGGGGGGGGGGGCGTACGGTAGGAACGTACCTGTCTCACCTGGTTCCCATGTGCCCCCAGTGTGCATTACCTTATATTGCGTGCACTTTTGCGCCCTTACCACCTTACTCACTTGTCTTTTCTTTTGTCTCCCACCTCCGAGGATCTGGCTTTGGGGCAGAGAGAGAGGAGAGAGAGGTGCTGGCTCCGCAGTTGTGGGCCTGCACTTTCGCTGCTTGCTGCCTGGATCGATACACCATATGGACCGCAATGTTTGTGGCCACCCACAATGGACCGCAGTTCTTTTGCGGCCAAGCACCACCCGTGGATGGACCTATGGGTCAACGTGGCACCTATGCCATACAGGTGAACCACTAATAGTTGGCCCCCTGACGGCCACAATAAAGAAATGGACGCGGTTGGCGCCTTTCTTTATTTTTGAAAGAAGCCAGAAGGCCAAGTGCACCACACGAAGGCAAGACCAGCGGCAGAACATCGGCCGGCTGCGACACCACCGGTGATTTACGAACACTTTATTGGTGCACCGGATGGTGCTGACTGTGTGATGGGGTGGTGCTTTTGGTGCTTGGAAGGGGTGCTCTGCACATTATTAAAGGCCGTAAGGCCACAGAGCACTCGTGGGTTGGTGTATCGATGCTGGCATGCGTGCTCTCTCTATGCATAACATCTGCATGTGTTCCTCCAAAAACAGGTCCTGGATCGTAGTGTAAATATCAGCGTAGTCTTGTAAATAATGCTCCCTACCGGCGGTATGTTTAGTTTGCGAATTCTTTCCGCGATCCGGTTATCCTGTGGGTGTGTTTCTGTGAGGAGAAGGGTGCAACGTCGCAGGGGGACATATTTACTCATTTGTGAACATCTGTAAAACTGTCGCACTCAGGGTAGAGTTAATAGTAGAGGGAACTACATCTGAGTGCCACACTAAAGTAGGTAAAAATTTATCGGGTCGGGACGCCCCGAGGGTAGAGAAGGGTGCAATGTTGCGGATATGGGATTTGGCCTCCATCCATATCCGCTTGTAAATATTCCCCTATTTCCCCAATACCCCCCAACTATCCCCAATCCCCCATTCCCTAGTCCCATTGCCTGTAAATAACACTCTGTAGAACCGACCTTCCCCTTTTTCCCCCATTAAATGTCGTGCCCAGGTCCACCGCATCTCACGTAGACAACTTTCGGACATCTTGCTAGTTATTCTTAGTCTATGTCAGTTAAGGACTCGTTTCCATTAATTCTGACTCTTCGTTGCACCAGAATGTGATTGTATGGCACCAGTAGTGAGTTTAGGACCTCCCCATACCTCCTCCCATCTTCCCCATGAAACAACAACAACAACAACAACTACCACAACAGCGCGCGGGGAGTGTGCGTCCTCACTCCGGCTCGGTTAGCCGCCATTACCCATGTGCGCCGACGGGGTTACCACGAAGGGGCTGCCTGTCGGCCCCTCGTCAAGGGCGGAGCCCGGTAACCCCCCGCACCCAATAAGAAGCAACGGGCCGATTCCATCTGGGGCGGAGCTAACGAGCCGAGGGCGTGTCACTCCCCGCCGGATATACGCAGCGACTTACCGGACGTGACGTCAGATGCGCCTCAGCCACGAAGGAGAAACAGACGCCACCTCCAGCGCGACGAGACCTCCCGCATCTCTGGACCGGACCGGGTCGATTCTGCCCCTGCGCCAAGGTGCACCTTGAGCCTCGACTACCTGCCCTTCCTTGCCATCAATCCCCGTGTGAGTCAGTCTTGTCCTGTTTATCTGTGGTCTGTCAGGGTTACTATAAGACCGTGATTAAGTGCCTACCTTCCTATGCTGTCTCTCTTGTCCTTGTAATCTAACGTTCCGAACTATTATAACCTCCTCCGGAGGTCTTGAGAACTGTACCCCTGGTGTCGTGTCATTTAATCCAGCCGTTGTGTCCTTTCCGTAATTGATTTAGCATAGCGCGACTCGGCCAACGTTCGAGTATAATCGGGTAAACTGTGCAGACGCGGTCATACCAAACCGCTCGGTAAACCAACATCCACAACCGCGTCTGTAACAATATATTAATGCTTTTACAAAATAGTGTTAAATCATGATTGCATTGAGATATTATCAAACCAGCCCATTGTCATCATCTGTTCACTTCCGGTTCCGGATTTGGGAGCAGGTCCGTATGGAGCCATTTTAAAAATTATAATTTTATTGAGGAACACATGAAACCTCCTACGAGACACTGCGACAACAACACTCGGTAGAGAGCAGGGTGAACAGTTTACGTTTTGTATCCCACTGATAGGCCGGATCTGGATTCGGACCTGAACCAAAATCTAATCGGTTTGTTCTTTTCACCTAACCAACTCGTCCACCAAGTTTAGTCATAACTCGTCCATAACATTTTTAAATACCATGTTATACATCGCTTTTAACCCGATCTCTGAATGATGGAGAGTCACTTAAAATTCAACAATTCTCATATCCATATTCAGATCTTCACCAAAATCGAATTGAATATTCCTTGTCACACACCCAATCTGTCCACCAAGTTTCGTCCAAATCCGTCCATAACTTTTTGAGATATCCTGCTATGTCTCGTTTTTGGCCATATCTCCCAATGGTGAAGAATCACTTAAAAAAATTATACTAAATGGATCCGAATCCGGATCTTCACCAAAATCTAATAATTTCGTCCTTATCACATACACTACATCTTATCTTTGCCAAATTTCGTCCGAATTCGTCCATAACGTTTTGAGATATCCTGCTATGTATCGTTTTTGGCCCTATCTCCCAATGGTGAAGAATCACTTAAAATTCAACAATTCTCGTAACCATATTCAGATCTTCACCAAAATCTAATTGAATCGTCCTTGTCAGACACCCAATCTGTCCACCTAGTTTCGTCCAAATCCGTCCACAACTTTTTGAGATATTTTGTTCACAAACAAACGGACAAACAGACAGACAGGGGTGAAAACATAACCGACATCCACCTTTGGTGGCGGAGATAAAAATAACATTCCCACGAGTGGGCAAATTAAAACACTGATTATTCAGAATGGAGGTTTCTCTTGATAGTTTCTACATTTATGGCCTATATATAGTCGGTGTTAACCAGTGCAGTATAAGAAACCGTGCCACACACACAGCCTTTAATAAAATGGCAATTTATTTACCTTTGATCAAATTGCAATTGCATCTTTTTATGCTACGACTGTATATCATTTGACTCTGTCCATTACTTCTCCTTCAGCCATAGTTGGCAACACCTTATTTCCATCACTTAACACTGTGCGATTGTTTCCTGCTTTGCTAGTTTCTCAGCGGCCTAGGTTCACATTTTGGTGTCTTTCCTTGTATTTGGCCATATTTGTGGAACAGCACTATGTTTACATTTCGTTACACGGTTTCTTTGACAAAAGAGAATCTTTGCATAATGCATTGCAGCATCTTGCTCTGCTGTTCATTGGATTCACAAAGTTTTACTATGGTTTCCCCCCCCCCCCCCCACCCCACCCCCTCCCCCATTGTCTGGTGTTTCCAAGTTGTATAAACTGCTCTAATTTCCAATGTCAATGCATTCACATCAGGTTGGCAGTACAATATGATGTAATCCCTACCATTTTGAGGGTATGAGTGAAATGCATATTTAATGCCTTCTTCATATATAGAGTGAAAACCCGAACATATTTTCTGGTGTGACAGAGCAACTTGGGGGTAATACACCACCCGTCAGGAAAAACGGAAAAAAAAAAAAGGTAAAATGGAATACGCAATAATTTTTCTCACTTCACAAATACCGAAATTGTATATTTATTTATATATACATACAGTCACGTGAAAAAGTAAGTACACCCCATGTAAAGTTTTGACTTTTTCAACATGTTTCAACATACAGCTATTTGATCTTCATTTCAACAATATTGATAGACAAAGGTGATGTAATATAACAAATATCATGAAACATTTACATTTTGTAGTCCATTGTATAATTTAAATAAACATAAATGCAAATTTCGCATGTGGAAAAAGTAAGTACACCCTTGGCTCTAATAGGTGGTATTGCCCCCTTTGGCAGAAACAACCTCAAGTAGGCGTTTCTTATAACTGTCTACCAGTCTCTGACATCGACTGGGAGAAATTTTTGCCCATTCCTCCATGCAGAATTATTTCAGCTGTGCGATGTTTGAGGGGTTTCTTGCATGCACAGCTCGTTTCAAATCCCCCCACAACATCTCGATGGGATTTAGATCCGGGCTTTGACGTGGCCATTCCAGAACCCTCCATTTCTTTCTTTTCAGCCATTCCTTGTTGGATTTACTGGTACTAGGGCATGCCCGTACTATATATATATCTAAAAGTATATCCCCCCCCTCTATTTACATGCAATGGTTTGGTCCAAAGCGAACGGCTTGCGAGTACGGTGACAATCCCCCCCCTCTATTTACATGAAATGGTTTGGTCCAAAGCGAACGGCTTGCGAGTACGGTGACAATCCCCCCCCCCCTCTATTCACATGAAATGGTTTGGTCCAAAGCGAACGGCTTGCGAGTACGGTGACAATCCCCCCCCTCTATTTACATGAAATGGTTTGGTCCAAAGCTAACGGCTTGCGGAGTTTGGTAAAGAAATCGCCATCGCGTGCACAAATGCACAGGAAAGCGAATGAATCGCAAATTAGTTTTAATTAGTTTTAAAACATAGTTTAACGCCAACATAGCGCCAACATAGTTTGCCGACGGGAAATAAATGAATACGCTCTCAAATGTGCCATCCGAGGCAGAGTCTGTTCGCCACGTTCGGCACACGTGATAGCTCGCTGCTCTCTGATTGGTTGAATCGTTTTTTGGACATAGCTCGGTAACTACTTCTCCGATTAATATGAAACCTTGAAAAGGCACATCCTCGGGTCCCCAGCAATATACCTGGCAAGTTTAAAGTATATCGGACCCGTGGTTGTCGAGAAACAGCGGTCACAGACAAACATACAAACATACAAACATACAAACATACACACAGAGATTACTGGAATTATAGATAGATGTTTAGGGTCATTGTCATGTTGCAAGGTCAACATTCGGTTGAGCTTCAACTTTCCGACAGATGGCCTCACATTATCCTCAAGCACCCTCTGGTAAAATGAAGAATTCATCGTGGATTCTATGATGGTGAGCTGCCCAGGCCCTGATGAAGCAAAGCTGCCCCAAAACATAATATTTCCACCACCATGCTTTACAGTTGGTATCAGGTTCTTGTAGTCAAATGCTGTCTTTGGTTTTCGCCAAACATGTCTTCTGGTACTGTGGCCAAATAGCTCTACCTTTGACTCATCTGTCCAGAGCACATTGTTCCAGAAGTGCTGGTCTTTGCCGAGGTGTTCATTGGCAAACTTTAGTCTTGCCCTGATGTTCTTTCTGGACAGCAAAGGTTTCCTCCTGGCACACGTCCAATGTAGATCAAATTTGTGCAGCCTCTTTCTAATGGTAGACGCGTGCACTTTGACATCAACAGTGGCAAGAGCTTCCTGTAGGTCCCGTGATGACATTCTGGGGTTCTTAGAGACTTCTTTCAGCATCTTGTGGTCTGCTCTCGGGCTGAACTTGCTGGGGCGGCCTGGCCTGAACAAGTTGGCAGTTGTTTGGAATCTTCTCCACTTGTAGATGATGTTCCGGACAGTCGAATGATTGATTTCAAATTGTTTGGAGATCTTTTTAAATCCCTTCCCAGACTCGTAGGCATCTATAACCTTCTTTCTGAAGGCCACAGAGAGCTCTTTTGATCTGGGCATGGTGACGCTGCACACTTCAACAACAACGAGCAAACCAAACTAAATGTCTGAGGTTTAAATAAGACAGGTTCCTCCAAGATCCTCTCTAACGATGTTCTAATCATTTGCACCTGAGCTGGTGCACCTGAATCTAATTTTAGGTATTTGAAGTAGTGATAAATGTAGGGGTGCACTTACTTTTTCCACATGCGAAATTTGCATTTATGTTTATTTAAATTATACAATGGACTACAAAATGTAAATGTTTCATGATATTTGTTTTATTATATCACCTTTATCTATCAATATTGTTGAAATGAAGATCAAATAGCTGTATGTTGAAATATGTTGAAAAAGTCAAAACTTTACATGGGGTGTACTTACTTTTTCATGTGACTGTATATATATATATATATATATATATATATATATATATATATATATATATATATATATATATATATATATATATATATATATATATATATATATATATATATATATATATATAAATATATATATATATATATATATATATATATGTATATATATATATGTATATATATATATATATATGTAATCAGCCATTATAAATCTCGCCGTGTTAAGTGTGGAAAATTTATGTGGAGATTCCAGATTCCAGAGGCTCAATGGCTCAGTGGGCTGTCGCCACATAAGTGATGAGGTCCTTGATTCGAGTCCCGTGTTGAGTCAGAATTTTTTCACACTAGCCCAACGCACATAAAACGATAAACACCGTGTGCGTTTTATCACAAAACCTGATTATATCCATTTAACTAATAAGCGCACAGCATGATAGTCACGTGATGCAATAGGTCAGCGCCCATGTTCTGATCGCTTTGCCTTGCTAAAGACACCATAAACCTTCCAAATAAGCAATTTTCTCTCGAAATAATGTAGTTTTCATGATATTCAAGAGCCTGTTGGGCTCTTTCAATTCTCACCATTGGGACGTAAAAAGAAGGTGTTTCTGGGGAATTCTGCTCAAGCTGTGGCGAAGAGTCAACATAGCGGTGAAGGTAAAAATCCAGCTATTTCATGTACGCACAATGTACGTGATATGTGCATGGCATGCACCCTGTCTGATGACGATCTTTCTTACATCAATGGGCAGCTTTATTCGATGGAAAATAAAGTCAAACAAGATGCTGTTTTGCTGTCTTACATGGATATTCAGCAGTGTAAACAAAAGAGGCCTAAAGTTGAAGATATAAACAAACAGAGGGCCAGGGAGGTCATAGTGAAGTAATTCCTTCTGAAGGCAAATAAAGAAAGGATCCCTGTGTGCAAGGCTTCATTCCTTGGCATATTGTGTGTGAGTATAGTCAGTAATAGCCTCAATTATTTATTTATTTATTTATTTATTGCCAAAACAAGAATGAGCACATTGTGATCGCAACCTGTGACACAATATATATATTTTTCACGTCCTCTGTCCACTCAACTACCTCATCCATGCTGTTGAAAATATCATACAATTCATCTCCAAGGAAGTTCATGGTTTGATTCAATATCATTTATGAGTCTTATGGACAGCTGGGTCTGGTTTCAGGAAACTAGTGAACCCACTCCGAACACCAGCGGCAGGAAGGGTCATGTTATTATCTTCTCTGGGGTATATAGACTTTAGGCTAATATAGTATATATATAGTACAGTATATAGTATATAGGCTAACCTATATAGTATATAGCCTATATATAGTATATAGGCTAACCCCCGCTCTAGCAGGGAAAATGGCCTTAAAATGCATGTTGTTGTTGTTTGTTGGGGTATATAGACTACGGTATATCTAGGCTAGAGCCTGCCAATCAACCTGCCAGCCATGTCATCGGCCTGGCTGCTTGCATCACCTCTGTGCCGGTCCCTGCCTCAGAAACTTCTTTTTTTTTACATTCAGATTAATACTATTTCATATTGCATTAATGATTATAATCATATTTCTGGTGATTCTGTGAAGACTTAACACCAATAAAGTTTATGATGGATTTGTCTGTTTTTGCCAAAAAAATCAGGTTGTGGATTTATCTGCTTTTGATGCAAAAGAAATTGAAAAGCATTAAATTATAGTGTTTTTTAAAATGAAATTTAGATTTGTGAAATTCCGGCCTTGCGTTAGTTTGCTTGCATCAATTTAGGACCACCCTTTTTGGAATTGATATGTTATACAAAGAAAGAACATTAAAAAATACTGATTTACCAAAAATTGAAAAAATGGATTTATCTGTTTTTGCATCTGAACTCTTCATATATGAAATGTATGAAAACTCTCTTATGTAAGATTTCTGTGGTGAATCAATTCTGTAATATTTTATTATGTGTCGCTCTGTTTACACTTCCACTGCCGGAGAAGAGATAAGTATGATGTCATTTTAGTGATGACATCTGATTTGCTTTGCCTGCTTACTTATTCACATTTCTAATCTATGTATCTTTATTAGAGAATAATGCACTTATCATGATCCCTACAGACGAGGTAAAAGGTAATTTTCATAAAATGAACGTTTTGACTTACCCTAAAGAGGGATGTGACATGTTGTACACCGCTCCTTTCCTATGCCATCTCGAGGCATTGCAAATCGTCATTGCCGGGCACCGAAGGGGGCCTAATTGATTAATAATTTAATTTTTTTATGATGATTATTTTTTTTTTTTCATTATTAGTCATTTATTTATTTTCTTTCTCATTTGGCCAATATCTCAGGCACCTTTTGAGCTGGGAAGCTAATATTTGGACATGAGTGACCAAGTGATGTGGCTATCAAGGATATTTTTGATTTATTGATTAATCATTTCATCTATTAATTATTTATTGATTAATCGATTAATTATTTATTGAGTAATCAATTAATTATTTAATTTTTTATAAATGACTTATTTAATTAAATTTCTAGAAGATACATCTTCGGATGAAGCACTAGTGGTTTAGTTATGCGATTAGCCAATTGATTATGAAAATATTTTGTGATAATCTTTTATTGATTTTAATTATACAATTAATCAATCAATTAGTGTACACCTCTCCCTCCCAATGCAGCCTCAATGAGCTGCACTGCGGTATTGCCGGGCGCCGGAGGCGCCCCGGCAATGCCGCGCTGCAGCATATTTAATTATTTGGCATGGGGCGGTGTACTTTGAATGTATGTGTACTTGTTTCCTACTTTTTTAGTTTTTAAACAGGACCCAAAAAACAATTTGGTAATTTAAAAAAAGATTATATACCTTGTTTACCTGACTTGCATTCCATTTCTTACTTCTATAATGACAACCAATATTTTACAAAAGGTAGAAGAACAACTGGTTGATCCTAATTGTAAAACATTACAGCACTTGTTCATTTTCATAGGATCTATAGTTTTCTCGATCTTCTTCTCCTCCTTTTCTCTTCATAAGGGGTGAGGTGCGATGGCACCAAGGTTCTGCCTTGCCTTGACCACGATACTCCTTCACTCGCCTCTGTCCTCTGTCTCTGTCATCTTTCTCCACCCTCCAACCACCCTGACCTTACTGAAATCCCTCCTCACACAATCCTCCCATCTCAACCGTTGTCAATCTATTTTCATCCTACGTTGTTCCTTCAACCTATCCACTCTCTTTGACATTCTCTCTTCCCTCGTTCACACCAACTGTTCAGCCCATCTCAGCCAGAATCATCATCATCATCAAGCTCATCTGCACACCAATCTCCTCCCTCATTTAATCCATCCTCCTTCTATCCACCCTCTTCACTCCCGCTGTCCTCCTGACCGAGTTGTTCTCACAAATCTGCAGTATCTGTTGTTGTCTCTGTCAGTGTCATTATTTTGAGACCTAAAGGTAGGCCAGCATCACACAGGTCAACAAAATATTCCCTTTAAATAGTTTGCTTAATATATTTCTGTCTGCCAAGACTCCCTCAACCCTCAGACAAATGGTCGTTTAATCATCTAGATGCCTGTTTTAAATGCCCATCGTTATGTGATGGAAGCAGAAATAGGAGCTTATGTAGTGTTTATAACAGTACAGCAGCAGAAACCATTGAGAATAAAGTGTGACAGACACAAAAGGAGCACACACCATTATATATAGTAATACTTCCAGAAACAATAGAAAAATATGTAAGATTGCACGGAAGGAGCACACAAATGACAACAACCACAGCCACGATGGCAACGACAAGAGCAACTACGTGTTGTAAAAAAATCCTTTTTTGCTTGTTTCGCTTTAATTTTACATCCTCATTGAGACTCACAGATAAACATGCAATATGTTTATGAAGTGCAATGTGCTGTCTTTTTATTAAACCCATCAGCGAAGCGAAGGATAGGCATGGCTGGTTGGTTCGAAAGGAGAAAAAAAAAAAAAAAAAAGGTTCGTATAAGAGGAGACATAATAAATTTCACACCAAATTATTTGTCTAAACATGATGTATTCCATGTTCCAAATTGTACAAATGCCTTTCTTGGATAGCTCCATTCCAAAAAGGTTATTCTATGATCCAGTTGCAGGTCAAATAATCAGTGAGGGAAACTACAAACATAACTTATCAACAGATTAAAACAGCTAGTCAGACGTGTGCCAACACAGGGAACTACAGTTAGCAGCTATAAAACAATTTTCTTTAATAATCTTAAAATGACACAAAACAAAATTTATTAAAAAACAATTAAAACGGTAACAACATTACGAATTAAAAATTCAGATAGGCATTTACATATTAAAAAAACATCTCGATGGTTCCTGGGAGGTGAGGTGGCAAATCCATCATGGGATAAATGCATGAAAAAGTTTTGGTTTTTGAAAAACAGCTCAATTATGTGGGAAGAAAAATGGATGTGTGTGTGTGTGTGTGTGTGTGTGTGTGTGTGTGTGTGTGTGTGTGTGTGTGTGTGTGTGTGTGTGTGTGTATACACGTATATAATATATATCGTTTTTGGTCCTATCTCCCAATGGAGAACAATCACTTAAAAATTTTACTAGCCGGATCCGTATCCGGAACTTCAATTCAAAATTGAATCGATTCATCCTTGTCACACACCCAACCGATCCACCAAGTTTCGTCCAAATCCGTCCAAAACATTTTGAGATATCCTGCTATATGTTGGTTTTAGCCCGATCTCCCACTGGTGAAGAATCACCTAATAAAATTAAATAATTCTCATTTCTGAATCCATATTCAGATCGTCACCAAAATCGAATCGAATAGTCCTTGTCAGACACACAAACTGTCCATCAAGTTTCGTCTAAATCCATCCATAACTTTTTGAGATATCTTGTTCACAGACAGAGTTGTGAAAACATAACCTCCATCCACCTTTGGTGGCGGAGGTAATAGGTCATGTGTATATATTTATGTGCACACCTGCTCATGATTCCTCAGGTAACGTTGGGGATTTCACACAACTGAACAACATCTCCATCTACAATTAACAACAAGCAGTCATCCATTGTTATACCCATTGCATAACATGAGTTTCTCTGTTCTGTTTGTGTCATTGTTCCGGTACATCATCGCCATTCAGCCAGTTAACCGAGATAGACCTCATCGTGTTCTCATTCCATCCGATCAAACACAGCACGCAGTTTCTGTGAACACGTCGAGTTAATTGGGAGCTACGCAAAGCACACCGAGTACATGGAAATCAGGAGAGCGAAGAAGAAGAAGAACCTGTGAGCGACCAAGGCACAACCGAGCATGCACGGGACGGCGTCAGATGACGTCACATCCTTAAACAGTAAAACAACAACAACAACAACAACAAACACTGGTGCATCTATCCGCTTGTAATATTCCACCAAATAATTTTCTTTCTTTCTTTCCTCAACTGTAGATTCTGCTTTCAAAATGTTCTTCCTTAATGGAGGCCTTTACAACGATGCATCGCTGCTACTTTTTTTTTTCTTTCTTTTTTCTTTTTTGGATACTGAATCGAGGCTCGTGAAAGAGCTAACATTTATTTCACAAACAAATCAACCAGACAAACAAAATATATAAAAGAGAGGGAGCGGAAGACAAGATGGGGAGAGAAGGGGAAGCACACAAACACAACATTTGAGAGCAGGGAGATGTGTGGGAGGGAGAGGGCTTGGGGGAAGGAGGCGTGGGAAGGGGGGGGGGGGTGGGTGGGAGAAGTATAAAACACAAGGACACCAAGGACTTCCAGGACAGAAGTTGGTATTTCAAAAAAGTGGATTTGGGGTGAAATGTACAATTGTGGTATAATTAATCAGCCAATGTGCTCATAAAGAGACTTGTGGAATTTCATTCTGGAGTTTTTTTGTTCTTCTTCAATAAAAGACCTCAACCTTGATCCCATTACTTCGTTTTAATTTCTAGTTCGGAATGCCATTTTGATCACCATCATCAATAAGTTAAAAGTTCAATCTTTAAAAGATACATGTAGATATTTTTTATTTTTTCAGCTTTTGTGCCACATTTGCTTGTTCAGCTTTCACAAAGTGAAATACACAAATTGTGCGTTGACAAATTTTACTGTCGAGCAATTGCTCATAAGTGAAGAAAATGGGATCCCAATGTAAATGTTTAAACATATAGAGTACTGTATATTATATAGGAAGGTTGACTTTCAGAGGTAACTATAAAATGTCTTTCACATCAGGATTGCTACTCTTTATGAGCACCTTGGCTGATAATTACACCACAATTGTACAAGTTAGTATATGCAGAGGTTTGTCTTAAGGTTGGAGTTGTCTGATCAAGCTTTTGTCTTTCAAGCTTTTTACAGTCACGGGAGTCTTCATTGATTACACTGCCAAAAATGATAGCTGGTGAATGCATCATCATGTTTCAAGGTTACCATTAGTCCACCTTCATTACACAGGATGGCAGGGCATGCTGAGGGTCCCCGCCCCCTTCTAATCAAGAGTCACGGAAAACGGCTTACAAAGACTTTCCGAGCTATTGATTGGATGAACACACTCACAATGTCGGTCTACGCAGTGAAAATTGGTCCCCTCTATGCGGCACAACAACAAATCAATCAGGACATCAAATTAATTTTGTTAAAAAGTGATGCTCAATGTCTATTTGTGGCTTTAGAAAGAAATATGGAGGAGCTCAGGACCTTATTGATTGAAGTGTAATGCGGACACTGAAGGATGATGAAGACAGGCAGTCTGGAAGATATTTATGAGGCATGACAAAACACTATACTGTGCTTTTGAAAGTTGGTGGTGACAGTGTCAATACATGTACAAGAATAAAATACACCGACTACACTCTCTCATAACTGACCATATTAAAGACATTCAGAATGCGCAATCACACCAACACGAATTGTCAGTTAAGCAAACAAGTTTGTAAAATATGTACAATATCCTGATCACATGCCTATAATATGTAAAATGGCTTCAGGGGTGTCCAGAATATGACGATATTATGCATAAAAGATTTAAAGCCAACTCTTTCCTGTGCAAGCCATTCCGATAAGAAACAAGACCGAAAGTCTAACAGAGCGTAGCCGGCCTTGTTTGATACTTCAGTTGAGGAGGTTAGTATGACCTGGGTGGAGATACCAGGTAGCAAATAATGTAAGTATTAAATTATTTTGAAGTACAGCTACTGTAAGTCTCTAAGCTGTCTGTCACCATGGAAGAGGAGAGATTGCATTGAGACACTGGTTTATTATAGATGTTTCGAATCAACAATTAACCAACCATACACCACTTCAATCCAATAACTTTGCAGTCACGACAAAGGGATTGCAGTGTTAATATTATATTTACTATATTATTATTATTATTATTATTATTATTATTATTACGGAAACAATACTACTGTGATAAAAAAAAACCTGGGCTAATTTGCCTGAAGCAGCCTGAAGGTGAGGCATGAAGGCAAGAAGCCTAAGGCCCATATGTACTGTGTCATTGGAAGAGACGTAATGCCGATGCTTTCGATATTTGATGATCATTTTAACAATCGGTTTGTTTGTGTTTCACACTGAATGAAAAACGTGAAGGTAGAGCATGGCAATTGTGATATATGACAGGTTTGATGATATGTTCGGCCTGAACGAAATTGGAATCAAAATGGAGGTGTGTGGAGGCAGCATCATACACCACAATGACATCACAGACGCAATTACATCACATCACCCCTGTCATGTGACCAGATCTTCAGCTCTGAGTACGTTTGTGAAGGACATACATACGGACAGACAAACTGTTCTAGATGGCTTTGTCTTACAGGCTATCGGTACAATGTAAAAATCGTTCTCTCCTGTGCATGCAATACACTGGGTGGGTTTTCCAATGCAATTCCAGCACAGGAATTTGTAATCTGCCTTTGGTACATCATAATAATAGCTGTGCTGTGATGGATATGGATGCTGTAAAGAGAAACAGGTTGAGATGGTTTGGTCACGTGTCGAGGAAGGATATAAGTGACTGGTGGAGAAGAGTGATGGAAATGAATGTAGAAGGAAGTAGAGGACGGGGAAGACCGAGAAAGACTTGGCTAAAGGTGGTGGAAGAAGAAATGCGGGCAAGGGGGTTAACAAGGGGAGATGCAGAAAATAGGGCAAAATGGAGAAGATTGTCATGGGGACCGCAAGGCTAACCCCCGCTCTAGCAGGGAAAATGGCCTTAAAATGCATGTTGTTGTACATCATAATAATAAGATAAGCCAATGAGCTCATCATAATTTGTAATCATTTGAAGACAATGGCCTAATCTTTTGAAAAGGCATCGTGGGATACCTGCCCATATGAAAATGGCAGGAGGCAGGAAAACCTGTTTAACACCCACCTTGAAGGGATTTTGTACTCCATTATGCTGTACTCCAGCTGTCTGCACAGCAAATAAAATGAAACTGTTTAAAGTGTAATACCTTTATGTTTGTGATTAAACCCATACGTGGCAAGTCCAAATCAAGCGTGCTACCTCTGAGCTACCTTGTAGGTATGTGGAAATACTACAACGTGTACATGAACTCAGACAACATTGTCAATGTAACAACTTCAGATTGGCCTACAACTTCAGACTTTGTCAACAATTGTGGTAATGTTTTAGTCAAATATCTTTATAGACCAAACATACACCAGAACCCATTATCAATTTTCAAATGCATTAACAAGTAAAATCATTTCTCGTTCAGAACGTTGAAACATCGAAATTGAAATAATAGAGCAGTCCATGCTTTTTGGCTGTCCAACATTGCTTTTGTTTTGGGAAGCCACTGCAGAACTCAGATATTCTCATCCATCAATTCGCTTTCAGTTAAAGTGCTTTCCCCACAATGGGAGAGCCACACACTTGGTTTTGGGAAGGCTTTCAGAAGTACATAAAGCAAAAGTTTCCATGTTTTTTAGACAATCATCTTTTTACAAATTGGGTCACTGTGCCTTTGCACCGGTTACTTATAATATGCCAAAAATCCAGTCGAAAGTTGAAAGTTTTGTTGAATCATTAAGGGTGTTTGACACTCTAGGTAGTGCGGTACATGTCAGAGCTTCGCGCAACACTCTTATGACAGAAATTGTTCATAATAGTTGCAAGACCAACACTTTGAGTTCACTAATATGAGATATCTTTGTCATCTATCTATAATTCCAGTAATCTCTGTGTGTGTGTGTGTCTGTGTGTGTGTGTGTGTGTGTGTGTGTGTGTGTGTGTGTGTGTGTGTGTGTGTGTGTGTGTTTGTCTGTGACTGCTGTTTCTCGACAACTACCGGTCCGATATACTTGAAACTTGCCAGGTATATTGCTGGGGACCCGAGGATGTGCCTTTTCAAGGTTTCATATTAATCGGAGAAGTAGTTACCGAGCTATGGCGATTTCTTTACCAAACTCCGCAAGCCGTTCGCTTTGCACCAAACCATTTCATGTAAATAGAGGGGGGGGGGGGGGTTCTGTGGTCGTTACTGCCACGTGGTTTCAAAGTTTTTTTTTGTTGTTGTTGTTTGCACGCATGCTTTTTTGCACGCACGTACGGGCACCCACGTACGGGCACGTCCTAGTCTATCTATAATGCCAGTATCTATAATGTATCTATAATGCCAGTAATCTCTATGTGTCTGTCTGTGACCGCTGTTTCTCGACAACCACGGGTCCGATATACTTGAAACTTGCCAGGTATATTGCTGGGGACCTGAGGATGTGCCTTTTCAAGGTTTCATATTAATCGGACAAGTAGTTAGCGAGCTATGTCCAAAAAACGATTCAACCAATCAGAGAGCAGCGAGCTATCACGTGTGCCGAACGTGGCGAACAGACTCTGCCTCGGACGGCACATTTGAGAGCGTATTCATTTATTTCACGTTGGCAAACTATGTTGGCGTTAAACTATGTTTTACAACTAATTAAAACTAATTTGCGATTCATTCGCTTTCCTGCGCGTTTGTGCACGCTATGGCGATTTCTTTACCAAACTCCGCAAGCCGTTCGCTTTGGACCAAACCATTTCATGTAAATAGAGGGGGGGGATTGTCACCGTACTCGCAAGCCGTTTGCTTTGGACCAAACCATTTCATGTAAATAGAGGGGGGGGATTGTCACCGTACTCGCAAGCCGTTCGCTTTGGACCAAACCATTTCATGTAAATAGAGGGGGGGGATTGTCACCGTACTCGCAAGCCGTTCGCTTTGGCTTTGCGAATGGACCAAACCATTTCATGTAAATAGAGGGGGGGGATATAATTTTAGATATATATATAGTAGGGGCATGCCCTAGTAGTACAAAAGCAAATTAATATACTTTAGAATTCGGTACGTAAGACGCTAAAATGGAAACAAAACTCCGCTTTGTTAAATTTCATAGCTGCAGTTGGAAGATTAACACAATTAGAGTTACAAAAGCAAAAAGGAGCATCATTATATTTCCTTGTAAAAAAAAAAGAGAGAAAAAGAAGCTGATGCAAAATATATGTGATGCTTTTACACCAGCTCCTACCATTTTTGGTATTCACACAACGACCTCCCAGATAGAATACTAAAGCTTACAAAAGCTAGCCTGGTCTGGTTTAACACTGTCAGGGTCAGATTCACAATCGGAGTTGTGAATTCACAATCGGAATTCACAATCGGAGGGGACTTTCAAAAGAGTTACGAACAACTCGATCGAAGGACCATATCTAAAAAAAAAAAAAGATTTGCTGTGAAATCATTCATTTTCTCAGTGAACATATTTTCTAATCTTCATCAATGATCTCTCTGATTCTCTGGAAAATCCTCTCTATCTTTTTGCTGACGACTCCACTCTCTGCCACTCCATCGCTCATCCCTCAGATCAGCAGGCAGCAGCCTCCTCACTCTCTGCAGACCTGGACAAAATCACAGACTGGTCAAACTCGTTGAAAATGTCATTCAATACCGACAAATCTCACACTCTCACGATGTCTCTCCGAAAAGACCGTCTGGAAAACTCTCGCATCTACTTTCTCAACAATCCTCTCCAAGAAGTTCTGTCACTCAAGCTTTTGGGTCTCACTATCTGCCACGATCGTTCCTGGGAAAACCACATTTCAAATCTGGCCTCCAAAGCCAGTCGCCGACCGGGCATCCTCCATCGTGTGAAGTCCTTCCTTGGCACACCTGAGCTCCTCACCACATACAAGGCTTTCATCCGCAGCTCAATGGAATACTGCTCTCCCCTCTGGGCTGGTGCACCTGCCTCAAAGCTAGCTTGGCTTCACGCTGTAGAAACCAAGGCTTTTAGGATCATTGTTATCTCCCACGATGAAGGTGATTCTCAGGGTATTTCACTCTCTCACCGCAGATAGGTTGGTGGTCTTTCTGTCTTCTACCGACTCCTCTCCGGCCTTGCCCCCCCCCCCCCCCCCCAGCTCTCTCTGTGCTCTGTCCTCCAAATATTCCTTCAGGTCGCAGAAGATCTGCCAACAACCCGCTTCTGGTGAAATTGCCAAAATCAAGACTCTGTGCTCACCTTCACTCTTTCATTCCTCTTTTCTCCCACCTCTGGAACAAACTCCCTCACTCTCTTCAATCCCACTCCTCCCTCCAGGTCCTTAAAACAGCTGTTCACCACCATCTCTTATCTCCCCCCATCCAAAACCTTGACCTTTTCTACCTCCGTCAATACACCCCAAATCTTCCTCCTTCGAATTCCCTATTTTCTTTCCTGAAAGCCCCTTTAGTAGCCTTCTTGTTTATCCGTGTACCACGCCACAGCCCTCTCTCTTCCACAGATCTCCTGATGTCCCTGTTCCCTACTGTTGTTGTGCTCCCCTCTCTCTCCCCCTCTTGTCTCCCGCTCCATTTAGTGTATATTCTGTTCGCTCTTACACAAGTCTCCACTAAGAATACAAAAAATAAAAATAAAAGACCGCCCAATTGCCTGCTGACATGCCCAACCAAGTTCCAGCTCTTGCAAGGTGCATAACTACAATGTAGATCCACTCTTATGATGCAATCTTTAAGGTCAAGTGGCCTTTGACATTCCACATTGGCAAAATTGAGCGATGACAAAAAACGTGCTTTTATTCAGACCGCTATTTCACCTTCATCTTTAACTCAGAGGTGTATGATGTATATAAAACAAGCGTTACGCCTAGGTCCCCCGTCGGTGAAGTGATGTGAGTTGACAAAGTGGAAGACGCCGAAAACATGCTATGATATGATATTTCGCTCACAAGGTTCAGACATACATGGAGGCGGCCATCTTTGATTTTGACGTGGCGACCCAGTTTTCAATGGCGTTCTTCCTTATGCCTAGATACACCCACACACCAGATTAGAAGTTGGTACTTCGCTTATTTTTCAAGATATTCCGCTCACAAGGTTCAGACATACATGGCGGCGGCCATCTTGGATTTTGACGTGGCGACCCAATTTTCAATAGCGTTCTTCCTTATGCCGAGATACACCCACACACCAGATTAGAAGTTGGTACATCGCTTATTTTTCAAGATATTCATCTCACAAGGTTCAGACATACATGGCGGCGGCCATCTTGGATTTTGACGTGGCGACCCAATTTTCAATAGCGTTCTTCCTTGTGCCTAGCTACACCCACACACCAGATTAGAAGTTGGTACTTCGCTTATTTATCAAGATATTCCGCTCACAAGGTTCAGACATACATGGCGGCGGCCATCTTGGATTTTGACGTGGCGACCCAATTTTCAATAGCGTTCTTCCTTGTGCCTAGCTACACCCACACACCAGATTAGAAGTTGGTACTTCGCTTATTTTTCAAGATATTTCGCTCACAAGGTTCAGACATATATATGGTGGCGGCCATCTTGGATTTTGACGTGGCGACCCAATTTTAAACAGCCTTCTTGCTTGTGCCGAGATACACCTACACACCAAATTAGAAGTTGGTACTTCACTTATTTTTCAAGATATTCATCTCACAAGGTTCAGACATACATGAGGGTGGCCATCTTGGATTTTGACGTGGCGACCCAATTTTCAATAGCGTTTTTCCTTATGCCTAGATACACCCACACACCAGATTAGAAGTTGGTGCTTCGCTTATTTTTCAAGATATTCATCTCACATGGTTCAGACATACATGGCATCAGACATACATGGCGGCGGCCATCTTGGATTTTGACGTGGGTTGCACCCACACACCAAATTTGAATGCGGTCCTTCGCTTACGCACGCATGCATGCCCGCACGCACGCAAACACGCACGCCCGCACCCACACACGCACGCACGCACGGACGGACGGACACACGGACGGAGGGGAAAGCCATAGTCCCCCTTTCGCTACGCTGTGCGACGGGGGACAATAAATGTGCTTTACACGATGTGAACTAATGAGAGCAATTTTGTTCCAATTGGATATAAATGAGTCGACTTATCCCCTTTTTATCCCCTTTTTACTTATCCCCTGCAACCCTCTTACCCCCAGTACCCCCTTTTTTTTTTCTTTTTTTTTTTCACAAAAAATGTAAAATCTTCTAGAATTATGTAATGGCATTAAAAGTAGGTCAAGGTCAAAAAAAACATGTCATCCCCGCATACTTTTATATTCCCATTATTAATGCAAAATTTCATTCTAAAAGTCCCAGCTTGCTCCGAGATACAAATCAGATATTGGCAGAAAAATAAAAGGGAGAAGACAAAACAAATGGTGGTTTAGCAATCCTCGGGGTCTAAGAAACTTTGCGGTCCCAATAAAAATTGGGGTCACTAATTGTAGAAACAAACCCTACAACCAGTACAAGCCTCCTATAGGGGAGGCTTCATTATAAGCTTTGCCACTGTTCGTGTCACATTCACAATCGGAAATTCATTCAAAATAGTTACAAATGACTTGATAGAGGGACCATATCTAAAAAAAGAAGAAGAGAATTGCTTTGAAATCATATATATTCTCAGTGAACAACTCAGAATAAAACACTGAAAAAGATTTTGCAACATCTGACCAATCTTTGTTCTCACGACAATCAGTATGAATCAAAATGGCAATAGACAATATCTCTTGAAGAAGCACGTGGAAGTAAAGGAGCAGAATCCTTTTTTTTTTCTTTCTTTTTTTTTTGTATCCACATACCTCATCATTCTCTAATGTACTAAAACAAGTGCTCTCAGAACACTTCTTGAAAAAGGAGACCATCCTTCTTCAACAAACCTATCTCCTGGAGAATGTCAAACCCAAAAGAACAACATTAAATAAAAGGCCAAATACATAATTTCAGGAGGAACCCGAATAGACAAAGTGGTGTCATCAGGAATAACATAGATAGGATTTAGATTTCGGCTGCTACTTCTCTACTCTCACACCCATCCAAGCATAACCAAGTGAATCCCCAAAAAAAATTCCCAAGAGTTCACCTCTCCATGGCCACATGGAGAACGAAAGAGAGAGAGAAAAAAATAGAAGTAAAATAGACAGAGGTGGGCGGTCCGCTTCGAAAGTCCGCTTATCCGCTTATCCGCTGCAGCGGACTAACGTTTTCGAAGCGGATAAGCGAATCGGAACAACCCCCGGAAACCGAAGCGGATAAGCGTAAGCGGACTACCGAAAAATTAAAGCGCATCGCGATTCGCCAAATCAGCTGTTAGCCTGAGCCGTTACTCTAGAATTGTGAATATTTATTTAAGTGAATAATAAGTGAAACCCTAACAACTCGGCTCTTGCGACATAACGCATTATATCATAACGTTATGTTCACGTCATGGTTTACGACATGGTTGTAACATAACGCATTACATCATGACGTTATGTTCACGTCATGGTTTACGGCATGTTCACGACACCATGACGAATAAACGGCAGTCCGTTGGCCCGCCATCTTGTTGACTTGTTTGTGTCTGAATAACCAAACGTTACAGCTCTCGCCCAATCTCTTCCCGCTCGAGTTCCGTGATGCTTGGGTAACTCTGT
Source organism: Myxine glutinosa (assembly GCF_964187855.1). Classification (NCBI taxonomy): domain Eukaryota; kingdom Metazoa; phylum Chordata; class Myxini; order Myxiniformes; family Myxinidae; genus Myxine; species Myxine glutinosa. The sequence goes on along the minus strand of NC_136266.1, from coordinate 136,951,508 downwards.
TTCTCAGGCATAACACGCCGCTCCCGAGCTCTGCCTCGGTCGAGCGCGTGTTCAGCTACGGGTCGGACATCCTCAGGCCTAAGAGGTCGGCCCTGGCTGCACCGAACTTCGAGGCCCTCGTCTTCATGAAGGGCAACCTCCAAATCCTCAAGAAGGCCCACGAGGTGGAGGAGGAAGACGAGGACTAGTCAACAGACTGCTAGTGCTAGTCTGTTGACTAGTAGACTCTCTTGTCAAAGAAAGGACGGGCAAATTGATTTTTCTTTAATGTAACTTGCATATATTAAAATTATATTTAAATTAACTGTAGAGTAGAGTAGAGTCGAGTGGAAAACTTTATTTCAATAAATTTTGAATAAATTTTATTTAAATAAAAATGTATATTTTTGATCTTAAAAGCTTTGTTTGTCTTTGTAGTAGTTAGAAATGGCTATTTAGGCTTAAAAAGCATTAAATTCCCTTTAGAAACGTCAAAAATCGCTTTAAAAACGTCGAAGCGCTTTAAAAAAATCGAATCGAAGCGGATAAGCGGATAAGCGGTAAGCGGACTAAGATTTTCGGCCGCTGAAGCGGATAAGCGAATCGGACTACACGGGCTGGCGGAGCGGATAAGCGGTAAGCGGACTTAAAATTTTCCGAATCGCGCCCACCTATGAAAATAGATACATTTAGCACACAATATCTAACACAACTGTGACTTAGACCTTTAACATATTTATTCGACCTTTAACATGCAACTGTAACCGAACTCTCTTATCTGTCTCCCTCTTCCAAATCCTGGTGGCGTCTGGTCAAATCTGTTTCTGGTGTTTGTTCCCCCTCCATCCCCTCCCTCACCTCAAATGGTCACACGGCTGACTCCGCACGTGAAAAAGCTGAATGCCTCAACTCTGTGTTTGCCTCTAAATCTTGTGTCCCAAATCCATCCCTCTCTGTACCCACCGTACCCAGTCATACCCAGCTGCTCCTGGACTCTGTGTCCTTTCCTCCTGACAAGGTGGAAAAGTTTCTGTCAACCCTCGACTCGGATTCTGCAACTGGACCTGACGGCATCAGCCCACGGGTCCTAAAATCCTGTTCTTCCGCTCTTTCACTCCCTCTCTCTGTTCTCTTCACTCTCTCTTTTGCTCAAGGTCATCTTCCATCTGCTTGGAAATCTGCCAACATCACCGCTTTGCACAAAAAGGTGCAAAAACAGATCCCAGCAACTACAGACCAATTAGCCTTCTCCCAATTATCAGCAAAGTCATGGAGTCCATCATTGCTTCAGATATGAAATCTTTCCTCTTCTCCAATGGCTTGATCTCTGATCATCAATTTGGTTTCAGACCTGGACACTCTACTCTGGACATGCTGCTTCTGCTTTCTCAACAATGGATGGAGGTCCTCAATGCCAAACAGGAAATTAGAGCAGTCTCCCTTGACATATCACGTGCCTTCGATACGGTCTGGCACCCCGCTCTGCTCACAAACTCTCCTCTTTTGGTATCCATGGAAATCTCCACGCATGGCTGGCAGACTTCCTCTCTAGTCGTAGTCAACGTGTGGCCCTGAATGGGTTTCTCTCATCTCCTCTTCCTGTTCAGGTTGGAGTTCCACAAGGCAGTGTTCTGGGCCCTGTGATTTTTCTGGTCTTCATCAATGATCTCTCTGACTCTCTTGAAAATGCTCTGTATCTCTTTGCTGATGACTCTACTCTCTGTCGCTCCATTCTTCATCCCTCAGATCGGCAGTCTGCAGCCTCCTCACTCTCTGCAGACCTGGACAAAATCACAGACTGGGCAAACAAGTGGAACATGTCTTTCAATCCTGACAAATCTCACACTCTTACGATGTCTCTCCGAAAAGACCGACTGGACAACCCTCCCATCCACTTTCTGAAAAATCCTCTCCAAGAAGTTCTGTCACTCAAGCTTTTGGGTCTCACTATCTGCCATGATCTTTCCTGGGAAAACCACATTTCAAATCTGGCCTCCAAAGCCAGTCGCCGACTGGGCATCCTCCGTCGTGTGAAGTCCTTCCTTGGCACACCTGAGCTCCTCACCACATACAAGGCTTTCATCCGCAGCTCATGGGAATACTGCTCTCCCCTCTGGGCTGGTGCTCCTGCCTCACACCTAGCTCGTCTTCACGCTGTTGAAACCAAAGCATTCAGAATCATTAGAATCTCCCGCGATGAAGCTAACTCCAAGGGCCTCTCACTCACTCACCACAGGCAGGTTGGTGGTCTTTCCGTCTTCTACCGACTCCTCTCTGGCCTTGCCCCCCCAGCTCTCTCTGGGCTCTGTCCCGCAAATATTCCTACAGGTCACACAAGATCTGCCTGCAACCCTCTTATGGTCAAACTGCCAAAATCAAGACTCTCTGCTCACCTTCACTCCTTCATTCCTCTTTTCTCCCGCCTCTGGAACAAACTCCCTCACTCTCTTCAATCCCACTCCACCCTCCAGGTCTTTAAAACAGCTGTTCTCCACCATCTCTTATCTTCCCCCATCCAAAACCTTGATCTTTTCTACCCCCGCTAATTTCACCCCAATGCCACTTTTTTGAAATACCAACTTCTGTCCTGGAAGTCCTTGGTGTCCTTGTGTTTTATACTTCTCCCTCCCCCCCCCCCCCCCTTCCCACGCCTCCTCCCCCCAAGCCCTCTCCCTTCCACACATCTCTCTGCTCTCAAATGTTGTGTTTGTGTGCTTCCCCTTCTCTCCCCATCTTGTTTTCCACTCCCTCATTTTATATATTTTGTTTGTCTGGTTTGTTTTGTTTGTTTGTTTGTGAAATAAATGTTAGCTCTTTTACGAGTCTCGATTCAGTATTCAAAAAAAAAATAATAATAATAATAATTAATTGATCCAGGAACAACTTATTGTTTCTTTAACCCAGGTGTTGAACGTGTTACCACGAATATACACGGAAGTATGTGCAGGACCCAAATTGATATGCAGACCTTCTATTTATGATGAACTTCTTGTTCTGCTCATCTGGCACTTTCTTGATGCAATTTGACGTTTTGAGGGAAGGATTACATAATCCTTGCAAATGGCGAGACTGCTTCTACAAAAATAATTAAAACTCTTCACTTCCTGATTTAAAATATTTGGTAGGAACAACCTTAATTGGTGCTTCATAGCTTCACACCAAACCCTGACAGAACCAGAAACTGCCATAGCTTCCACTTCATCCACACCAACTCGAAAGCATACGGCTTTGGAAGAAGAGTAGTAATTAGCCGCCACACTCCCATCCCACACAAGAACTGCATACGTCACAGCCCGATGCCCAAAATTCATGTTCGTACAATGAATACATACTTTTTTTTGTCATCCAAAGGCCAAATGAATGATCAACTCAAGTAAGGCTAACCCAACTGGATGTAACTTGAGGTCAACCCATGATCATCAAAACAAATGCATGGCCAATCTTCGGTAAATTAAAAAATATCTTCAAATCTGAACACTCTAAACAATCTTGTTCCTCAAAGTTTTAGTGGTGTTTTGTCATGTCTGGCTCTGCTGTATGCATCCTCTCGCATCTCAAATTGCATTACTAGACACTCTGCTCCAGATGAGGAAGATCAGTCTTCACTTCAAAATCTCGTGTACCGACCCCATCCAATCCATACCCAACTTACGCCCTTATCCCCACTGTCTACGGAATTTACATTTCACCTGAGACGAAAGAAATAAAGGTGTTTCCAGCCTTGTCCTGCATCGGAGGTGTGCCCAAGTGGCATCAGTGGCTGGGTTTAAAAACTGCGCTCCATTGCTTTTTGATTCCCCTATGTGATCTTCAGTCGGTCCTTCTCCATTGGCCAATTGTCATCTCCTCGAAGTCACAAACATCACTCTCCTCCACGAGAAGGGCACAAAAATAGATCCTCTTAACTACAAATCAATACGCTTACTTCCATTAAAAGCAAATACATGTAAATAATTGCTGCTGACATTGCCTTTCCTTCCTTCAAACAGCATGATATTAGACCATCCATTTGTATTCTGCTCTGGTCACTCAACTCCAGACAAGCTGCTCCCATCCCAGAACTGGGCAGAGGCTCTAACTTTCAAAAAGAGGTCAGGACCGTCTCCCAAGAGCTATCTCGAGCATTTGACACATCCTGGCATCCTGTCCTTGGCAAGGTCACTGCGTATGGCCACCTTCATACCTGATGCTCGGAATACTTCCCCTCACAATCAACATAAGCTGCCAATGGAACTCGATCCTCTCCTCACCCATTTGGGACTTGAGTGTTACACAGAAGAATTGTTGGCCCAGTTCTGTTCATCATATCCAATTCCATGCATAAATAACATATCCGATGCCTTGCAAAAACACTCTATTTATTTTAACAGATAACTCCACATTGTGTCTGACAGTTTCCCTTTCCACTGACAGGCAAAAAGTATCTGCATCATGCTCTGCTGCTCAAGAAACTGGATGGCATTCATAGAATACTTACTTACCCTGTGCAGTCAACTTGGTGCGAGGCAACTCTTCTGTTTTTGAAGGTTTTTTTTTCTTTGATCCAATATGGCTGCAGGACCACGTGAGCAATGACATCATAAGTATGTATTCTCTAATATAATTGTTGCGTAGATCATACTCAATAAATTTGAAACTGATCAGACGAAGCGATGTCCCTGTCGAATTATAAGGTCATAATTAAGGCATCAATGACATCGTCGTTAGCAACATCTATTCGTATTCCCCATATGGAGTTCTTTACAATGAGCCACGTTTCAATATTTTCCATGGAGCGGTTTTGGAGATATAGAGGTGCAACGTTTTTCGATTTTTCCAAGATGGCGCCTGTACCACATGACCTATGACTTCATAATTATCATTAAACTATTCTGCAGGAGGAAGCGCTCCTATTGTGAAAATTTAGTGCCCATCGGACTAACAGTTGCAGATAAAAAAAATTTCATACTGATCATATCAAGTGTTGTACTTGTCCAATTATGGCATCATAATGAAGACACCGATGACATCATCATTAACATATCTTATTCCCCATTGGGAGTACTTCACAATGGGCTATGTTTCAATTTTTCCCATTGAGCGGTTTTGGAGATATATAGGTGTAACGTTTTTCCAAGATGACGTCCGTACCATGTGACCTATGACGTCATAATTATGAATTTAACAATTATACAGGTGGAGGCGCTCCTATGGTAAAATTTCGTGTCAATCGTCATAATGGAGGTTGCCAAGAAAATTAATTTTAAAAATGCAGACACGCACGTGTCTAACCGGATGTAACCAGATGTCTAATCCTGATTTTCGCTTCGTGAGCGCAAGGTAATGATCAGATTCTTGTTAGACAAATGGAAGGTGTCTTTCAATCATGGAAATCTCAGTCCCACTCTGTCACTCAAAAAAAAAATGTAAAATGAACCAAACGATTTCCATGGTCAGCTGCTGATAGAGGTTCAGTGTCTTGAACCTCTCCACATCACCATCAGCATTGACTTCTCCTAGACCTAGATGGATAAAGCTGGTATCCAAAACCGACCACTGACAGTTTTATAAGTCACCAGCAGGAGTAGCCAGCGTTGCCGGAGAGAGGGGGAAGAGGGAGAGAGGAGGCAGGAGAGGGATGGGTGAGGAAGGGACTGGGGGGAGTGGAACGTGGAAGGGGGAGAGGTGCGAGAGGTGAGGGGAGAGGGAGGAGAGAGGGTGGGGAAAGATATACAACATAAACATCTTTGGGGAGGGGGGGTGACTTTGACAGGCCCCTCCGTTTTGGGGGAGGGGGGATGAGAAGAAGAAAAAATTTACCCATGCAAAGAGTGCTTTAACCTCAGTGTTGCCCAGGTAAAAAAAGAAAATAGTAATACCCTCTGCCACCATCACCAAGTGGCGTGACATGGTACACATTTACATAGAGAATTTACGCCCCTCCCTGCCCCTCCCCCCCCCCCCCCCCCCCGACAAAGTTGTATTTGTATTTGTACCCCGAGTAAAGTATATCAGCGTTTATAGCTGGAGTACCCGGCGTTGCTCAAGTGAAAAAGAAACATTAACAAATTTGAAATGAGGGCAAATATAATGAAAAAGCAATTGCATCCAAATCAGAATCCATCGCAAATATAAAATCATCATTTTACCTTTTTGTTGAATATATGCTGCTGAATGTGCCATTCATCACGTTTCTGAGTTGAGTATGATGCCGTTCAGGAAGAAGAAGAAGCCTTACTACCACTTCATACACTTCTGGAATTGTTTGATTTATTTGTGTTCAAATGTTTGCGAATTGTTTTGTATTTATTTATGTGAATGTGTACTTGTATATAATTATAACTGTCATTAATCAAAAAGGCTTAGGCACGAAAGAGCGATTTTTTTTTTTATCCCCCAAAAACGAACTTTTTTTTCCAAAAAAAAAACATTATTTTCCTCGAACATTTCCAGACACTCACTGATGAACCTCTGAAAGTTTGACGAAGATCCGTTCAACCATCTCTGAGAAAAATGGCGACACAGACAGACAGGCAGACCAACGGCTCTCTTACAGTATGTAGTAAATTACTTGAAGAAAAAAAAATGGAATTCCAACGTGTTGGGAAAAATTTTTTTTAAAATAATGACGTCATCGGTGACGTGGTTCGGCCACCATCTTGGAAAAAACGAAAAACGCTGCACCTAGATATCTCCGAAAGTGCTGAATAGAAAAAATTGACACGGCTCATTGTAAAGAACTCCCCATTGGGAATAAAATATGTTAATGATGATGTCGTAGGTGCCTCCATTATGACGTCATAATTTGACACGTACAAAACGTCATCCAATCGAGATGAAATTTATTGAGGATAATCTAGGAATAAATTAGTGGAGAAAAATATAATGCTGACGTCATCGGTGACGTGGTTCGGCCGCCATCTTGTAAAATCCGTAAAATTTGCACCTCCATATCTCCGAAAGCACAGCATAGAAAAAATTGAGACAGCTCATTGTAAAGAACTCTCCATGGGGAATAAAATATGTTAATGATGATGTCTTATTTATCCCTGGTGTTGGGCTAGCGGCTAGGGTGCCAGCTTAGGATAAAACCAAGGATCCTGGGTTCGAATCCCGGTCGATCGGTGAATTAACGACCAGGGGGGTTGACTCAGCCTGTCATACCTTCCGAGGTCGGCAAATTGAGTACCAGTACACTGGTAATTCCCTGTTTATCGTAAAAATGCGACAAACAGGGTTGGCGGCAGGAAGGGCATCCGGCCGTAAAACATTGCTTCAAAAAGGGGACCAAAAAACAACAACCACGGTCCCCGAAAAGGCCAAACCCCGCTTTGCGGGGAAAAATGGCCTCTAAACGGTGGGTAATGATGATGTGGGTGCCTCCATTATGACGTCATAATTCGACAAGTACAAAGCTTCATCCGATTAAGATGAAATTTCTTGAGCGTCCTGTAGGCATAAATTGGTGGAGAAAAAAAATAATGAGGTCATAGGTCACATGGTTCGGCCGCCATCTTGGAAAAACCGAAAAACGTTGCACCTAGATATCTCCGAAAGTGCTGAATAGAAAAAATTGAGACAGCTCATTGTAAAGAACTCTCAATGGGGAATAAAATATGTTAATGATGATGTCATAGGTGCCTCCATTATGACGTCATAATTTAACAAGTACAAAATGTCATCCAATCAAGATGAACTTTCTTGAGCATAATCTAGGAATAAATTAGTGGAGAAAAAAAAAATGCTGACGTCATCGATCACGTGGTGCGGCCGCCATATTTGTTTTGACACAAAATCCTTTAAAACCACTGAAAATACATTCTGGCGAGGGTTTGCAGCCTCTGCTATTTTTTCGTGTTCTCTTTGCTCTCTACCCTCTGATTTGCCCTCACTCCTCCAGAATGCACAAGTTATTTAAGTATAACCACTTGCTGGTTACTTAAAATGCAGAATTACAACCTACCTCCACTCCCTTTGTGAAATTGCTTTCCAGATAAAAGTTCAATTGTACTCTTCCCTGCAGTGCTTCAATCAGGGAGGAAACAACCACCTGATGTCCTCCCACTTCCCTACTCACAATACTTTTACAGACATCAACCAAAACGAACTCAATCCCATTATTTGCAGGTTACATTGTTCTCTCTGTCTCTGTCTCTGTCTCTCTCTCTCTTTCTGTCTGTCTCTTTCTGTCTGTCTCTTTCTGTCTGTCTGTATGTCTCTTTCTGTCTGTATGTCTCTTTCTGTCTGTCTGTATGTCTCTTTCTGTCTGTCTGCATGTCTCTTTCTGTCTGTCTGTCTCTTTCTGTGTGTCTGTCTCTGGTCTGTCTGTATGTCTCTGTCTCTCTTTCTGTCTGTCTGTCTGTCTCTCTCTTTCTGTCTGTCTGTCTATCTCTCTCTTTCTGTCTCTCTCTCTCTTTCTGTCTGTCTGTGTCTCTCTCTTTCTGTCTGTGTCTCTCTCTTTCTGTCTGTCTGTGTCTCTCTCTCTTTCTGTCTGTGTCTCTCTCTCTTTCTGTCTGTGTCTGTCTGTGTCAATCTGTCTCTGTCTGTCTCTCTCTTTCTGTCTGTCTCTCTCTTTCTGTCTGTCTCTTTCTGTCTGTCTCTCTCTTTCTGTCTCTCTCTTTCTGTCTCTCTCTCTTTCTGTCTGTCTGTCTCTTTCTCTCTCTTTCTGTCTTTCTCTCTCTCTCTCTCTTTCTGTCTGTGTTTGTCTGTGTTTGTCTGTGTCTGTCTGTGTGTTTGTCTGTCTGTGTGTTTGTCTGTGTGTCTGTCTCTGTCTCTCTCTCTCTCTCTCTCTCTCTCTCTCTCTCTCTCTCTCTCTCTCTCTCTATCTCTCTCTCCCTCTCTCATTATTTTTCCTATCCATTCATTTCCTGTGTGTATCGAATTGTGGCCCCATTACCTGACTGTCAGCCTATATTTCCATCCATTTTACCCTCTCACATCACTTTTCGATGGGCCTAAATTTTGTACATAAAGAGTTAAAAGAAAAGAAAAGTGAAGACATAAGAAGAAAAAGAAAAAAGCAGATTGAATGAAAAGAGCAGTGAAACAAAAATATTTTCATATCAACACAAAGCTGATTGAGATATTCTAACTGCCATGGGAAGCAAGGAGAAACTGGCGTTTGAGGCGTTAACCCTTCATGGGACCAAGCTTCATGTGCAGCGGTGCAGCCATATTCTCTGGGATCACACTCATCACTCCTTTTCTGTTTGTGCCTCTACGTCTTCCAACAGGAGAGTATAAAACAACAGCAGCAGCAGCCACAGCAACAAATTACTTCCGCTGTCACCCACGTCAAACAACTCAAACAAATCCTACCTCCACACTTCAAAAACAGAAGAACCTGAACCCATTTTTATCCCAAAATAAACACTGCATGACGTCATTTAGGTTGAGGTCCATTATGTAAATTGAGATAGGTATGTAAATATGTATGAGATAGTTATGCCCCTTGAGATAGGTATGTAAATTTTCAACTCCGCTATAAGGTGAACTTGCACTCCTTTTTTAAAATCGAAATATTCTAATTAGTAGATTATTGAAAGCACTTGTCCACAGGTGTAGGTTCAAATAAAATCTGAACCATTTACTAACAGTTCAGTGAAAGCTTTGGGGAACCTTCTTTGACATTTTTTTTTTAAATTAAAGAAGACCCTGATAATAGGAACTACGAAGCATTCTGCAAGGAGACTTTAAGCAGTCTTTGCTAAAACATTTGCTGAAAGGTCAAAATAATTTCAGCAATGGTGGGTGTAGTACCACAATTTATTGGGGCCCAAGGTGGTACACACACATACCTATTTTGTAAACATTTGGCTGGGGTTTGAGGAGGTATGTGATGATGTTAGAAGGAAGGAGGCTTGAAAATTCTTCCAGCAAGGTGAGCTGGATTGCAATTGTTGGGATATGGTTATTTGTAAAAAAAAAAAGAAGAAGTTTACATTTAGATGGTGCATCTTCATCTATACTTTCAGAAGAGACACCGATGCCTTGGCTCAGCGAATCAGTTGCGAGTGCAAACAACGTAATATGAGCAAATGGATAAAGACTCTTTCCACCTCTGTCCGATGCAATCCGCCCATAACAACAAAAACAAGCAACAAATGTGCCGCATGACAACCCACAGCTGTGTCCTGATTTTTTTTTCCTTGTTAAAAAACGTCACAGACTTAATAAAAAATGTCTGCAGCTTTCTAGACGTCACAAAAGCAGACTTCAGGATCTTAGTAATTGGAAATGCAGAAAGGCCACATTTCAAAACATGTTGCATGCAATTAGTGACAAAAAATTTCCATTGAACACAACACTACGTATAACATGCACAACTAGAACGGCACTCAGTAGAGGGCATAACTCCGCCAGGTGAACAGTTTACGTTTTGTATCCAAGTGTAGACCAGAAAATCACAATACAGAATGACATTTAATCAAAATCATCCGTCCACAACTTTTTGAGATATCTTGTTCACAAACAGACAGACAGACAGGGGTGAAAACATATCCTCCATCCACTTTTGGTGGCGGAGGTAATGAAACACACTACTTATTCACACATTATACCCCCATCCAAAACCATTATCTTTTCTTCCCCTGTTAACACCCACAACCCCAAGCCCACCTCCTTCCAAATTTGTAGTTTTCCTTCCCGAGAGTTTCCCTCTGTATCCATCTTGTCCACCCCGTGCATCCTTTCCTGCCCCTCATTCCTCCTTTTGTTCTATTGCGTCCTGATCCGTTCAGTTATAGTTCTTGCATGAGCCTTGACTTTGTAAAGAGAGAAGAAAAGCACACTACCAGCTCCACATGCAATCCCATTTGTCACAAGTCAGGGGGATGTTCTACACAGCATCCATCAACAATGGCGATGGTTTTCAGCAGTAAGCTGCTGAGCTTCAGTAAAAACCATCATTTTACGTCACTCTGCTATATTTATACTGATATATTTATTTGTTTGTTAATTTTGTATACAGAGTCAAGGCTCATGGAAGAGCTCTTTCAAGTGATCATTTTCTAATACATGAACTTTAATTCAGCAGGCATAAAAAATGAAACATAACAAAACAAAGAAAAACAAAGAGAACATTGATAAGTAAATATTTTTCACTTCGTTCTATGAAGACTGCTGAGGCTGAGTAGAAATAAGAAAAAATAAACATCTTCTAAAGGGAATCGACCTTGCGAGAGTCACCGGGTGTTCAGCATACGTGTGCTTGGGGTGGGAGCAAAGGAGACGGAGCTTGGTGCTGATGGATGGGAAACAGCCATGCGTGTCCAACGTCTGGGTCAAATCAAACGTCAGAGAAAGGGGAGAGTGAGGGGGCTCAAGAGGGAAAAATGGGGCCGTGAGAAGAAAAATAAACACTGCGGGCGAAGAGAAATGCAAGAGGTACATGACAGCAGTTAAATTTAGCACGCAGTTTTCCTTTGTACATTTATTTGTATCGGAAGAAAGTAGACTATTATCGAATGTTATCGTCTGTGATATTACAACAGCACACCAATTCGGATTGATGGCGACCACTCGTTTTTGCATCTTCAGACACATAGAGCTGCCAAAGCAGTTTCTAGACTATTGCGAACAATCCTGGATCTTCCCAAATAAGCTGGTACTCATTTTTCTGAGCTTGGAAGGATAACAGCCTGAGTCAACCCAGCTGGTGTTAATTCAATGGCAGGAGAGGAGCTCAAACTCAGGACATTCAAGCAAGCCACCTTAGCCGTTAAACAGGCTTCCAAATCAGATTAATTTGCTCGAAAATGTAAATGTAACCAACTATACAGCAAAATGACAATTTAGAAATGTTCTGTCAAATCTAGGTTAAAAAGGCGCCAAACAAAAACTAGGATTATCTTAGGCCAATGGCGTCTTTCCTTTCGATTTGACTCCGTCTATACACGCTCAGTTGCCACCTGATTGGCTGGTCCACATCCAATTGCACGTCGATCGCAAAAAAAATAAAAAATTGTGTACAAGATCGAGGCTCATGTAAGAGCTAACATTAATCACATAAAAACAAACTGACACATAAAACATATGATAAAGGGAGCAAGAGACAAGATGGGGAGAGAGAGGGAGGCACACAAGTTCAACAGTAGAGAACAGGGACATCGGGAGATCTGTGGGAGGGAGAGGGCTTGGGTGGATCTGTGGGAGGGGAGGGGCTATGGCCGAGATTCAGGATAAAATCCGGGTAAGCTCTTTTTGACAGTCCGCAGGGTAACTAAATTACATGGAAAGGCACGGTTTTCAAACCGGGTTGAGTGATGCATGGAAACGAGGTATACGCTTCCCTTCCAGGGTGGATCTCGGGGCACTCACGTATCCGCCTGCTCTCGCTCAATCGGTTACGTTCCTCAAGCCAGTTAATCCAAAAATAAAAGACATAAGACACTCGATCAAGCGGATAAAGACATGACTTTTTTTCTTTTTCTTTTTTTTTGTATACAAGATCGAGGCTCGTGATAGATTATATAACTAGACCAATTGTTTTTTTTGTTTGTTTTTTCTTAACAATTAATATGAGTATCCCTACATTCCAACCTGAAATGAAACAGCATACATTCTCCAGGATTCCGCACCCCCTTGGCATACATGCACAAATGCCTCCACAAATTTCCATCATTGAAGGGGTGTTGAAGTTTATACAGGCACAGAACTGATTAGAAGACATAAAAGAGCTTTCTTTGGCTGCACAAAAAGATGCCGCATAAAAGACTTCGCTAACTTTTAAGTGTGCCAGAATATGTCGGGATTAAAATGGCACGTGACCATGTTGGTTGCAAGGGCACGCATTCAAGGCTTATCATTCCGCCAGGCGAAATGGAACGTCCGGGCAGATGATCAAAGAAGGCCAGCCAGATTATTCTTTGATGTAACATACCCGTTACACCAACACCTGTTTTCATGGCCTTTGTGCAGATTACCTGCTACAAATTCTTTGACAACGGTGGCAGAGTTTATATGAACATGTGGATCAGATTCCACTGTGGGCTTGCTGCATGATCTCGGTTTTTGTGTCCCTGAAGGTCATTTACGCAAGAATATCATGGCAACAACCGCAAGAAAACCTCAATTAATACATTCCGGTACCTCCAGTAAGCGTATGTAGCCTAGAACCCATGCCTTTTGTGCATGTCTCGGTATCAGAAAGTTTGAAACTGATTTGCTTTGTGGCGATTAAATAAAAAATGAATTTTTTTTTTTTTTTTTTTTTGGAACTGGAGCACAAAAGGCCGATTTTAAAGTGCCGATTCTGGCAGCATCGATCGTGTAATTTTACCACATTGGCTGAATGCTTTAATGTTCTTTGAAAGCCGACGTGCATTATTATTTATGTCGAATTCAATTTTTGGCTTAGGCAGCGCGCCCTCAAAGAGCCATATGCATTTTTTTTTTGTGGAATATTCCCCCAATTGCTCCCTTACTCGACTCAATCCCACAGTGTGTCCGTTCCAGTATCGGAGCGCATTGCTCTGCACGCTTCAGCGATTTGTCAAACATCCCGCGAGACCGCCTGCGGCCGCACACCCTCCAGGAGAGCACCACCCTGGCGCAGATTTTAACTGTCACTTCCAGGCAGTGCGACCAGCACCAAAGAGGGCAATTTGGCTGGAAGTGCCTTCATTATTGAATTCCTTTTTTCATGGCCCCGTGCGGGCACCCAGCGCAATGCTGCGGCAGTGGTCTTCACGCAGATGGCTTTCGGTGAAAAGGCAGGCCTGAGAAACAGCCTGCGCTAATGGAAATGACTCTCCTTTCGTGTGATGTCTCGTTCCATAGTGCATGCATACTTCCAAGGTGGAAGTAGAAGAGGAACCACCTTCAGAGGCCATTTTCCTCCACAGAGCAGGGGTTGGCCTTTTTTAGGTACCGTGGTCCCCTTTTTGAAGCAATGTTTTATGGCCGGACGCCCTTCCTGCCGCCAACCCTGTTAGTCGCCTCTTGCGACACACAGGGAATTACCGGTGACCTGGTACTCAATTTGCCGACCTCGGAAGGATGACAGGCTGAGTCAACCCCCCTGGCGTTAATTCAGCGATCGACCGGGATTCGAACCCAGGATCCCAGGATCCCAAGCCGGCACCTTAACCGCTAAGCCAACACCAGGCTCCAAGGTGGATTAATTGACAGTACACCATTACACGCCAAAACTAAAAACAGTCCACCATTACACAATGTCTCTGCTTCCTTCTTTATCTGCCAATTCGTTTTGTTTCACAAAATAATGATTGGCATCACTCATTCAGATACAATGGTGCGAATATTGGATGCAAAATTATTGGTCAATTCACATTCGAGCAAATAAATAAAAAATCTTGTTTTTAGCGTGTTCCCAATTGAAATACAACACAGCCAACTTGCTATGAAGGTCAGAATGAAGACACAACTTAGCAAGAACACCAGCAATTTGCAATGAGAGGTTGCATTGCAAATACGAGCAACCGGTCTGATGAAATGCATAATGTGAAGTGGGAGTAATGTCGAGTTTAAACTTGCACTGCTAAGCAATGCGCAACAACTTTCCTGCCTTAATACACGAATGTGTTTTCCTCGCCCTTCATATAGTTTATCGTACAGGATTCAGAATGGATTAATAGCTTTGGCCAAAACACAGCCCGCCTGCATTCCTGATCCAATCCCTAGATGATATAAGCCTTGTGAGGATATCTGTATGCCACAGGCACTGGAATAGGGCCACGTGTGCCCAAGACCACAAAGCCTTACCAATTAGCACACAGAAGCAAGTTCAACCCTAGTTCCATGTTCATTCTCACTTGGGAAACCTCATTTTCCTCCAGATGTAATAAAGATCCCTAGTCGATTGAAATTTTGTTGCGACCAAAATGATCTCCACTAATGTCACTAATTATGTTATGAGTTAGATATTATTATGGAATGGAGTGAGAGGGAGGCATGGAATGTATGTGGATATTCAGATTTTAATTTACAGAATTAGCTACATACGTTTGCCTTACATTCCCTACAATCGCTGCTGTATTTACTGTACGGGCTGCACCGCACTTCACCTTTACCTGGATCTTGCTGTGCACGCACTAAAACACAAGGAAATGTAAATGACACGGAATCACAGCAACTGGTGCAGCTACAGCTTGAAACAGTTATTGGTGACGTAACAAATGGAAATTCAACGACACTTGAAATGTCGACCATTTTGTTGAAGTCATGAGAAAATATCTCTTTACGACTTCAACAACAGTGAGATGTGATGGAGGCGTCCACAGCTTCCTCCTCTCCAGGAGTGGTCCTACTTTTGGCCTCTCCAAGGAAACAGATTTGTTCTCATATATTGTCCCCTGCCATACATTTGTAGTGATTGTAGACACCTGACAACCCTCAACCTTGTCCAACAGGAGCAGGCTGGAGTAAGGGTGATGTAATGGTTTTGAATATGCTGGAAACTGATCTTTGGAGTTGTGGGCATGCCCATGTGGCTGTTTGGTGATATATGATTGGTTGATATTCAGCTAAAACAAGTTCCATGACAAATGAGGAGTCCAGCAAAGGAGAATACAAAGCTACCTGTAGCTATAGTATTGAGCACACAGATAAGGAGCTACAGTGGGAAATGAGGGTCGGGCCTTGACACCCGCGCTCGGACGAATGCACATGTCACCCAGCCACACCCAAAACTGTGTTGTACCACCTGGAGCAGCAGCAGTACCCAGGTGAGATTGGGTTAACACTATGATCAGACTGGGCCGCACTAAAACAGGCCCCACTAAATTCCTGCTCAGTGTTGATACTACCTTTTTATGCCTCCGCCGACAAAGTCGCCGGTGGCATTTTGTTTTCGGGTTGTCCGTCCTTCCGTCCGTACGACCGTACGACCGTCCAGGCTAAACCTCGTTTCTCTCAGCAACCACATGTCCGATTGAGACGAAACTTTCAGGGTCGGAGTGACACCCATGCAGAATGTTTTTATGATAATTGTGATGTCATAGGTCACGTGGTATGGCAGCCATCTTGGATTAAACGCAAATATTAAAAAAAATTATTTCTCGGAAACCGCTGAATGCAAAAATTTTAAACTTGGCACATTCTCAAGTACTTCCAATGGGGAACAAAAGTATGATAATGATGACATCATAGGTGAAGTGGTATACCAGCCAAAAATATTTTAATCGAATTCCTTATCCTAAAAATCTGAAATTGCATGCACATGATCTATGCCCCATTTGTATTGAAATGTTAAATATATGACATAATAGGTCACATGGTTTGGCAGCCATATTGTATTGAAGGAAAATATTAAATAATTATATCTCTGAAACTGCTCACCCTATCGATGCGTAATTTTACAAATATCATCTAACAGCACTGCTGCATATAGTTTGAAAATGATTATGTCATAGGTCACGTGGTTTTGTCAGCCATCTTGGATAGAAAAACGAACCTTATCTGATCAACACGAAACTTCACCAACGTGATCCACTACCCATACATATGCAGAGTGATGGCATCTACCTGTTGTGGGACTATGCGGAGGCATATTGGCGACACAGTCGCATTGTTCTAGTTTCATTTACAATATATTCCCCTACTAATACAACCTGAAACCCTGTTAGCTTTACCTATGGTTGCTTAGCACTGCGCTGTCAGCTTAACTCCTGGAATCTATTACCACCACCAGATCCTTGTCTGGTGTGACATGCTCCCAGAATGCCGCCGACATTATGTAATCTCGATTTTCATTGTTCTTACCCATTACCAGCACCTCACACTTGTTTATGTTAAACTCCATCTGCCAATATTTTGCCCAATCTATGAAAGTATCTTCTAGACTTTCCTGAATCTGATCACCCCACATTAGGTGATCAACCTTATTTCCAAGATTTTTGTCACCTGCAAATTTGGAAAGCCGACTCTTCACCCCACTATCCAAATCATTGATGTAAAATATGAATAATAATGGTCCGAGTACTGACCCCTGAAGTAGCCCACAACTTACATCCTCCCAGCAAGATATCCTCCTACTCACAGTCACTCTTTGCTTCCCATCACTAATCCACTTTCCAATCCAGTTAGTTTCCGGACCCACCACTTCGCAAGCCATCACATTCTCTAGCAACCTCCTGTGTGGTACCTTATCAAATGCCTTTTTGTGGAAATCACCCAAAACAAGGCATAGAGCCACTCGAGGTAAGGGACTAAAGGAAAGTTAGATGAAGTTAAAGCAAAACAAACAGAATAAAATAAAATTAAAAGAGGAAAAGAAGAAGAAAACATCCAAGACACAACCATATGAAAATACATTAAAAATACAAAAAGATTGGTGATTTAGGTGACCTTGACCTTTTGACCTCAAAAGCAATAGGCTTCAGTGACCCAGTATGCAAATGATACAATTTAAGTCAATCAGATGGAAATTGACGGTTTTGTGACCTTGACCTTTGACCTTTTGACCAAATTTTAATTTGTCTTCCCAATATTCTCATAATAAAGAATTGTTGAAAATTTGATGACAAAAGCTGAAATGGTGAAAACTTTACGGCCCAGACTGACACCATCTGCGCGGGGGACGCGCTAACAAAACAGAAGAGACTCCTATCTGTTCTAGAAAGCCCTTGCTCACCCCCAAAATAGATACTCTAAGCTATAACATGTTCCCCTGAATGATCCTGTGTAAATGTAGAAGGAAAAAGCAATTTAATAAGCCTGCCATATCACCCTCAATGTCCACAAATTATTCTGTGCTATTCCTTAATTGGGCCTCTACTTCTCTTTACCCTTTCCTTATTCCTTGCTGTTGTGTGTAATATTCCTGGCTATGTCCTTTTCATATTCCCTTTTGGCCTGCTGAGTTGTTTTCTTAACTAGTCTCTGTTTCCTCCTTTTCTGGTGCCAGTCAAACTCTAGTCCTGTTATTTTGTGCATAATGAATGCCTTCTCCTTATCCTTTATTAGACTCCGCACGTCTCTGCTCAACCACCCGCACTCCGCACGTCCCTGCTCTTTCTGCCTCTACCTGCACACCTCATTGGAACATACCCACTCTGCACCCTGCACATTTGCTCTTTGATGGTTATTGTCCATTTCTCCGATGTAGACCGCCCACTCATTAACTTTATCCAATCAAAAGCTCCCAAATCACTTCTCAAACCCTCAAAAATTTCCCTCCTAAAATCCAAAAGCCTTTCTCCACTATCCCGAACGTCACATGTCAACAATTGAGTTGCACTTACTATGTTGCAGTCACTTCTCCCCAGATGTCCTTCCACCTCCACGTATTCCACCATATTGGGATCATTGGGAAATTTGGGATCATATCGGGAAAAGAGGTCTAATATGGCACTCCCACAATAGTGCCATACACAATATCATCTGCATCAATTCCCTCATTAATGTCATGCCTCTCTCTCGATACAATACTGATGATATAATCTGGGAGAATTAAGAAAATGTTTCCGTTCGCTTTGAAGCTGCACAAAACATTGATGTCGTCTACAGAAATCCCCAAGATCGGTGGCATGACTTGTTCGGGTGACACCAAAGACCAGCTACAGAGTTCCATGACCATCACATGATGTTGCAATGCACGGCCATCCTAGTTACGGATGATATCGCGGATGTGGTAGGCCTACTGACAGATGCTGTCATTCATCAATTGATTTGTTACATTGTAGCTCGACAATATTAAAGACTCGAGTGGGACTCTCAATGTGTCCAGAACCACCTGGTAATCACCCCCACTCCTATAGCTGCCACCCCCATTGATGATTGTGTTCTTTATCATGTTTTTCCAACAATATAGGCAACCTCATACAGGAAAACTTGTAGGAATTTGCTTACATTTATTGTTATCTGAGGTTTACAGCTTGGTATCCCGTCAACACCAATCTTTGCCATCTGGAATGAAATGACATTGTGCAGTGATAGTCATTTCTGATTGTGATATTTCTGCATTTCTTAATGACTTGGGGGCTTCCTTGCCCCCCTGCAATTGTGAAAAAGTTACAGGAGTCAGGTTGGGCACATTACTCAAGGCAGTACGTGCCCGTTCCTTGGGCGATTACCCAAACTTCTGTGAGCAGGCAATATGCGTGGTGCCAAGTGCGGTAGGCCGACAGCCTGTCCACTTTTAATGTGCTACTCCATCAAAGTTTGTTTCCTGGTATCTGCCTCAGATTGCCTTTGGCTCAGGATGTGCAATTCAAATTGAACTCCTTCCGGGAAGGGGCTTGTTTACAAGATACCATTTGATTATGTGGAAAAGGTAACATTTTTACAGACTCCTATACTCTCACATACTCCAGTGAAAAGACATCCATCATGCAGTCCAGACTGGGACAAAAAGATGGAAATAACTTAAAACGGTGAGCAACTGCATTACTCTTTGTTGGTTTGGGAGAACTGAGGAAGAATCATATTCATTATTTCCCTTTCTGTACCTTATATTACAGTCATTTATTAACCTAATTCGGAATGTGAATTGACTGAGTTCATTTCTGGACTCATTTTATATATTAATAATTGCTTTTGTTTCCAATCTCTTAAAATGTGGGAATCAATATGTGTAACCTGGCCTGCAATTGTTCTTGACACGTAAAGATTAGTGTAGAGGTGTTTATTGTTACAAATTGTCCAGAGGAATCCAAAATATCCCCTTATACTATTGTGCTATGTGTACCATACAATAATAAAATAAATCATTGATTCTGTTTGAATAATATAATACGCAGTGTTATTTTTCTGGTTTAGGCAACTCCATTTCCACATTAAATCCTCTTTTTCAGCTATTCATAAGTGTCAAATGAAAACGAGCGAGCCTTATCTATCTATAATTCCAGTAATCTCTGTGTGTATGTTTGTATGTTTGTATGTTTGTATGTTTGTATGTTTGTATGTCTGTATGTCTGTGACCGCTGTTTCTCGACAACCACGGGTCCGATATACTTGAAACTTGCCAGGTATATTGCTGGGGACCCGAGGATGTGCCTTTTCAAGGTTTCATATTAATCGGAGAAGTAGTTACCGAGCTATGTCCAAAAAACGATTCAACCAATCAGAGAGCAGCGAGCTATCACGTGTGCCGAACGTGGCGAACAGACTATGCCTCGGACGGCACATTTGAGAGCGTATTCATTTATTTCACGTTGGAAAACTATGTTGCCGTTAAACTATGTTTTAAAACTAATTAAAACTAATTTGCGATTCATCGTAACTGCGATTTGCGACCTTCCGGACAGTGAAGACTGCACTTCCGGCAGCCAATCACAGAACGCGTTGTTGCGTAGGCGTGGCCGATGTGAGAGCGAGCCGAGCCGAGCGCGTGCGCCATTACGGTTCGTAATTCGATTTCTTCCGGAGAAAATAATAATTTCTCGATTTCTTATGCGCATTATTTCTCCCAATTCAGTCAGAGCGAAGGGCGGAAGCGAAGAGCGTTGTTTTTTTTGTTTACGGGCGTACGGGCGTACGGGCGGGGTAGAGCGTACGGGTAGCGTTTTTTTTTTTTTTTGGCAAGGAACGGGCACCCACGTACGGGCATGCCCTAGTCTTTTAAATGTTATCAATTTAAATATAGTGGTATTTTTTTTTGAAAGTGTGGTTCAAATTTGACCTTCTCTTTTTTATATAACTACTAGCAAAAGTACCCGGCGTTGTCAGGTAACAATGAGTCGCTTACTGACGGGAATATGATATACGCAATCTGGGTCCATCGTCTCGAGGGAATTTGGGAATATGATACATGTCATCTGGGTCCATCATCTAGAGGGCATTGTAAAAACACATCGCAAGTACAATGGAGCAGTGACGTTTCGAGGAAAAATGACGCTTGGGACGAGATTTCAAATTTCCACCCCTTGTAACTTCCCATAAGTCTGAATGGTGTGTGTGTGTGTGTATATATATATATATATTTATGTGTGTGTGTGTTTGTGTGTGTCCCCATGTGTGTGTGTGTATGTGCGTGTGTGTGTCCCCATGTGTGTGTGTGTGTCCCTGTGAGTGTGTGTCCCCGTGTGTCCCCCCCCCCCCCCCCCCCGTGTGTGTGTGTCCCAGTGTGTGTGTCCCCGTGAGTGTGTTTTTGTGTGCGTGTGTGTGTCCCCGTGTGTGTGTGTCCCCGTGTGTGTGTGTGTGTTGTCCGTGAGTGTGTTTTGTGTGTGTGTGTGTGTGTGTGTGTGTATGTGTGTCCCCGTGGGTATGTTTATATGTGTGTGTCCCCGTGTGTGTGTATGTGTCCCCACATGTGTGTGTGTCCCCATGTGTGTGTGTCCCCGTGTGTGTGTGTCCCCGTGTGTGTGTGTCCCCGTGTGTGTGTGTCCCCGTGTGTGTGTGTGTCCCCCGTGTATGTGTCCCCCGTGTATGTGTCCCCCGTGTGTGTGTCCCCGTGTGTGTGTGTGTCCCCGTGTGTGTGTGTGTGTGTGTGTGTGTGTGTGTGTCCCCGTTTGTGCGTGTGTGTCCGTTTGTGTCCGTGTGTGTGTCTGTGTGTGTGTGTGTGTGTGTGTGTGTGGTTTTTCATATCTAAAGCTCAAAGGGCAAGGCTGCATAAAATCATCAATTTTCATTTTGTTTTCTTTTAAACTCTTTTCGTTATTTTGAGCATACGGAAGAAGAAGAAGAGATCTCAAGAAGAAGAGATCTCAATACAAACAGATGCAGACGGGATTTGCACTTTCAGATGCTTTCTCGTTTAGCAGTTGCAACTGTTCCGACCCCCACCCCCACCACCTCCAACTCCTCCTCCCCCTCCCTCTCCACGCCATCCCTTTATTTCATTTCCACACACGACACAGTTAAAAACCACAATGCGATAACCTCCACAAACTCCTAATCCGAACTGATCTTCAAAATTCCAACTTCAGAATTGATTTGACTCTAACAGCAACAGCTGTCCCAACTACTAAAATAGTGTTCTTTGCTAAAAACGTTTCATTCAAAAAAACGCCTCTCCAACCAGTTCCCATGGAAGTAATAATTAGGTTAAAAACGATTATTAAAGTAAATTAAAAAAACTAACCCCATAATGAGAATCACAGCCTCGCTTAAATAAATGCATATACACACTTATTATAAAATCGGAGATTTGGGCAATTTTGTCAGATTTCACTCCAGATTTGGAAATTATTTAGTTTACAGCATCCAATCCTCATATCGGAATCCAGATTTTGATGATATGCTTCAATTATGTCACTATAATCGATCGTGTTTCCAAGGCAAGGCACGTTTGAGTAGGCCGAAACAAAATGGTGGCTTAAGAACCCAGCGAGGTGCAGTGGGATGAGCAAGATGGCGGGCCGCCATATTGGTAAGCCACAGCATCGGTTTCCGGATTCGTGGCAGGGTTCGTATGGAGTTAATTTCAAAATCATAATTTCATTGAGGATTTTTTGAAACCTCCTACCTACCTTAGAACA
Organism: Myxine glutinosa; assembly: GCF_964187855.1. NCBI lineage: Eukaryota > Metazoa > Chordata > Myxini > Myxiniformes > Myxinidae > Myxine > Myxine glutinosa. The sequence continues at coordinate 136,929,171 of NC_136266.1, read as the reverse complement.
TCTGCTGGGACCCCAAAATGTTCCACAGGAGGTTTGGCGGGGCTAGCCCCAAAACTGAGGGAGTAGTTTGGGGATGGACAGACAGACAGACCGACACTCCTGTTTTATAATATAGACCAGTAGTAGTACCCGACTGCAAAGCCGCAATGAGCCGGCGAAGCCAAAGCCTCTTGCCACTATTTTACCCATCACTATGGCATCAGTAGGTTAGGTAGTTGGTAGTAGGTAGGTGTAGTAGGTATCGTCGGTGTAGTAGGTGTAGTAGGTGTAGTAGGTACCATTTGCATTCTGGATGAGATTAAAATTGATAAAATTTCCTTCTTGATTAATTCGGTGAATTCCGTCTCAACTTCGGATATTTCCGGCCGTGAAAGACGAGCCCCGACGGCCGCGAGATTTCCAAAAAACAATTATTCGTCAATTTTAGAATATTTGACGCCGTTTTCAGCCTCCGAAACGCGTAATAAGCTTTTTAAAAATATTTTTCAAATACTCGAATCTCATTGGTTCCGGTGTTTGGTGACGATTTTCGTTGAAGATAACGAGGTTGGTCTTAACGTATTTTAATTACAAATTAGAGGTGCATTAGATTGTGAATCAAACAAAGACGGCTGAAACAAACTCCTATTGAACTTTTTCGCAATTGTTTTATGCAAACTTCCGCATCCGGTCGATGACGGCCTCCATTGCGTGATTTGGTTTTAGAAATATTTTTTCAAATGCTCGAATCTCATTGGTTCCGGTGTTTGGTGACGCTTTTCGTTGAAGATAACCAGGCCCGTGCGGGCCGAGGTTGGTCTTAAAGTATTTGAATTATCAATTAGAGGTGCATAAGATTGTGAATCAAACAAAGACGGGGGTGAAAGAAACTCCTATTGAACGTTTTTCAATTTGTTATGCATACTTCCGCATCCGCAAGATGGCAGCCTCCATTGCGCTTCGGAATTCTCAAGCCAAGGGATACAGCATGATCTGGTTTTCGACATAATACGTACACGTTTATTGACAACACCGGCTTCGCCGGCTATAAAAGCACATCAAAATGACAGGCGGTACAGCCTCGTGAGCATGCCAAACTCTGAAACCTTGGCCTACGGCAGGTATGCTTATATCTTTTTATTCATTAGACATCCTAAGGATGTAAATGAACACTTATTTCACTCTGCGCATTGCACATCATGTGCAGTGAATTTCACCTCTGTGTCTTGTATTTATTCTTTCTTTCTTTTAACGATTCTGTACACCACCCATGAGGTTTGCAATTCACTTTTATGGAAAATGTTTTTCGAGTTTTTTATCCTCAAAAACAGACCACAGTGAACAAACAGTCATTTTAAAAGATTGACCTTTAAAACTCGACTCAAATCGTTCTTATGAAGGGGGACAGACAAATACACACAGTGTTTTATATCGGTAGATCATTTACTTTCAAAGTATGATTACACATAACCATTTTTGAAATTTCACAAATCACAAAGAAGAAGAAAAACACTACCAACACATCTGAACAGATTGCTCACTTCTGAACTGATGTGATGAATGAGAACATTTCAGTTGATCAAAATAACATCCTCAACTCAAATTTGGACACTTTCACATCCATATTTTAGGTATTTGCACTGGTCAATAACAAAGTGCTTGATGGGCAATCATGACCTACTGTGCACACAGCATCTCTAAATTTCAACGAGCTTGATGTTTTCCTTGGCCAAAAAATTCCATAACTATTTGCTGTGCCATCCTCTTTATGATCTCGCTTTTAACAATCTTGATTTTCAGTACATTCTCAGCATGAAACAGCTTTTTCAGGTAGTCATTACTATCACTATATTGTGAGATATATTCTCCAAAAAAAAACAATTGTACAAGTACAGATACATTCAAGGTACATTGCCCACATGCCAAATAAATAAATAACATCCTCATATAACGTGCCATATTTTGCCATATAACTTGTATTTGCCATAGAACATGCTCACTATTGTGCCGAAATTTGAGCTTTCTAGCTCAAAGGAAGCCCAGACAAACAAACAAACAAACAAACAAGTAAACAAGAAAGCAAGAAAACAAGAAACCAGAGTGAAAACTGAGTACTCCCTTTCGGCGCACATCATCGCCGAGCCCCCTTCAGTGCCCGGCGATGACGTCATGCAGCGCCTGGAAATTGAATATGAAAGGAGCGGTGTACAATATATCCAGCACTTCGTTGGATACAGTATCAAATGAATGTATATGTAACAATATGTGACAGACCACTACAGGGAAGTCCTGGCTGTGAAAAGCCGATGATCCAAGACAAATCTCATGGACACTTCTCAGTCACAGATGACAGCCCGTAAGCATCCAGACTCTTCTTATTCCTTTGCCATGATATTAACAAACACCAGTCAGTCACTGGCTGCTGGTATATACAGGATATTAAAATTTGAAGTCATAGTTCTTCATGTGATTCTTAGAGATTGGTATATGGCACTGCGAATATTCCGCACATTGCTGCACATGTGGTATTTTGATGTCTATTTATGTTGATTTTCCACAAATGAGACTTGCTGTCGACCACTTGTTTTGAATAGCGGTCAGTGATCATGGCTCTTTGGTCATGCATGGGAAAATGAGTCTGGACATGCCTTTTCAGAGACTTCAGTGCTCTATGTGCACCATTGAGTCCTCTACCTGCCAGCCACACAATGCCTAAAAAAAGACAATACTACCTAGCTCTGGAGAACATGCTAAAATAAAGAATCTGCAGTTCAAACATTTGCTTCACAAATGGACCAATTAGTGTGAGAGTTTGTTAATATGCTTGAAACTGCTGTAAATGACCATGCCAGTCCTTGGGTTTGCAGACCTCTCAAAACTGTTTGCACTGCAGACAGATGGTAGCTGATATACAATGGGTGCTGTACTATAACAGGATAAGAATGGTGAGAGGTGTGTGATTTGTCATGCCTCAATAAGCCTGAATGCAACAGAGAGGGGTTATTGTTCATGGAAGCAGGAGTTCTTGTTTATGTCTGAAATGGTTGTGATGGAAAGGTTTCCAGATTATTTGTATGGATACAAATGTCTTATGGTCACAGACAATCATCTGATAACATATGTAATGACAAGTGCAAATCTTGCCACTGAAATGTGCTGTGTTGCGTTATCAATATATGACATATCAATATACTACATTGCTGCATTATCTTCACAGTGCATTCATAAAGTATTCACACCCCTTGACCTTTTCACATTTTGTTGTACCACAGCCTGAATATAAAATGGATTAAAGTGGGATTTTTTTTCAGAAAGTTTTACAAAATAAATAAAAATGAAAAGCTGAAATGTCTCGAGTCAATAAGTATTCAACTCCTTTGCTATGACACTCCAAATTGAGATGAGGTGCATCCAATTCCTTTGATCATCCTTGAGATGTTTGTACAACTTGATTGAAGTCAATTCAATTGATTGGATATGCTTTAGAAAGAAGCACACCTTTCGATTTAAGATCCTTGTGATGCGTGTGGTTTTGTACGTGTCAGGCAGGTGTACGCGTCCAGTGGTGTAGTAGGGTGCGATGTGGTTTACCACTCATTGCTTTTAGCTACGGCCGCCGGACAGCTCTGCGAGCAAAAAGAAGTCCGCGTGCGGTAAGCCCTTCCTCCCTGTACAGAGTCTCTATCCTTGCCAAGACTTTCAGACTAGCTCCTAGCGGTGCACCATTTTAACAGTGCTCTTGAGGGCACTGGCTGAATGTCTGGAGGATCTCGGAGTAGGTTGGTACCCTAGAGGTGTAATGTGCATGGCCCTCTATTGTGAGGACTTGCTGCGAAACTCACAAGTCCAACCAGGGTATGTCGAGCTCTTTAGCCTTGGTAGGCAGTCCAACTAGGAGAAGGAAACTCTGATTGCAAATCCCCTGCTGCCTTGCAGGGTATGTCTCTTCAGAGAAAAGGCTAGGTTCACAGCTGATTCTGTGGTAGCATCAGTAAGGGCATCCAGCCACAAAAAAAACATGCGTCAAATATGCCTTTTGGTGAAGTGGCCATTCGGTGAATCACGGCTTGCACATGCAAGCATGGAAACGGCCGTAAAACATTGATAATGATGATGATGTCCCACAGTTGATAGTAAATGTCAGAGCAGAAACTCTACCATGAAGTCCAAGGAACTGTCCAGAGATAGAAATGTGAGGAGGCATAGATCTGGGGAAGGGTATAAAACAATTTCAAGAGTGTTGAAAGTTCCCATGAGCTCAGTGAGCTCCATCATTAGGAAATGGAAAGAATATGGAACTACCCAGACTCTTCTCAGAGCTGGCCATCCGACCAAACAGGACAACGGGGCAAGAAGGACCTTGGTCAGGGAGGTGACCAAGAACCCAATGACCACTCTGACAGAACTATGGAGTTTCTTGGCAGAGATGAGAGAACGTGCCAAAAAGACAACAGTCTCTGCAGCACTTCACAAATCTAAGCTTTTTTGGAGAGTAGCCAGATGGAAGCCACTTCTGAGAAAAAGGCACATGACATCACGCCTGGAGTTTGCAAAAAGGCACATGAAAGACAGAGCATGAGGCAAAATATTATGTGGTCTGATGAGACGAAAATTGAACACTTTGACCTGAATGCAAAGCTCTATGTCTGGCGGAAACCGAGCACAGCTCATCAATCATCTAACGCCATCCTTACCGTGAAGCATGGTGGTAACAGCATCATGCTATGTGGATGCTTCTCAGTGGCAGGGACAGGGAGACTTGTAAGGATAGAGGGAACAATGAATGGAGCCAAATATAGACAAATCCTTGAGGAAACCTGCTCCAGAGTGCAAAAGACCTGAGACTGTGATGAAGATTTACGTTCCAACAGGACAATGACCCCAAGCATAGAACCAAAGCAACACGGGAATGGCTTCAGAACAAGAATGTGAAAGTTATTGAGTGGCTCAGCCAAAGCCCAGACTTGAATCCCATGGAGGATCTATGGAAAGAGTAGAGGATTGCTGTTCACTGATGCTCGCCATTCAACTTGACAGAGCTTGATCGGCAAGGAAGAATGGGAGAAACTCCACAAATCCAGATGTGCAAAGCTGATACAGACATACCCAGGAAGACTCGAAGCTGTTATCACTGCCAAAGGCGCTTCTATGACATATTGACTCAGTGCTTTGAACACTTATGTAAATTAGACATTTCTGTATTGCATTTTTAATTATTTTGTAATGGAATCCCAAAAAAAAAAAAAACTTTGACATTGTGGTGTATTAAATGTAGATCAGTGACCAAAAAAATCTCAATTTAATCCATTTTAAATTCAGGCTGTAACACAACAACATGAGAAAAATCAAGGGGTGTGAATACTTTCTGAAGGCACTGTATTACTATTCTTAGGCAACAGACTTGCACCAAATAATTATGGTGACAAGGGCATAATATAATGTACCTGGAAATGGGTCAAATTCAGGACCAGTAACCACACAAGTTGAAAGAAAGATAATGTGGTTCCATTAGATTTTCTACTTCATAATGATAAAAATGACTTTGATGATCTATGAGACTGAATGGAGGAACAAGGATGTGGATTTCATTCTCTCAAAAATAGACCAGGATGGAATGTTGCATCCGCTTTAAACAAGGATGATGAGATTGAACAAATAGTAACTAGCCTTTACCAAGAGACTCGTGAGTTTGTTTCTGGAAACAATCCCAATGAAATCATTTCTAAGAAATTGTGGAGTGATTTTGCAGATGTGAATCAGATCGATTAATGCATGCCTACAGTTGCTGACCATCCCAGCCATGATAGCAGACCCAAGACAAACACAGAAAGCATTGTAAATTGAGAAGATGACAAAATGATGAAAGCTTTGATGACAATGCAGTGCTCCCAATTTCTAACATATAAAATGCAGATACAACAAGAAAGAGCAATCAGAGATTACAGACCCTTGCCAGGACGTGTTTCCAGTGGTTTTTAAGGCTTTTGTAGTAAAACAAATATGGCGGCCGAACTAGGCGACTGATGACGTCATCTTTTTTTTTTCTCCACCAATTTATGCTCAAGAGATGATGCTCAAGAAATTTCATCTTGATCGGATGAAGTTTTGTACTTGTCGAGTTGTGACGTCATAATGGGGGCACCTATGACATCATTATTAACATATGTTATTCCACATGGAGAGTTCTTTACGATGAGCCATGTCTCAATTTTCTCTATGCAGTGCTTTCGGAGATATAGAGGTGCAAATTTTTCGGTTTTTCCAAGATGGCGGCCGAACCACGTGACCGATGATGTCATAATTACTCTTTTTTTTCTCCACCAATTTATCCCTAGATGGCACTCAAGAAATTTAATCTTGATCGGATGAAGTTTTGTACTGGTCGAATTATGATGTCATCGTGGAGGCACCTATGACATAATCATTGACATATTTTATTCCCCATGGAAAGTTATGTGCAATGAGCCATGTCTCATTTGTTTCTATTCAGCACTTTCAGAGATATAGAGGTGCAATTTTTTTTGGTTTTTACAAGATGGCACCCGTACCATGTGACATATGACGTTATAATTATCATTGAAAAATTCTACAGATGGAGATGCACGTATGGTGAAAAATTCCAGTCAATCGGACCAACGTGTTGCAGAGAAAATCATATTTATTCTGTGCGGACAAACAAACAAACAAATGAAAAATTGGTCAGAGGCTGATGACTTGGCAGAATGTACTTTTTTATCGGCCATGTTGGACAAATATGGCGGCCGAACCACGTGACCGATGGCGTCATCATTATTTGTTTTCTAAACGAATTTATCCCTAGATTATGCTCAAGAAATTTCATCTGGATTGGATGAAGTTTTGTACTTGTCGAATTATGACGTCATAATGGAAGCACCTATGACATCATCATTAACATATTTTATTCACCATGGAGAATTCTTTACAATGAGGCATGTCTCAATTTTTTCTATTCAGCACTTTCGGAGATATAGAGGTGCAAAGTTTTTTGGGTTTTCCAATATGGCGGGCGAACCACGTGATCGATGACGTCATCATTATTTTTTTTTCTCCACCAGTTTATGCCGACATGACGCTCAAGAAATTGCATCTTGATTGGATGAAGTTTTGTACTTGTCGAATTATCGAATTATGACATCATAATGGAGGCCTTAGGCCTAGAAAGTGAAAAGTTGGGTACAGTCTATTCCACAGCAAGACAAATATGTGTGTAAAGTATGGCGATTCTATGTGCAACGATGTAGATGTAGTACTGCGCACAAACAGACAAACAGACAGACAAACAGATGAAAAATCGGTCAGAGACCAAGGACTTGCCGGAATGTACTTTTTTATCGGCCATTTTGGAGAAATATGGCGGCCGAACCATGTGACCGATGACGTCATCATTATTTGTTTTCTAAACGAATTTATTCCTAGATTATGCTCAAGAAATTTCATCTTGATCGGATGAAGTTTTGTAGTTGTGGAATTATGACATCATAATGGAGGCACATATGACATCATCATTAACATATTTTATTCCCCATGGAGAGTTCTTTACAATGAGCCATGTCTCAATTTTTTCTATTCAGCACTTTCGGAGATATAGAGGTGCAAAGTTTTTCGGTTTTTCTTAGATGGCGTCCGAACTACGTGACCGATGACGTCATCATTTTTTTTTTCTCCACCAGTTTATGCCGACATGGTGCTCAAAAAATTACATCTTCATTGGATGAAGTTTTGTACTTGTCGAATTATGACGTCATAATGGAGGCCTTGGGCATAGAGAGTTAAAAATTGGGCACAGTCTATTCCAGGGCAAGACAAATATGTGTGTAAAGTATGGCGATTCTATGTGCAACGATGTAGATGTAGTACTGTGCACAAACAGACAGACAAACAGACAGATAAACCAACCAACCAACATACTTGCCGGAATACAAACAGACAGACTAGAAATCGGTCAGAGACCGAGGACTTGCCGGAACTAAAAATATGTCGGTCGAACCACGTGACCGATGACGTCATCATTATTTGTTTTCTAAACTAATTTATTCATAGATTATGCTCAATAAATTTCATCTTAATCGGATGAAGTTTTGTACTTGTCGAATTATGACATCATAATGGAGGCACCTATGACATCATCATTAACATATTTTATTCCCCATGGAGAGTTCTTTACAATGAGCCATGTCTAAATTTTTTCCATTCTGTACTTTCAGGAAGATATAGAGGTGCAAAGTTTTTTGGGTTTTCCAATATGGCGGGTGAACCACGTGATCGATGACGTCATCATTATTATTTTTTCTCCACCAGTTTATGCCGACATGACGCTCAAGAAATTGCATCTTGATTGGATGAAGTTTTGTACTTGTCGAATTATCGAATTATGACGTCATAATGGAGGCCTAGGGCCTAGAGAGTTAAAAAAATTGGGCACCGTCTATTCCAGGGCAAGACAAATATGTGTGTAAAGTATGGCGATGCTAAGTGCAATGATGTAGACGTAGTACTGCGCACAAACAGACAAACAGACAGACAGACAAACAGACAAACCAACCAACCAACATACTTGCGGAAAGCTTTTCTTTTCCTTTCGATACAATCTTTTCGATAGAATCTTTTCCGGCAAGTAACAAACAGACAGGGGTGAAAACATAACCTCCATCCACCTTTGGTGGTGGAGGTAACTAGAACGGCACTCAGTAGAGAGCGTACCTCCACAAGGTGAACAGTTTACGTTTTGCATACCAAAGTAGACCAGAAAATTACAATACAGAATCACATTTAATCAAAATCATTTTAAATATTTTAACATTTTTTTACCACTTTACATTACAAACATTATCATTCATTATCATCATTATTATTATTATTATTATTATTATTATTATTTGGAAACATTTATCATCTACAAACATTTTTTTTTACCATTTTTTCTATATTAAGGACTAGTAAAGGTACCTAGCATGGCCAGGCAACCAGGTCCTTACTCCCACCCTTTCTCCAACCTAATCCCAAACTATCCCCTGCCTCCTCTCACCATAACCCCTTCCCTCTGAACCAAAGGGAGGGAAGAGTGAGGAAGGAAGAGTGAGGAAGGAAGAGTGAGGAGGGAGGGGTGAGGTAGAGGGGAGAAATTTTAGCAGATGTGGCGCCAGGTTTAACGTCCATCCGAAGGACAGCACACACATTGAGGAATCACCTGCCTGTGAAACACCAGGATAACAATTTTAGCTGGGTCGGGATTCAAACCCAGGCTAAACGACTTAGAGCGAGGGTGCATACCTCTTAGCCATCCTGATGTGGTGTGGGGATTCATTGCTTTGTAGCCACTGAAAACATTTTAAAATTCTTTCTTGAACTCATAGTTCACTTGTCCCATTGCTTTACTAATTCTAATCCTCTAATTTATTTTGCCTTCCTAACTCCAGTGATGTCCCGACAGACAACCGATATGCAGTATCGCCATGGAAGCTTGTAGAGATTGAAGCTTGTAGAGCGGTCACCAAGTGGATTAGGCACTTAAGCAAGCACTCCAATGAAATGGTCCACTCATCGCTTCGCTGAAGATTGAAAAGGAGGGATCTTCTTCTTCTTCTTCTTCTTCTTCTTCTCTTTAAGGTTTATGGCATTTTCGGAGCCGCGAGGCTCTATATACATCACGCGCCCAGACACTACAGCAGTGAACGAAGGAGCCTTTATGTAATCCATAATACTATATGGATTTTCCTCTCCCTTTTAAAAATCTCAGAACCACCTTGCAGAGTTGGGAATGCTTCTGGTTCAAAAGGCCAAAAATGTTCAGCATATATGACTCGCCAATCCCACCCAATTAATTCTTTGAAATGGATGCAATCTGTGTCCATCAAAAAGAGGTAATTTTAAAAAACAGATGGTTTAAATCTTCGGATTTCCTACATGTATTGCAGGTCCCAGTAGAGTGACACCCTATCCTATGGAGGTATTAATTAAGATGACAGAGTAGGATGGATGACAGCCTTTCTTAAATAAATAAATTAATATGTTTAGTTATAAGAATCGCCGATTTCGTACAATTTTCCGATTTCACCACTTATTCAGTCCACAATATGCGATTCTCAAATCCGAAGCCAGATTTCAATTACACACTTTAATTAGTCCATGAGAGGCCATTGTGGTTCCAAGATAAGACATGTTTGAGCAGGCCGAACAAAGTGGTGGCATAAGAACCCAGCGATGTGATAGAGGGCTGACCAAGATGGCGCACCTCCGTTTTAACAAGGCTTTTTCATGATGAGTGTCCCATAAACTATCTTCAACACAGGTGTTTAAATTTACCCAAACACCCAGTTTTCATTCACGCACTCCCTTGGAGTTCCCTTCGTATGCATACAGAGTTTTGGGCGGCAAGGCTTCATATGTTTGGAGTTATGGACGAGACACACAAACACTGACTGACTGACACACTGGCATGCATTCTATTTTATTATTATGACAATAGAATAATGAATATTCATAATGAATGAATAATGAATAATAATGAATATAGAATAATGAATAATCTCTCTCAACAGAATAATGGCCAGTGGTCCCAAAACAGAAAGCGTTCATAGTATAACCATGCACTTTGGCACCATGTGGTAGGATATGGGTTTTTGTATGACCATGACCATTGCCCTTCGGGTCAACATGCGTGTGTATTGGTTTGACAAGCTTTGCTTGACCACGTACATTGAGTCTAGCACTGAGGTACACATGCTTAGCTTTGCTGTAATGTTTGGTGCTTTTTCTTACTTTTGTCGGTTAAAACGGATGATGGTAAATAGAGATCAGCAGAGATCTCGAAGCCAGAAAAACATCGGTGTATTGATTCCCATCCTTGGGGTGGGGGGGGGGGGGGGGGGCAAGCGATGCCACAGAGGCTTCTAAAACCTCTTTGCTGATTGATAGTGTGAGTGGCAGTGTAACAGCTGGCACTGCATTTAGCAGTGGCTGGTGTACAGTCCTGTGTTTTAACCATGAGAAATTGCATTTTAACTATATACATATGTATATATACACAAGGGAGAATTTTTTTTTTCAATGCAAAAAATATGTCGGGATGGAATCCCCAATGAGCAGCCGAACAAATAAGGAAAGAATGACGAGGTAGGAATTACACCACAACATAACACCACAATCCTTTTACGGATTGTCATCACAACATCTTTGGAAACATGCATTTAATCCTTCATTCTTTTGTATTTTCATAAATCTCTCATCTTCCATGCTTTCCCTATTCCTACAGTTCGCTAATACGCTCTATGACTCTTTTCTTGTTTTCTTCCTTTTTCTCCCACTCTTCTAATTTTAAACAATTCCTTTTTCAACACAATAAACTGTTTTGCTAGAAGAGGAGGCGTGTCAAGCTCTCAAGGCAGAGCGTATGTACATGGCAGTGACGTCATTACGTGCGCTCATTGAAAGCTGGAGAACTGAAGATATATTTGGATTGGTTGCTCCCGGCTGCCTCCAGGCGATGCCATATAATGAGTGGATACCAGAGATAATGTGCTGTGTGGCAGATGGTACTTATCGCTCCCATTAAGGTACAGCATAGCTGGATGGGATACCTTAATGGCGGTTCACCACTGATGGTATGAAATCGCATAGTAACTGATATATATATATATATATATATATATATATATATATATATGCCCAACAATGAATTTCAATGCAGAAAGCGCCCAGGAGGCACATGGTGACTAACTTCCTAACAATGCAAGCTTCCATGCATGACGCCTGCGCAGTGGTTGTTTGTCCATGCTCTATCCTTTTCAAAGCAGGATAACTAGCAAGGAAGCAGCAAACACCATTTTTAAAGTCATTGGTATGACTCCACCAGGGTCGCCTTTGAACAGCCGACCTTCCAGACTCAGAGTGGATGCTCTTAAAATTACACCACAGATTGTGACTAAGAAGCTGACAGCTCTGTCATGAGCCACCCAATATCTGAACTTCGCTGTTATCCCTATCAAAAATGTGGATAAAATAAAATATGCATTAAAAAATAAAGTACACTTAAAAACTTGACACCACCTAGTAATATAGATCATTTATACTGTGAATGTCTTACAGTCAACAAGCATGACAATGCACATTTTTATGAGTTTGTTCGGAATTGTTTCAGGCACAAGAACATTGAAAATCTACAGTAGACAACCAAGAGCTCTTGCCAAGGGGTGGTTTGCCATTGCCTTCCCAGCATTGTATGTCTGTGCTTGATCCCTTTTTCAATGCTGAACATAAAGCAAGGCAAGGAAGCAGCACGTACCATTTCTGTTATGACTGGGCCGGCGTTTGGACCACCGGCCTCCCAGTCTCCCAGTCTCAGGGCGGAAGCTCCGACCATTACGCCACCGAGTCTGGTCACAATTGGACCAAGCAGCTGGGAAAAAAATTCTAACTTCCTTTTTGTCCCTGAATGTTCACCTTATTTCGCTATTCTTGTCGCAAACAGCAGGTCAGACCATTAGGGATTTATATTCCATTTTAAAGTAAAATTCTGGCATTGGAAATGATGTAGAGACTTCTGGCATTAACAAACCAGTGCAAAATTATTATTGCAAAAACATGTAAAAAGCATGAATAATGTATGAAGCAGCCATTAGAGAATGTACGAAAATACTATATGTCTGCAAGGACGCAAACCTGTTCTAATTATGGAGTTACACGTTATCCACATTGGAGTATAAAGCGTTCCTTTTACATCCATATTGTAGAAAACTCGATTGTAGCCTTGAGAAGTCATAACTGCTAAGATGAGCCAGGATTTGTAATCTGAATGAACAATGCCATCTTATTTAATCACTCCTCCACTATACCTGGTGTTGGCCTAATGGTTAGGGTGGTGGGCTTGGGATCCTAAAGTCCTGAGTTCAAATCCTGTTGATAATTAACCTCAGGTGGGGTTGACTCAGGCCTGTCATCCCTCTGAGGTCGGCAAAATGAGTACCAGATAACTGGTTATAGAGAGGCATTGCATCAGTGGCAAGATACGACCAGCAGCCGGACGGAACCAAACCACCACTACTAGACTCTCCTTTTCAGTCCCCCTTTCAAAGGCAGTCCAATTAGAAACTAGAAAGCATCTGAAAATGCAAAGGCCGTCCACATCCGTTTGTATTTAGTCATCTTCTTCTTCTTCCATATGCTCAAAATAACGAAAACGGTTTTTAAAAATATACAAAATGAAAATTGACGATTTTATGCAGCCTTCACCTTTGAGCTTTATATCTTTAAAAAGAAATCTGCTTCTAGATTTTGATTGGTGAACCAATTTTGTGCCCCAATATGCAAATTCTTAAAATTTCAGGTCAACTGGCCAAAAATTGACGATTTTATGCAACCTTGACCTTTGACCTTTTGATCTAAAAAAAAAACAAAAAAAACAATCGACTCCTACCTTTTAATTAGTACCTTTTACACAACCTTGAACAGAGAGACGGGGAGGCAGAAGAAGCAGTATGGAGTAAAGAGGGTTGAAACATTAAAAATTATAATTTAAATATTAAAATGAACAATTGAGTAAAATATCAAATAAGTAACATTCACCATCAATAAGAAGGTTTTTCTGCTTAGAGTGCCTGTACCAGTGCAGTATTGTGATGAAGTTGTTGGTGGATAGCCCCAGTCAGTTCTGCTTTAACAGGCCCATACGGCAAAGCGATACCCGATCAATCTCCCAGGAGTGATCCACGGATCCCTCACATCTATTGTGGTTTGATCTTGCCTTAGTGGAACCAGGACCATGCAGTCTTCCATAAGGTGTGTGTGGAGCGACCTGGCAGAGGTTGCAGTTGGCGTCGGTGGCATCCCTGATGCAACAGAGCAAAGGCAACACAGGGTTCCTCTTCTTCACCGCTATCATGCTTATTCTTTTTCTTCATAAAGCTTATTTTGTTCCTTTCTACTGTTCCTTTTGTTCTGTTCCATCCTCATTAAAAAAAAATTAAAAATCAAGTGTTTTTAAAGAACTTATGAAAAACGAAAGAGTTTTAGGGGGTGCTGGGGCTCACCTTTTCCACGGTTATGCGGAAATATTGGTGCGGAGGGAGAGAAAGAAAGCGCAGATAAGCAAATATTGCAGTCCATGAAAATGCGGACGGCAAGGTTTTACTGTAATACCTTTATGAATGAGCTGAGAAAGAAAGAGAATTAAGTGACTTTGAAACTTTTTCTTCTTTAATCTCTAATACTTGTTTGTTTTGTTTCATTGGTTGTTTCGTTTAATGGTTTGTTTAATTGTATTTTTTTTTAACTGTCCCCCTCTGGGATGGCACCCATGCCTCACACCTTTCTCAGCTTGATGCCATGGAAACCAAGGCCTTAGAGATCATTTGAACCCCCCACATCTTTACCATCGCATTCATGTCGGTGCTCTCTCTGTCTTCTTCCACCTCCTTTCTGGTCTTGCACCCTCTGCCCTTTTCATGCTTTGTCCCCAAACCCCAGGTTTCTGCAGGGTGCATATACAGTCCACCAGCAACCCCCATCTAGTGAAACTCCCAAAATTCAGAATCACTGCTCACCTCCACTCATGTGTTCCTCTTTTCTCCTCATTAGCTTTTAGTCTCATTCTTTCCTGCAAGCCTTCAAGACAACTGTTCATGACCATCTCAGTTCATCCCCCATCCAAAACCATGATCTTTTTACCCTTGTTAAACCCACCCCAAGTCCACTGCCCAAGTTTTTTTTCCAGGTTTCCCTTCCTGAGCGTTTGCTTCTGTATCTACCTTGTCCACCTACTACATCCTCTACTACCCCTCATTCTTTGAAGTTTATTCGTCTTTTTCGTCCTTTCGAAGACAGAGTTTGTCCCTCGCCCCCTGACCCCTTCTCTTTCTGCTGTTCTTTTTGTGATGGTGTTTCCTGATCCATTCTATGTTCTCGTTCTCCATGATCCTTGACTTTGTATCCCCCAAAAAAATTGATTAAACAAGTTTCTTAACAAGGAACTTCAATGCAGGAGGAGGTCATTCAGCCCATCACAGTTTGCTCTAAAATTGCCAACCTGTGGTTGTTCATGCTCTACCCTTTGTAAACGGTAAGCGTTAAACAAGGAAGCCATTTTTAAAATATTTGGTCAGAATCAGTCAGGGTTCAAACCAGCAATGTCCCTGACTCAGACAGCAGACACTAACCATTGTACCACCAAATCTGCTCTAAACAGACTGATGAAATATTACAACGGACTGAAAAAAAATATGATGCTGAAATAATTATTTTTCTTTCATTTCAATTGTGATTTTATAAATAATTAATTACTGTGGTTTCCGGAAGATATCCACAGTAGGTTAAAGGTGAAATGGCAGCCTTTCGAGGAGGAAATGGTATTCGCAACATGCACAGTAATGATTAAGCAGCAAAGAGTCAGATTCCAAAAATAACCTTCAAATTAACCATTGAATATTTTTTGATAGAGTGACCATGTGACTTCACAAATGCAAGATAATACAGACATCAGTAAAGCAAGAAAAAAGGAGAATATATAAAGAGGAGTACATACTTGAAAGTTCCCTTTATCTCCGCAAAAACATGTTGTCCCTGAAGGTGAACGACGACCACAATGTGCTGTTTGTTAAGCTGTATTATTCATTGAATGAATGAAGCCTTCAAAATTAAGCCGACATCTGAAAATAAAACATCTTGCACTAAAAAACAGATCGGTGGAGTTTTATGAAGGCTGCGTGGAAGATTTACAAAGGCGGATGATGAATGATGGCAAAACAAGCAATTGCTAAGGGGATAGGGGTGATTATGGGGGTTCAAATGATCCCCCTGTCCCCAAAGAGTGGACAGTTTTCCCTTATTTTACTTCTTCATTGCTTCTTTACACAGCACTGATGGTCTATGGTGAGCAAAACCAATACAGTAAATGGTAATTTTTCGATAAATGTCATCGAAAAATTACCATGGAGAAAGAAGCACCAATTGTAACATCCTGTAAGTGTGGATGTTGAAACAAAATGTGGATGTGGATGAAACAGCAATGGGTTTCTCTGACGAGCCCCAAAAAGGGCGAAACTGGTCGACAGCTTAGCTTTTCATCTGCTGGTTGACAGCATTTGGCTTTGACATGCTTGCACTGCTGGAGGCTCTTCTGGGCAGAGGCACACACGCATGAACATACGCACCTTGTGTATCTACGTATATATCTGTGCAGTGTCTGTGTTGTCACTGAACTACTCCCTCAAACTTTTGAGAAATCGTACCAAACCTCTGCTATGCACCTACATCTCCCATGCGTATGTCCTAAAGGTATTTTTTTGAAAATATTTTTTGAAAAAAATGTTTTTTTTTCAACTTAAGTCTTTAACTTCAATTGTTCATAAAATGTAATATCACGTGTATTACAAATACATTTGTGCAAAATAATTGTTTGAATTATGATTGGGGTAAACCATGAAAAATCTTGGTGGTGAAGTGTTTTTAATCACATGGTGGTGAGGTGTTTTTAATCACGTGGTGGTGAAGTGTTTTTAATCACGTGGTGGTGAGGTGTTTTGAATCATGTGGTGGTGAGGTGTTTTGAATTATGTGGTGGTGAGGTGTTTTTAATTACGTGGTGGTGAGGGGTTTTTAATAATGTGGTGGTGAGATGTTTATAATTTCGTGGTGGTGAGGTGTTTATAATTTCGTGGTGGTGAGATGTTTATAATTTCGTGGTGGTGAGATGTTTATAATTTCGTGGTGGTGAGGTGTTTATAATTTCGTGGTGGTGAGGTGTTTATAATTTCGTGGTGGTGAGATGTTTATAATTTCGTGGTGGTGAGATGTTTATAATTTCGTGGTGGTGAGATGTTTATAATTTCGTGGTGGTGAGGTGTTTATAATTTCGTGGTGGTGAGATGTTTATAATTTCGTGGTGGTGAGATGTTTATAATTTCGTGGTGGTGAGATGTTTATAATTTCGTGGTGGTGAGATGTGTTTAATTTCGTGGTGGTGAGGTGTTTTGCATTACGTGGTGGTGAGGTGTTTTAAAGGATGTGGTGGTGAGATGTTTCACATTACGTGGTGGTGAGGTGTTTTAAGTCATGTGGTGGTGTGGTGTTTTGAATTACGTGGTGGTGAAGTGTTTTGAATTCATGGTGGTGAGGTGTAATCGTCCCAAACTTTCAGTCTGTACCTACCCCTCCCATATGTTTGTGCTGAGGGGTTCTTTTTTGAATTTTTATTTTTATTTTTTCAACCTAAATGTTCAACCTAAATTGCTTATAAAAATGTAATATCACAAACACTACAAATAAATTTGTGCAAAATAATTGTTTGTATTATGATTGGTGTAAATCATGACAACACAGCAACTCAGGTACAGCCATTATTCTCAGCTAAAATAAGCCCGTTCCTCAGTAACGATGCATAGCGGGCTGAGCTAGTATATACAGTCACTTGAAAAGGTAAGTACACCCCATGTAAAGTTTTGACTTTTTCAACATATTTCAACATAAAGATATTTGATCTTCATTTCAACAATATTGATAGATAAAGGTGATATAATATAACAAATATCATGAAACATTTACATTTTGTAGTCCATTGTATAATTTAAATAAACATAAATGCAAATTTCGCATGTGGAAAAAGTAAGTACACCCCTACATTTATCACTACTTCAAATACCTAAAATTAGAATCAGGTGGACCAGCTCAGGTGCAAATGATTAGAACATCGTTAGAGAGGATCTTGGAGGAACCTGTCTTATTTAAACCTCAGACATTTAGTTTAGTTTGCTCTTTGTTGTTGAAGTGTGTGGCGTCACCATGCCTAGATCAAAAGAGCTCTCTGAGGCCTTCAGAAAGAAGGTTATAGATGCCTATGAGTCTGGGAAGGAATTTAAAAAGATCTCCAAACAATTTGAAATCAATCATTCGACTGTCCGGAAGACCATCTACAAGTGGAGAAGATTTCAAACAACTGCCAACTTGTTCAGGCCAGGCCGCCCCAGCAAGTTCAGCCCGAGAGCAGACCGCAAGATGCTGAAAGAAGTCTCTAAGAACCCCCAGAATGTCATCACAGGACCTACAGGTAGCTCTTGCCACTGTTGATGTCAAAGTGCACGAGTCTACCATTAGAAAGAGGCTGCACAAATTTGATCTACATGGGAGGTGTGCCAGGAGGAAACCTTTGCTGTCCAGAAAGAACATCAGGGCAAGACTAAAGTTTGCCAATGAACACCGAGGCAAAGACCAGCACTTCTGGAACAATGTGCTCTGGACAGATGAGTCAAAGGTAGAGCTATTTGGCCACAGTACCAGAAGACATGTTTGGCGAAAACCAAAGACAGCATTTGACCACAAGAACCTGATACCAACTGTAAAGCATGGTGGTGGAAATATAATGGTTTGGGGCAGCTTTGCTGCATCAGGACCTGGGCAGCTCACCATCATAGAATCCACGATGAATTCTTCATTGTACCAGAGGGTGCCTGAGGATAATGTGAGGCCATCTGTCGGAAAGTTGAAGGTCAACCGAAGGTGGACCTTGCAACATGACAATGACCCTAAACATACCAGTAAATCCACCAAGGAATGGCTGAAAATAAAGAAATGGAGGGTTTTGGAATGGCCAAGTCAAAGCCCGGATCTAAATCCCATCGAGATGTTGTGGGGGGATTTGAAACGAGCTGTGCATGCAAGAAACTCCTCAAACATCGCACAGCTGAAAGAATTCTGCATGGAGGAGTGGGCAAAAATTTCTCGCAGTCGATGTCAGAGACTGGTAGACAGTTATAAGAAACGCCTACTTGAGGTTATTTCTGCCAAAGGGGGCAATACCACCTATTAGAGCCAAGGGTGTACTTATTTTTTCCACATGTGAAATTTGCATTTATGTTCATTTTAATTATACAATGGACTACAAAATGTAAATGTTTCATGATATTTGTTATATTATATCACCTTTATCTATCAATATTGTTGAAATGAAGATCAAATAGCTGTATGTTGAAATATGTTGAAAAAGTCAAAACTTTACATGGGGTGTACTTACTTTTTCACGTGACTGTATGTATATATATACGTATATATATACAGTATAAATAATTTCAAAACAAACCTGGTCACAAGTGTGCGTCACTGACCTGGTCTTCAGTCAAAGTCCTCAGCATGAGCCCATTTTGGCCCTTCAACCTCGATACGGTCAGCTTAGGTGGCCATCAGGGGCACATACGCCTCCACATGCAGCAACTACAATTGGATGCATTTCTTGTCACACACACAACCTGTCCACAAAGCTTCGTCCAAATCCGTCCATAACTCTGAGATATCGTGTTCACATACAAATGGACAGACAAACAGACAGGGGTGAAAACATAACCTCTATCCACATTCGATAAAAATTGCAACGACATTTTTATATCTTCACAACTCCTTTTATTCTTGAAATGTTTTACCCTATTTCTTGTCCTTTAGTCCATTTTACAGAGCTTACATGATAATTAAAACGTCAAGAAATGCTTGTTGAATGTTATGAATAAC
The DNA here is from genome assembly GCF_964187855.1 of Myxine glutinosa. Lineage (NCBI taxonomy): Eukaryota > Metazoa > Chordata > Myxini > Myxiniformes > Myxinidae > Myxine > Myxine glutinosa. The sequence continues at coordinate 136,909,686 of NC_136266.1, read as the reverse complement.
TCAGAATGTGTTTTACAGATGAATAATTTAGTTTATCTGTATTTTTAAACCTGATGTGCTTGCATAATAGATTGGGTCAATATCTGACTACGTTACAGGACAAGAAAAGAGCGTCATTTGTAAAGATAGACTCCTTTGCCTATCTGGAAACAATGTCTTTCCAATAAGTTTTTTGCAATGACAATGAGATGACAAAAGAAGGCCATGCAGGAACTTGGCATGAAAATCCATAGTATGTCCTCCACTGTTAATTAACGAGGCCTGGTTTGGTAATGCTCTGTCAAGACCGTCTCGTGTGCGAAGGAAGCACACGAGTGTGCGTCTACAAAGGCACACCATCTGTTGCCCGACCTACGTTTACTCTGCCTGGCTCTGGGTTCAAATCTCGCACGGTAACCAATTCTTTCGACATTCCTCGTCCTCATTAGAATGCAGCACCTGTTCCAGAGTTTCAAGGAGCTTGCTTTTAAACAGAGTGACAACATCCAGCTGGAGCTTTGTGTCTGATATAATTCCATTTCCACTCTTACATTCCCCAGCATATCACACTCCCGATGAACCTGAACAACATGAGCCCATACCGATTCCTCTCCAAAACATATGTGCTTATCCTGAATGGGTAATCTGGCATAGTAATGCACGTTTTCTGGGACATAATCGCTCCGATGGAATCAATCTATAAATGACTGCGTTACCATTCCATTCCATACATCTGTATTCTATTTTCGTCTAAAGTGGATCTTGCACATGACTTTTGTAACAGGCTCTTGAACAACAGCCCCAACTTTAAAAATACAAGTAATGAAAAACGTTTTTTTTTTTAATGTAAAGGATATTGGGATCGTATGCCAAAAAGTATTTAGACAAGGTAGGGATGGTCACAATAAATTATCATATGGGCCCATCCCGACATCTTTCTTTGAATAATGGTGGATCCCTGTCCATGCCTGCATCCATTTGCAATGACAGAGTATGTTGATGGTTTCCATGTATGAATTTGACCAGTGAGGTACAGCATTAAACAAATAACACACACACACACACACACACACACACACACACACACACACACACACACACACACACACACTTTATTAATTGTACTGTATCGGTTGTTCCTAAACTTAAATAATTTAAAGGATCGTTGTAAATGATGTTAATTACACAACATCCCATATTCAACTTTATTTCAATTGTAAACCTCAAACATCGTTTCTCCACCTAAAGCAAGAACCTTAACCCGTAAGCAATTGATTTGTTTCCCGACTGCATGGATCATCAGCTGGGCACCTTCCTCGAGGTTTCGATCCTTTCAGCCCAGGACCTCTCCAAACGGCGGATCCACAACCTCGATCATGGATCCACATCAATTGATGGTACATCAGTAGATCCACAACCTCAGTTGCGTCCAGGCAGTCAGTCAACCCATCAATGCAACATCACTTATTCCAACTTTACTCGCAATAGGATACCAGATTTTGTATCATTTTTGATTGTGGCATTTGAATAAGTAAACAGCTGTTCACCACCATAACACACACACACACACACACACACACACACACACACACACACACACACACACACACACACAAACACACCCCCCTCACACACACACACACCCACGCAAACACACACATATACACACACACGCACACACAACCCCCCCCCCCCCCCCCCACACACAAACACACTATCCGAAGTGATGAACATACTTGTCAAAAAAAAAAAAATTGCCAAGTAACAAACAAACAGGGTGTGAATACATAACCTCCACCCACCTTAGGTAGCGGAGGTGATTATCTTGTTGATTATGTGTGAAAACACCGCATTAATCGTGTTATTATCATATAATGGTTATCAATAATAACATGTACAGCAGGATGTAGTGTAGTGACTGTGCCATCCTTGCACACGAAGTGCACCACCATCCTCACACCATCCTCACATTTAGTACCACCTAGAATTATAACACTTGTTAGCTTGCAAATTGGCTTACTCCATTATGGCTTTATTAGAACACTTGATACATATCAGGCAGTTATTACAAAGGTCGTTACACTCCAAGAAGAGAGTTCATTTATTTGTCTCTGGTGCAGTGAAAACTGCAAACAGAAATGCTGAAATTTCCAGACCAGCTGTACCATGACTTTGCTGCAATGAACTACGAGTGTGTGTGCCATCCCCACACCCCATTACACCCCCAAACACACCTCCTTCCAAATTTCCAGTTTTTCCTTCCTGAGAGTTTGTTTCTGTATCCATCTTGTCCACCCCCGCATCCCTTGTTTACCTGTACCTGTCTATTCTGTCCCTCAACCCTGTTGTTGGTTTCCCCTTTTCTCTTTATTTTGTTCCTTTTGTTCTGTTGAATCCTGATCTGTTCTGTGTTCTAGCTCTTCCATGAGCCTCGACTTTGTTTTCAAAAAAGTACAATTATTTCAGCAAATGCTTTTGTCCTGCATGTGATTTATGTATAAGCTCCACTACGTTAAAATGTTAAAAGGACATGATAAGTATGGAGGAGCAACTCTCATGTCAACATGCCTGCCAATGTACTTTGGAGAGAATGTAATGTTTGAGGCAATGAATTATTACAACTAGCAACGGTACACGCCCTATGGGCGGGGCTTCAATTGGGAGGCCCAAAGGAAAAGACAAAATATCAGAAATTGAAGGCTTTTTATTTTATTTTAAACGATTTATATAAACATCCGTTAAATCATATCACACGCAAATCATCAACATCTAAACAGTATTTGTAAAATTTCAATGAAAGCCACATCACTGTTCATATCGGTATATACTTTTCCATCGTGTTTGGAAAAACTGGAAAATTGGAAAAAAATTGGAAAAAATTGGAAATTGGAAAAATTGGATAATTGGGAAAAAATTGGAAAAACAATATAGCCTATTTTACTCCAGGGGGTCCCAGGATTACCCACCCAAAATATCGTTGCGATCGGTTCCGCCGTTTTTGCGGTACCTGGGAACAGACGGACAGACAGACATTTGGTGAATTATAGTAAGATTCTTAGTTACAAAAGTGTATATTTTAATTTTTTGTGGTCAATGTGTTTCTGAAGAAGAATACGGTGGGGAAAGAAGCCCATGGCAGAAAAATTGGCCTAAGAAATTTAGCATTTTTACGGCATAGTGCAATGCGAGGTATGGGCGCCATCTTGGAAAAACTGAAAAACTTTGACCTCTATATCTCCGAAACCCCTCCATGGGAAAAATTGAAATGTGGCTCATTGTAAAGTGCTCCCCATTGGGAACAACACATGTTAACGATGATGTCATAGTTCTGATGTCTTCATTATGACATCATAAATCAACAAGTAGAACGCTTGATGCGATCAGGAGGAAATGTGTTGAGCGTGATCTAGGGATAAATTGGTCGAGAAAAAAAAATAATGATGACGTCATCAGTCACGTGGTTCAGCAGCCATATTTTTACGGAATATAGCACGTCGGGCAGTGCCATCTGCAATAGCGTTTGTCTGTCCGTTCGGTGTATGTATGTATGTCCCTCACAAACGTCCACCAATCAGAGCTGAGGATCTGGTCACATGACAGGGGGAAACAGATCCACCACTCAGCAGATCTAAGCCCGGTTACACCCTTGTTGGACTATCAGTCTTGTTTTATTACAAAGACACTGATGTTTTTTTTTTTGTTTTTTTTTTTTTTCTATACTGAATCGAGGCTCGTGAAAGAGCTGACAACCGCGAGGGAAAGACAAAGACAGTACATGGGGACCGCGAGGGAAAGACAAAGACAGTACATGGGGACCGCGAGGGAAAGACAAAGACAGTACATGGGGACCGCGAGGGAAAGACAAAGACAGCACATGGGGACCGCGAGGGAAAGACAAAGACAGTACATGGGGACCGCGAGGGAAAGACAGTACATGGGGACTGCGAGGGAAAGACAAAAACAGCACATGGGGACCGCGAGGGAAAGACAAAGACAGTACATGGGGACCACGAGGGAAAGACAAAAACAGCACATGGGGACCGCGAGGGAAAGACAAAGACAGTACATGGGGACCGCGAGGGAAAGACAGTACATGGGGACCGCGAGGGAAAGACAAAGACAGTACATGGGGACCGCGAGGGAAAGACAGTACATGGGGACCGCGAGGGAAAGACAAAGACAGCACATAGGGACCGCGAGGGAAAGACCAGATATTGCCAGATAATACATAAATTTGATTGAATTGACATAGATATTTATCAGATTATCTGCATAAATTGGTAAAGCCTGGTGTTGGCTTAGCGGTTAGGGTGCCGTCATGGGATTCCTAGGATCCTGGGTTTGAATCCTGGTCGATCGCTGAATTAACGCCAGGGGTATTGACTCAGCTTGTCATCCTTGATTACCAGTTCATTGGTAATTCCCTGTGTGTCGCAAGAGGCGACCAACAGGGTTGCTTCAAAAAGGGGCCATGGTGTGGAAAAGGGGACCTACAAAAAGGCCAATCCCTGCTCAAAGGAGAAAAAATGGCCTCTAAAGGTGGTTCTTCTTCTTCTGCATAAATTGGTGGCGTTGGAACATCAATCTACACGCTTGTACAAACCAATCAGAACAGTCAATAAGTGTGATCCATGCTCCCCACCCATGGAAACACCCACTTTTGGCATCGTTTCCTCCAAGAATTTTCATCCTCCTATTGATGAATTTTGGAGCGGTCTGACTATGTAGATTGCGACTATTGTTGGAGGTGTTGTGAACTGTCCTGCTCATCCCTATCACAAACTTGGATAAAGTGTAAAAAAAGAAAACGTGTAAAAAACCTAAAAACCATTTAATAATGCAGATCTGAAATAATAATAATCATTCATGCAAGCTGCAAGACCACTGGGAAGCAGCATTAGTTGGTTCCACAGAGGGCATTTTGGCTAGCCACCCTAAGAATCCACTCATCATTGGCATTTGTTTCTCATCAATACACCCAGCTCTTGCAAGTGAAAGCAATAAAAACCCCGCTGATAGCATCTCGTGGGATTTCGTTTTAAAATTTATTGCACAAGGCCGTGAGCATCAGCTGCTCCACCATTCATAGTCAGCGATGCATTTCTACAAAACTCATCTACACCACGCTCATTGCAGTGCAAGATAATGCTGAACATTATGGGATGTGCAATCAGAAAAGCATTCTCTAGAAACTGTGGGGGTAAAGGGAGGGGGGGGGGGGGGGGGGAGAGAATTTGATTTGCAAAGTTATTTAAAAGCTCTTGTCTTATTTGCTGAGAGCTTGCGGATATGATTCAAGGGGAATTCTTCTCATGTGATGCTGTGGGTATTAACACCAGATTTTGTATCATTTTTGATTGTGGCATTTGAATAAGTAAATGCCAAAAAAATGAGAGGAATTAGATACAATGTCCTCCAGGTCAAACTCCCTCACTCTTCGAATCAAACTCTTGGAACAAACTCCCTCACTCTCTTCAATCTCATTCCTCCCTCCAGGTCTTTAAAACTGCTGTTCACCACCATCTCTTATCTTCCCCCATCCAAAACCTTGATCTTTTCTATCCCCGTTAATTTTTATTTTGTATTTTTTTTGTATGCAGAGTCGAGGCTCGTGAAAGAGCTAACATTTATCAAACAAACAAATCAAACAAACAAGCAAACAAAGTATATAAAAAGTGGAGCGGTCGACAAGATGGGGAGAGAAGGGGAGGAAGCACACAAACACAACATTTGAGAGCAGGGACATCGGGAGATGTGTGGGAGGGAGAGGGCCCGGGAGAAGGGAGCAGGATAGGTATAAAACGCAAGGACACCAAGGACTTCCAGGAAAGAAGTCGGCACCTCAAAAAGTGGATTTGGGGTGAAATTAGCGGGGGTAGAAAAGATCCTGGAAGTCATCCTGTAAATTCACCCCAGATCCACTTTTTTGAAATTCCAACTTCTTTCCTGGAAGTCCTAGCAGTGTCCATGTGTTTTATACCTCTCCCACCCCCTCTCCCTTCTTCCGCCCAAGCCCTCTCCCTCCTACAGATCTCCCGATGTCCCTGTTCTCTACTGTTGTGCTTGTGTGCTTCCCTCTCTCTCCCCATCTTGTCTCCCGCTCCCTTTATCTTATGTTTTATGTGTCAGTTTGTTTTTTTGTGATTAATGTTAGCTCTTACACGAGCCTCGATCTTGTATACAAAAAAAAAATGGGGAAATATATTTGAATGTTGCTCTTTATGTAAAATAATACACATTTCCAATGTCCCAAGAGAAGTTGAGGGAGAGGATTCCGCGGTCATGTCAATTTGTGCTCCAATCAGTCATTCTCAAATCGATTTGTAACGTCTCCATCAAGTACAAATGGCAGTGCTCATTGTCTTCGAACATTCTAACAAGTATATTAAATCGAGCTGAATCATTTGAAAGGCACGAAGGCTTTAAGGCCTACATAAACCCCAGAACTCAAGGTCTGAATGCGATAGCCAAGTAGGATTTGACTCGCAATCCAAGCCGGCATGGAATGAAGTGGTTATATGACCTCTTCGGTGAAGAGAATATCTCAGCCTTGGCCTCGCTTTGGCAGGCCTCTGATGTAAACCCTCAGGGCCATGCCACCATCACTCTGTTTAGCCATAACAATTGCCAAGGTCATCCTGCTACCTTGCCACTCTATCACCTATTCAGCCCGATAGGCCCTGGGTCTGAAAAATAAACGTCTTGCATGAGAAACCAGAGATACGTAGTGTTCAGATGGGTAATTAATTACCTTAGTTTACTTCGAAGCAGCAAGTAGGATTTGACTTGCGATCCAGGAAGTGACAGTTTATAGCTGCAGCAGAGATTCAAACCCGGGCAACACAGCTTGGAGTTCGAGGTGAGTGTGTGGGCCTCAAGGCAATCCTGTCAACCCTTAGCGAAACATAGTTAACGATAACATGAATATGAACATGCGTACCCTGAACCCTGAATATGAACATGCGTACACTGAATATGAACATGCGAACCCTGAATATGAACATGCGTACCCTGAACCCTGAATATGAACATGCGTACCCTGAACCCTGAATATGAACATGCGAACCCTGAATATGAACATGCGTACCCTGAACCCTGAATATGAACATGCGTACCCTGAACCCTGAATATGAACATGCGAACCCTGAATATGAACATGCGTACCCTGAACCCTGAATATGAACATGCGTACCCTGAACCCTGAATATGAACATGCGTACCCTGAATATGAACATGCGTACCCTGAACCCTGAATATGAACATGCGTACCCTGAACCCTGAATATGAACATGCGTACCCTGAACCCTGAATATGAACATGCGTACCCTGAACCCTGAATATGAACATGCGTACCCTGAACCCTGAATATGAACATGCGTACCCTGAACCCTGAATATGAACATGCGAACCCTGAATATGAACATGCGTACCCTGAATAATCACATTGATGTTGTACCGGTTCAACAGACATGCAAGGCCTGACCATCGGCCATTCCAAGAATGAAATGCAGCAACTGCTTTGATGACACGACCGTAACAAGTTAAAATTGAAAAGTTGAACTTCCTCAACTCCAAAAAAGTGACAGGTGTAACACATGTGCTTTACCAAGTCAGGTGATGGGTAAAATGCTTCAAGAAGAAAGTTATTCGATTTCATCTAGCCGGTTGTCATTGCTTGGCGAAACCTTTTGTTGAGCGTGTGCTTACCGAGCTCGTGACAGATACTGTAATCGTGAAGGTTGTATTAGCCCTGGAGATACTCTTAGTATATTGACTCGTGCTACTGCTGTCTGCACAATATTTTATCAAGGAAATTCTGATACTTGGAAATATTTTCCGCAGCTCCTGGTTGGATATTTAACTTTTTCTGGTGCTTCCCGATGCTTCTTCTTAAGGACATCGTTCTACCTGGCCATGTATCGGCACCGTTGGCCTTTACCAAAAATGAAATTTAACTATACTTTTAATAACACGCGGCCCATGCAGAGAGACTGCCTGAGGATCCTGGGCGAATGCCCAGAAAATGTGCTTTCCAACCTGTAATCACTCATTTCCTCTCCACGGAGAGGCTGCAATGTTATTCACTGGCTTCCTACTTTTTGAAGACAATTTAAATTTTCAAAAACAATTTGAGTCTGTTTCACCGGTTTTAGTTGCTTGATCAAATGTTTGTCACATGTTGATAGCGAATGAAACTTCTCCAATTCTGGGAAACTCTTCTTCCAGTTGGGGAATGTTGCCATGCGTTGGTTGAATCTGCAGCTGCTGCTTTCACCTCATATAAGCTAAGTTTTACCTGAACCAGATTTGTCATATTTTTCTGTTAGATTTTTGTTCCTGTGTTGCTGTGTGTGTTTTCATCCACTTTTCCTTGTTAAATCACATCTTGTTGTGCTGTATTCTCAAATTATTTTTCTTGTTGTTATAAGTAGTCCTCGGATAGGCTAGCTCCAGATGGAGGAAATGTTGAGTTGGATCTTGGAGACGGCGTGAAGCTGGAAGGTGTGAAAACATTTTGCTACCTCGGAGACATGCTGAATGGAGAAGGTGGATCGGACTCGGCAACGGTTGCTCGAGTGAGATGTGCATGGAAAAAGTTTCGGGAATTGAGTGTGCGTGCTGATGATGAGGGGAGTGTCGCTGAAGCTGAAGGGAAAGGTGTATGCTGCATGTGTGAGAAGTGTTATGATTTATGGGAGCGAGACATGGGTAATGAATGTAGAGCAGCAACGAAGGCTGGAAAGGATGGAAATGTGAATGGTTCGATGGATGTGCGGAGTATCGTTGAGAGAGAGGAAGACAAATGATGAATTGCGAAAGATGATGGGAATAGAGCCTGTGATTGATGCTGTGAAGAGGAACAGGTTGAGATGGTTTGGTCATGTGTTGAGGAAGGATGAAAGCGACTGGTTGAGAAGAGTGATGGAAATGAATGTAGAAGGAAGTAGAGGACGGGGAAGACCGAGAAATACTTGGCTAAAGATGGTGGAAGAAGAAATGCGGGCAAGGGGGTTAACAAGGGGAGATGCAGAAAATAGGGCAAAATGGAGAAGATTGTCATGGGGCCCGCAAGGCTAACCCCCGCTCTAGCAGGGAAAATGGCCTTTAAATGCCTGGTTGTTGTTGTTGTTCTATAGGCTAGTCCTCGGATAGCGTCCTTGAAAGTTCCATGCCCCTTTCGAAGCCTTTTCCTCGTTTTGCTTCTTCCTTCAAAGATATCGTACCTTCCACCTCCTCAACTTTATCCTATTCCCCCTCCTTGCTTCAAAATATGAAAACAAACAAAAAACAAGACCGATAGTCTAATGACGGCATATCCAGGCTTGAATCTGCTGAGTGGAGGATCTGCTGTCCCCCTGTCATGTGACCAGATCCTCTGCACTGATTGGTGGACGCTTGTGAGGGACATACATACACCAGACGGACAGACAAACGCTGTTCCAGATGCCATTGCCCTACGGGCTACGCCGTAAAACCGTTATTTTTCACTCCACAATGACCTCATTCTACTTGAAATTCCTTCTGCCTGTACCTCCTGAACTTGTTCTTTATTTCTCCCTTTTATAAATATCTCCAAACTGAATCTTCCTTGTTGGTCCACCAAGCCCTGTCCCGTACCTTCAACTACATCTTTCTCCATGCCTTCAACAAAAATCCTTTGCATACATCCCATGATCTTTATCTGCATTTGTCCATTTTGGGAATCTTGAGAAGTCCAGTTTGTAGAGGTTGTTTGTTCATATCAATCAAATTCCCTTCACATCCTTTAATGGTGTAACTACCCTCCCCACATCTGCAAGCCCGCTTCCTTCAAACCCCCACATTTTTATGTGCCCCACTCTTCAGCATCTCTCCACTTCATGTCCTCTCTTTGCACATCCCCCACTGATCACACCACTTCCTCCAAAAAGCTTCATGCCCCCCCCCCCCCCTTTCTGCAGCCCTATTCACCTTGCTCTCTAAAAGCTACCCCTCTCACACACCTTCAAAACAATTCCCCCTCACCATCCAAACAACTCCTCTCTGTTCCTAACTGTATGGACCTCAAACATCTGAGGCCTCTGCTACAAACTGTTAGATCTCTCAAGCCAGGCCACTGTTGATAAAGCAGACATTATCTTCATATTTTTCAGTTTTTTTCATAATTGAGGGTTGGGGATAAGAATGAGGGGTAGGGGATGATCGAGTGGGTTGGACAAGATGGATGCTGAAGCAAACACTCAAGAAGGAAAAACTGTAAATTTGGAAGAAGATGGGCTTGGGAGTTATGGTAACGGAGGTAGAACGGGTTAGGGATTTGGATAGGAGATAATCTGAGATGGTGGTGAACAGTTATCTTGAAGACTTGGAGGGAAGAGTGAGATTGAAGAGGATGTGAAAGTTGATTCTACAGGCAGGAATAGAGTGGAATGAATGAGTGAAGGTGAGCAATGATTCTGGATTTTGTACGTTTCATCAGAAGGGGTTTGATGCTGAATCATAAAATGATGTTCATGATGTGTATGGGTATGTTATGTGAGAGTAGGCTTGGTTTTTTGGGGTCAAATGGGGGAGAGGAGGGTGAATGCGAGGGATTGTATTTTAATTTTGTCAATTTGTCAATATTGTATATTGAGTGATTGTTTTATTGTTAGTATAGCTTTGAGTTTATTTTGTAGTCAAGTATAGCTGCTGTTAGTATAGCTCTAGGCTTCACACCCATCTGCAATCAGGGCCGGATTAACCTTTTGTGGGCCAAACAAACAAATTTGTGGGCCCCCATTTGAGGACCCATTCCAAAAGACAGGAGATTGACACAGAAGTAGTTTTTGACACAGCACACAGCTGTATATAAGTTTTATTTGCAATATTTACAAATTTAAGTTGCAGATGGAGGTGGCTGTCACTGGGGTACCAGAATTGATAGCCCAAGGGCAGGACATATACACAAGTAACCCAGTGCTGCCTGCTGCATGGTCGGGTTGTCGGCGACGAGACCGACAACCCTCACCGGCTTTGCTAGTGTGGTGGGTGACTGTGACACCCTGCCAGGACCAAAAACAACACCTGGCAAAGGGCGGATGAGCTCTCTTAGGGAGCAAATGGCCATCCAGTAAGGAGATGGTGTCTCCAAAAAACACCCATCCAGTTTGGACCGGTTCAAGTCACACCAAAGACTTTTAAAATGGTACGCGTGCTGCTTCCTTGGTTGAAAAGGATACATCACGGACAATCCCCATCGGTTTGCATCCATGGGGAGGAGGAAATTCCTCCTGTGGAAATGCCCCACTGAGTACGGTGAGAAAAGCGGCGCCATTGTTAGGACTTCGCTGGTACCCAGAGTATCTCGTGAAGTGACCGGAAGTGACGGCACTTCCCTCACGCTCGGTGGCTGTGTTAAGTGTTTGTCTCGTCAGTATGTCCGTGTGTGTGTGTGTGTGTGTGTGTGTGTGTGTGTGTGTGTGTGTGTGTGTGTGTGTGTGTGTGTGTGTGTGTGTGTGTGTGTGTCAGCTCTATTATGAGGCCAAGCCCAAGTATATAAAAAAGTGTATGTAAAATAAATAAATAACAAATGAAAAAATATAAATAAAACAGTGAATAAAACAGTGTGCCATTTGCTGATCCAACTAAGTTCTATACATATTCTGGCATTAAATTATGTACATATTATTTATTGAAAGTATCGCGATGTGTTTACTCTTTTAAATCTTGGTCTCTATGGGCCCCTTCTGATTGTGGGCCTAGCGCCAAGGCACCATTGTAAATACGGCACTGTCTGTAATCCTTCGTCTCTCTTCTCTCCGACCTGTAGAATCACCTGCTTGTGGCACACTCTTCAACTCACTGCTTCAAGGCAGCAGCTCAGGCATCTTGTTACATTGAGTGATTTTATTTATCATTTCCTGTTACATCTCCTCTTTCCCCATATTTGTGTTTGTATCATGTTTTTTTTATCCTTCACCTGTTCCTTTAGAGCCAGTGGTTCTTGGCCTTTTTAAAGGTGCCGAACCCTAACGAAACCCACCGAACACTCGCGGAACCCCTCAAATTTAACAAAAAAATTAAGAAGAATTGCATCTTAATGCGTTTTCTGTTCTTCTTTTCAGGAGGCGATCTGGGAAATGCGTGGTTATGTTTTGGCAAGGGCAACCCTCAAATCATTTTCGCATGCAAGCCTGCTCCTTTTCTTTGTTTTAATGTCCACCAGTTTCGAAAACGCATGCTCGCAGAGATACGTTGAAACGAACGGTGTGAGGATCTCAAGGGCAATTTTAGCGATGTGAGGATACCCTTCCATTTGGCGGCACCAAAACGCTGAGAGCGTTGTTGTGCTGAAGAGTTGTTGTTGAGTCTGGCTCTGGTGAAGTTTGATGAGGTCATCGAGGTATTGGTCATTGACATCTGCCGTTGCAATGTCGAAAGTAAACGGCTGCCGCACCCATGCTGGGTATTGCTCTTGGTCGGGGAAGTAGCCGTCGAATGACTTTCCCAGCTCATCCAAGTGCATGGAAATCGCTTGCTTCAGCTTCCCCCAGGACAGCAGTGCCTCCAACTTCAGACTCATCTTCGATCCCGCTCACGCACTCGTCCAGTAGCGAAAAGTTCGCGAAGTTGTCGTTCTCTGTTCGCCGCCTCCACAACGGTAACTTCTTTCAGAAAGCGCTCAGCTTTACATCAGATTCGATGACATTCACTCCACCGCCCTGCGTCTGGCAATTGAGATGATTGAGTGCGTCGAAGATGTCAGCCAAGTATGCCAAGACGAGGATGAACTCTGACTCTTGGAAGTGCGTTGCATGCCAATGCTGGTGTTCTTGCAAAAACAGGGCTAATTCTACACGCAAGGCAAAAACACGGCTCACTACCTTCCCTCGTGATAACCATCGAACGTTAGAGTGGTAGAGAAGGACTTCGAATTCAGAGCCAATTTCATTGCACAGCCCTTTGAAGATGCGATGATTCAGAGCACGGCTTCGCACGTAATTCACAGTTTCAATGACGATTTTCAGAACATTGGCCAGTTTTGAAGGCAGGGTTTTTTATGCCAGCGCGTGTCTCTGCAGGACAGATTGCGTGACGATGATGTGTGGTGCATCGGCCTTCACCAGCGCTCCAAAACCGGAGGTGCATCCCAGCATGGCTGGAGCTCCGTCCAAGCAAACTACAGACACCATGTTCCACGAGAGGCCGTTGCTTCTGAAGAAGTCGTCCACAAGCTTCTTCACGTCAGCTGCCTTTGTCGTTGTTGTGAGAGGCTTGCAGAACAGAAAGTCTTCCTTGATCTCGTCTGCTTTTACATAACGCACAAATAAGATGAGCTGGCTCAAATTCGAAACGTCGGTGGTCTCGTCGAGTTGAAGGCTGAATTTCGTCGGGCTCGCGACTAAATCTGCAACTACCCTTGGTGAGGATGTCGTCGCTCATGTCGTCGAATCTGCATCTGATGGTGTCATTTGAGAGTGGAATGAGAGCCAACTTGTTTTCAGCAGCTTTTCCCAGCATGATGTTGGCCATCTTCAACGCGGCCGGTTTGATGAGTGTCTCGCCAACAGTGTGCGGTTTGCCCTGCTTTGCGATCAGGTACGCAACTTCATACGACGCAATGAGGATCGGTTTGTCAATTGGAACGAAGCCGAGAGTGGGCAAGGTAGCACTTGCGTCAAATCGGACTCTCTTCAATTTGAATTCATCCAGCATTGCGGCTTTGTACTGCCCCTCGCCGTGCAGTTTTTTTAAGTGTTCCCGTAGTTTTGCTGGTGCTAAGCTGGAGTTGCTCAACTTGACATTGCAAAGCATGCATTGAGGACGCTGACTTCCGTCCCATTCCATCAAACACGTGAAGCCATACCGCACGTAATCCTCCGACCACTTACTTTTTTTGCTCGACATACTGCAAAAAAAAAAAAAAGTAACAAACTGATCTTAATTGAGTTCGGGCAAATAATTATATGACAACAATTAAAAAAGGAACATGCTTAAATATAATCAGTACCCCTCTGAAAACTGAGAAATTTTAACGAAGAAAACATAACTTATAGTTACAATGACGGGATTTATTATCTACTCAACTCTATGTCACCTCAAATCCCATTATAATATTACATAGAAAACTGCGAATTGTTAATTTTGAATTGCGACCAAAGGAGTTATATCACCTCCACCTAATTTTCTGAGTAATTCAATCATATTTTATAATCACCATCCACTTTTGACTTTAATATAACTCTGAACCCGCCCTGCATATCCACAAACATTTCCAACTTACTTTTCAATTAATCAGTAACTCCAAAGTAAGGCGCGACCAATGACGCACGGCACACGGCAAGCTAATCGAGGCTATTCACTGGAATTTCCGAACACCTGCAAAGTCCAAAATCCAGTAAGTAAGTAAGCAAGTAAGCACCATCAACAGAATAATTAGCAAGTTGCTCATTGATTCAACTTACTACAGTCAGTGTGAAACAACTTATCTTAAACACAGACCAGAGAAACCATGAATGGGATGGGAATACAATTATTACAAATAACATTTCCATTCGTTCGTAACATACATAGCAAAATAATAATAATATTAATAATAAGCGTAATTACACATAGATTCAAAATTGATACAAAACTTTTTTAAAAATAAAAAAAAATTGCAATGCGTTTCGGAGGACCTCCGCCGAACCCCTGAGACCTTCACTGAACCCCTGGGGTTCGGTCAACCCAGGTTAAGAACCACGGCTTTAGACAATCCCCTATTAGATTATAAACCTTCATTCTCTTTTGTTTTATCCTTCCTTGAGCCTTTCAATACAAAAAGCCTCAATGAGTGTTTTAAGCCTCAATGAGTGTTTTATTCCTTTCCAGATATTATTTATTTGCTTCATAGTTCGTTTTGCACCCACATTCTCTATATTTTGCCATTATTGTTGCATTTTCCTGATAAAAGTAATTTAGCAGCCCAAACATAACTGTCTTTCAGGCTCTTATGATGAAAGGTTATTTTTTGCCTGTTTCAGGTACAAATGCATTTATATCTTCCTCTTTCTCCTTCACCTGAAGCCTGGTGTTGGCTTAGCGGTTAGGGTGCCAGCTTGGGATCCCGGTCGATCGCTGAATTAACACCAGGGGGGTTGACTCAGCCTGTCATCCTTCCGACGTCGGCAAATTGAGTACCAGTTCACTGGTAATTCCCTGTGTGTCGCAAGAGGCGACAAACAGGGTTGGCGGCAGGAAGGGCATCCGGCCATAAAATATTGCTTCAAAAAAAGGGGACCAACGTGCCCGAAAAAGGCCAACCCCTGGCCTCTAAAGGTGGTATCTATATATACACAAAGAATTAAGTTAAGCACCCCCCCCCGTTTTTCTACAACCTCGCACATTACAAGTTTGTTGTCGTCAAAACAGTGTAATATACCCATGATATTGCTATATTTTCTGGAGAAGTGATATTATGGTCACATAAAAACATAACAATCATGCCGTTTTCAATATTTTATTCTGAATAATTTAAGGTGAAATTTTTTGGGAATTTTAGGCATATTTTCACCTCAATTTAAGTATGGAGCTATAGGTCCATCACGGACAGTGTGGATGACGTTTATGTTTTCTAACGTACAGTCATTGTTCTGAGAAGACCTCTAGCGATCTTTGCGTCAATAACGTGTGTAGGACCCACGTAATCGGATCACTGACTCAACCCTACGTCTCATAGACCCTGTAAGCCGTCGTATGCGTTGCTGTGGCAGGTTGAACCCCCTCGAGCACGTTTGGGACATGTTGGGACGACAAATTGCGAAGATGGTCCCTCCAATAGCCAATCTGGATGAATTGGAACGTGCATTACATCGGGAATGGAACAACCTGCCACAGCAACGCATACGACGGCTTACAGGGTCTATGAGACGTAGGGTTGAGTCAGTGATCCGATCACGTGGGTCCTACACACGTTATTGACGCAAAGATCGCTAGAGGTCTTCTCAGAACAATGACTGTACGTTAGAAAACATAAACGTCATCCACACTGTCCGTGATGGACCTATAGCTCCATACTTAAATTGAGGTGAAAATATGCCTAAAATTCCCAAAAAATTTCACCTTAAATTATTCAGAATAAAATATTGAAAACGGCATGATTGTTATGTTTTTATGTGACCATAATATCACTTCTCCAGAAAATATAGCAATATCATGGGTATATTACACTGTTTTGACGACAACAAACTTGTAATGTGCGAGGTTGTAAAAAAACGGGGGGGGGGGGTGCTTAACTTAATTCTTTGTGTATATATTTCTCCTTCACCTGTTGTGAAGTGGTTTCTGTGAATTTGAATTTTACATTATTACACGGATTTCATGTCTCATTATATCATGACCTTCATTTACATCATTGCTAAGTTTAAGAGGAGAAATGTCCTTGTGAACTAGTCATGCTATGTATTGACAGTTTGGCAATTCTAAGTTCCTGCAGCAGAATAATTAGTTGTTTTTTTTTTTACAATGATGCAACAACCTGCAAAGTGTGGGTCTTGTAATCCCTCGGCCAAAAATAATTTGTCTTTTGTCACAATGTCCTTGGCCTTGTCCTTCATACAATCTATCCATGCTAATCCTTGAGCTCAGTCATGACGGAGACAAAAACACTGGCAATTTAATGCTGAACAAAACAAATACAGATAACTCCATGTTGTGTCAGGTAGATGTCAGTATAAAGTATCGCTTGGTTTTTTTCAGGACAGGAAAAGAGTGTTTACCTCAATCCTGTACCAATGTACCATACTGAGGATTTGGATTAGGGTAAGATAACATAATGTGGCTTCTCCAACATTCACAATGTAAAGGCAAATAGAAAATCTGTGTTTATGTCCTCACTCAAGGATATAAATCTTGGAGATGCAGCTTCCCCTGCGAGCAGTTCAGCGGATGACATTATTTTGGCAAGTCCGACGTTGTTGGGGATAAAACCCAGACTAGACAGCTGAGCCGTGAACATGCCACCGATTGATGTATTCCGCACCGGCTAATGCATCTATCTCTTATTTGATATCCTGCTCCTGCCAGTAATATATGAAGAGAAAACATTACGAGGGGAGATGCAATGTGTGTTTTGTTCAGATCGTTGTTGAAAATTTAAATTCCGTTTTGCAACTGTGGATTTGAGGCCCTCATTCCCACAATTCACCATTACTGTTTTTCAGTCACAGTAATCTTACTATATAAGAGACATGTCTGTCTGTCTGTCTGTCTGTGTGTCGCCATTTTTCTCAGAGATAACTGGACGGATCTTCGTCAGACTTTCAGAGGTTCATCAGTGAGTGCCTGGGAGTGTTTTGGGCAAAAATAAATAAAATAAAATTGAAAAAAAAACATCGTTTTTTTAGAGTTAAAAAAAATCCCTCGATAGTGCCGAAGCCTTTTTAAATTAATGACAGTTATATACAAGTACACATTCGCATAAATAAATACAAAACAATCACCAGACATTTGAACACAAATAAATCAAACAATTCCGGAAGTGTACGAAGTATGGAGAACGCCTTCTTCTTCTTCCTGATCGGCATCACACTTACCTCAGAAACGTGATGAACGCCACATTCACCCCATTCACCCACCAGCATATACATGAACCCCCTTCCTCTCCTGCCTCCCCCACCCCCTCTCCTCCCCCGCCCGGCAACGCCGGGTACTTCTGCTGGTGGTGGATATGCTGGCATAATTACAACCAGGTATCATTACCTCCACCACCCAAGGTGGATGGTAGGTTATGTTTTCACCCCTGTCTGTCTGTCTGTTTGTCTGTGAACAAGATAGCTCAAGAGGTTTGGACGGATTCGTACAGAATTTGGCAGAGAGGTAGTGTATGTGACAAGGACGAAATGATTAGATTTTGGTGAAGATTCGGATCCGGCTACTGGAATGTTTTAAGTGATTCTTCACCATAGGGAGATAGGGCCAACAACTATACATAGCAGGATATCTCAAAAAGTTGAGGACGGATTCAAACGAAACTTGGTGGACCGGTTGCGTATGTCACAAGGAAGAATTGATTCAATTTTGGTGGAGATTCGAATCCGAATCCGGATCAGATAATTTTTAAGTGATTCTTCACCATTGAGTGATGTGGCTTAAACCGATATATAGCACTATATCTCCAAAAGTTATGGATGGATTCGGACGAAACTTGGTGGACAGGTTGTGTGTGTGACAAGGACGAATCGATTCGATTTTGGTGAAGATCTGAATATGGATTCGGATACGAGAGTTATTTAATTTTAAGTGATTCTTCACCATTGAATGATAGGGCTAACACCGACATGTAACATGATATTTCAAAAAGTTGTGGACGAGTTATGACTAAACTTGGGGGACGAGTTTGTTAGGTGACAAGAACAAGCCGATTCGATTTTGTTGCAGGTCCGAATCCAGATCCGGCCTATCAGTGGATACAAAACATAGAATGTTCAGCCTGGCGGAGGTTTGTGCTCTACCGAGTGCCGTTCCAGTTTACATATATCGTATTACAATGCGGAATTTTAAAGGAAAACAAAATAAATTTGATATATTTTTTAAAAACACTGCTGTAAGTATGAGTATATTTCATAGCTAGAAGTTGTACTGTTACCTTCCTTTGCAGCCACTCCTCATCATTTGCGAGAGCTGTATAAAGTTAAACAAACTGAGAAACAAATTTCCTACTTCAAAACTTAAGGCCCCACCGAGTGCAGCAGCCCAGCAGCAGGTCCATTGCTGCTTTGGCAGGCACATGTGGCAGCCACACTATTTGTGGTACTCCACCTGCAGTTTTGAACATGGATCTTTCCAACTTTACAAGCAGTTTCTGGTGAAAATATTCCAACTTCATCCAATTGGTATTTCAGCTGATCGTTCAGCATTGCTTCCTCCACCTAAACATTTAGATTTCAGAACACAATCATTCCGATCAGTTTTTTTTTCAACCTGAAATGAACTGCTTGTAGAAGAAGTTTTTTTTTGGTTTTTTTTAATGGAATTTTTTAGATTTGATTTTTTTGAATTTTAGATTAACCTGAAGTGAAGTGAACAGAATCATTGGAATCTCCCGCGATGAAGCTAACTCTGAGGGCCTTTCACTCACTCACCGCAGGCAGGTTGGTGGTCTGTCTATCTACCGACTCCTCTCTGGCCTTGCTCCCCCAGCTCTCTCTGGGCTTTGTCCCCAAAATATTCATACAGGTCGCACAAGATCTGCCAGCAACCCTCTTATGGTTAAACTGCCAAAATCAAAACTCTCTGCTCACCTTCACTCTTTCATTCCTCTTTTCTCCCGCCTCTGGAACAAACTCCCACACTCCCTTCAATCCCACTCCTCCCTCCAGATCTTTAAAACAGCTATTCACCACCATCTCTTATCTTCCCCCATCCAAAACCTATATCTTTTCTACCCCCGTTAATTTACCCCAGATCCACTTTTTTGAAATACCAACTTCTTTCCTGGAAGTCCCAGCAGTGCCCAAGTGTTTTTTTTTTTTTTTACCTCTCCCACCACCCCCCCCCCCCCCCCCTTCTCATTCCTCAGCCCCCCAAGCCCTTTCCCTCCCACAGATCTCCCGATGTCCCTGCTCTCCATCTTGTCTCCCACTCCCTTTATCATATGTTTTATGTGTCAGTTTGTCTTTTTGTGATCAATGTTAGCTCTGACACGAGCCTCGATCTTGTATACAAAAAAAAACACAACAAAAAAACAACAACTCTTCTTTGTGCAATGGAAGACAATATGCTAAAGTAATCGATGCTTATTGCCTACTTCATGAAAAAATTGAATTACAAGCCAAATTAAGTTTGAACATTGAATGATTTAAACACTAATTTTGATGAATTTTCAAAACGTGAATTTTGATGCATATAAACCAGAGCGATGAAAGGGATGAAAGGAAACTGTGGGAATGAGCGCTAGTGAGACGAACCTTCAAAAACGAAATACGTGCATCTGTAAGGAAAAAAACATGTGCAATTAATTTGGTCACAACAAACAAAAAATAGTTGATGGTGCAAAGTTGTAAAAAGTGCGAAAGACCTCACCAAGACTAAAAATGACAAATCCTATGATTGAAATAAATCCCCAAGGTAAACAAGTGATGGGTTTCTCTTGTTTCTCATTGCATTATTTGCACGACAAGGTTCAGCCAGAACTCTCTCAGGAAGAATTTTAGCCACAGAAAGTCCTACCAATTAAGGAAAGGAAGTGGAAAGTATCATTCACAGGGGTTAACAAAAACTGTTTCACAAAGATCAAACCTGAGATCTGGAGGTATGAGCTTACAGAGAAAATACGACAAGGACTTCAGCTCAACAGCTCAGGACATAAGAGAATAAACCAAGGAATAACAGCTACGCGGAGAATTCCATGCAGTCTCCCTGTAACATCGACACCAGCTTGGAGATGTAATCGGCACAGGAAAGGTAACGTCAGATTGTTTATTCAAGGAGCTCCAAAGACTCCACCACCGACAGTTTTACTGCTGAACCAATTGAGAGGATGCGTCATATGATCTTTATGGAGAGACAGACGAACTGTGTGAGTCACGGAAGCATTCAAAAATATACTTCAGGAGATTTCATCCAAATTTAAGGGTGTAGTACTGGTGAAAAATTGAGAAAACTACATAGGTACCTTTGAGAGGCCTTTACACAAAAACAAAGTCAAGTTAATATCTAATTTTCAGTTTTTCTTGAAAGATATAATCTTGGCTTTAACTCAGACCAGTTTCAACGCTTCTTTGTCATATTACATGCATATAATTTGCATAAATTAGACCAATAAAAAACAAGGAAAAACAAAGAACACATTTCTACTTCTATCTTCTATGTCACCTATCATTCTTTTCACACAAAACTTGGTACATGTATTATACATGTGTTACTCTACTACCTGATGAGAGGATTTTGTGAAATTATGTCAAATGTTCACTAATTAGCTAATTATGCCAATTACCAGATAAAACTTGGTTGTCCTTCAATAAATCCACAATGGCTACTCCTATAAACAAAAGCCTTCATCATTTTAAAGGAAGTGATATTCTGAATATGCTGTCCAAATTTCAGCCCAAAAGAATGATGCATTTCCCAAGTTATAACAAATTTCATGCAAAATATTATATTTCTTGTAAATTGCGTGTAAAGATAACAATAATTAGGGGTACTTCTATGACCTCTAATAGCATGGTTCTTGTTTATAAGACGATAAGTAAACTGTTCAGCTAAAAAAAAATAAAAAAAATCACCTGTTCACCAGTACTACACCCTTAATGAATGACATGGCTGCAACATGCCTGTCGACATCGTTTTTTTTCAAAAAGGGTGAGAGAACATTTAAGGAAAGCACCCAGAACAATGCTTCTTTATTTGCGGACACATGTTCCATTCCGCAAATCCTTTAGTTGACGTGACCAGCTCACATCACAGGATACTACATTTCCTCCCTTCTAAATAAAGAACGTAACTTACTTACAAAGAACCTGTCGTGCTTTTCAGCACATAAGGCAGCAACGACATTCCTTCATCTTTTTGGGGCTTGACCAATGCTCTCCGCACACTTCACCGTCAATTCCCCTTGGTAATTGAAGTTCATTTTCAGCAATAAAGAACATTAACATTTCAAAAACTATGGACATTTATATCTTCAGTCTAAAGCATTTCCACAGATAAGTGATGCGTATCTAACAATGACAGTTTAACATTTGCCATTACCCATCATACAGAAAACATAACCTGATGTTATCCTTCAAACAGTTTCAACCATTACAAATCAAGTTTTTTCTGGGGTTTGATTACTTTGCTTGGCGTTCTAAGAAAAGTTGGTGGGATTCCACTGGACTCTGACTTTATACTAGACCCAATAGGACTAGATGATGAACACTGCCCAAAATCAGTTATGACTTGTGTCGGGCACTGACGGTACATTCTGAGGAACCTTCGGGGGAATGTTGATGATGATCTCATGACAAAGTCAGACATTTTTGTTCCACTCTGAGGAATTTCAGAGTCTAGTAAGTATGGTATGTTTGTCTCTGGACCAACTTTACCTCTCCTTGAATCACGATTATGAGATGGTCTGCGTGAACAAATTTGCGATTATTCCCTAGTAATATCACCAAATAGTTACAAGGACCCTTGATGTCCACCAACTTGTACCTGGACTCCACTTTTCCTTCCATCCCATAACATTTCAAACTCGGACAGGCTGATATCAGTGAAAATATCTTGGGCTGGGATTTAGCCCATCAGGAATTTACTCACTGGTTGTCTACACTCTAACTCTCTTTGTGACCTGGGTTTGACAAACAACAAATGGATCCGAGGGGTACTTAAAAAAAAAAAAACTCAGCTGGCATGAACCTGTAGTAGAGTGAGGAGTGTTATGGGAGTATAACACAACATTTGCTACTTTGTGAGGTACAGATTGGGCTTTATCAAATTTCTAAAAGATTTTCAGGTCTGAATATTTTTCTCTACAAACCCATACGAAGGATGATATGGTGTGATCAATTTCATTCAACTTCAAAAAAAGTTTGAAATTCATCTGCAACAAATGGCAGGCCTACTGTGATTCTATCCATCATACAGAAAATTGACAGAAATTGCAAATTCACTTTTCACTTTGTCAAAAAAATTCACTTTTTTCACTTCAAAAATTCACTTTTTTAAAAAAAATTAAAAGATTTTTTTTTATAAATCAAAATTCTTGAATTTTGAAAAAAAAATTACATTTTTTCTAAATTCACTTTTTCAACTTTTCACTTCAAAAATTCAGAAAACTCACTGACAATTCAAATTGTCAAAATTGACAGAAATAAAGTCAGAAATGATTCACTGTGACAACGTGTGCCTTGCAAACAGAGATCGCACCATGGTGATTGTAGTGCCTACTGTGAAAATACTTCTATCCATCTTGAGTTGTGATTATTTTGAGTTATTTGAGATTCGACAACTACCAAATGTTTTCTCCAAAATCCATGTAAACTTTTTGTCACGGTCCTGTAGCCCAGAGTCACAGTCAAAGCGGAACAGCTTTTGCAGTTTCCTGAGCATCTACACAATCTGTGCATGTCCTATTGATGTCTTCTATGTCCTTATCTAACCTAGGCCACCATACAAATGATCTAGCTTGGGCTTTCATCCTACATGTATCTAGATGACTTGCATGCAAATCAATGAGCATGTTCCTGTAATAGTGATGCTACTACCACTCACCTAGCCCATAACAGACAACCATCTTGTAGGGACTTGACTCTACAATGTTTTGGCCAACTAAATAAGGTATATTCATACACCTTAGCCAAGACATGGTCCTTAAACTACTACAATCTGCAATATATTTTTGTATACATGGTCAAGGCTCGTGGCAGAGCTAGGGCACAGAACAGATCAGAACACAACATAATGGAAGAAAACAGACAGAGACAGACAAACAAGGAAATAAGTAATGCAGGGGAGGGTAGAATGCAAGGGATGGACGAGATGGATACATAAGCAAAATTTTGTGAGAGGTGGTGTGATTTAACAGGTGTACAAAAGATCATGATTTTGGATGGGGGATGACTTGAGATGGTGGTGACCAGCAGTGTTTAACACCACAAGGGAAGAATGAGATTGAAGAGAGTATGGACAGGTTCCACAGGTGGGGGGAAAAGAGGAATAAATGAGTGGAGGTGTTTCAGAGAGAGTTTCAGTCGAAAGAGGTTGTTGGTGCAGTTGTTGGTGCATGCGCCCTGCAGAGACCTGGGAGGGGAAGGGGGTTGGCGTGGGGGAGGAAGACTAAGCACAGAGATGGCAGAGTTTGCAAGTAAGGAGGTGGAAGAAGGCAGAGAGACCACTAACCTGTCTGTGATAGCAAAATGATAGGCCAATACACTCAGTTTCATCATGAGAGGTTCCAATGATCTTGAAGGTCTTAGGTTTCAACAGCATCAAGCGAAGCAAAATGTGAGGGAAGAGCAGCATTCCATCAAGCTGTGGATGAAGATGTAGGAATTGCGGAGATGATAACTACAATTCATACTCACCATTCATTACTTGGATTGTAGAAGAGTTGGAATAAACGTTCACCAGTTGAAAATTCGGCTTCACTTTCATAATACAACCCTCTCCACTCGGGAATCACAACATGAAACAAATGGGGAAAAGTACTGAAAAACTAAATAACTCACAAAATGTCTCCAATAAAAGAAATCTGAGTCCTCAGAGACGATCTGCTTAGGGAAGATATGGAATATCCGTGGGTAAAAGAAGAACACTTCTGGCTGGCATAAGTATGGTGAAAAATTCTGGTGATAAAGTAGAATTCACAACCATGTCACGTAAGTCGTCCCAAGAAAAGTGATGCTTCACTGGGAATAACTCCAATTCGGCAGGAACTAGAATTGAGAGTTCCGCAAGTCGTGAGACCTTCCGTCCTCTTCGCACAGTCCTTTCCGTTGTTCCAAGTGACATCTTTCTCTCTCGATGAAGATTGGCCAAGAAATAAAATAAATCTCATTTTCTCCTTCTGACACCAGGCCGTAAAGTGGAAAAGCACCAGCAAGAAAAATGCTGATTGGGGGGTTAAACGGGAAAACCACGTTTCACGGTAAAACAGCCACACTGCTGTTGGAATTGTGTAGCTGGTGGTAGGAAACACGACAAAGGCCTTGTAGGGGGACAGGGGTTCCGGTGTGCTTGGGAAGGGGACGGTGGATGGAGGTTATGTTTTCACCCCTGTCTGTCTGTTTGTGAACAATATATCTCAAAACGTTGTGGACGGATTCAGACGAAACCTGGTGGACAGGTTGGGTATGTGACAAGGAAGAATTGATTCAATTTTGGTGAAGGTCCAAATCTGGATCTGAATTAGATAATTTTTTTTGTGATTCTTCACCATTGAGCGATAGGGCTAAAACTAACATACAGTCGGACCTCAACATTCGTGGTCCCAACATTCGCGGACCCCGCATATCCGCGGCACATAATATGTGATGTGCTTCCACATTCGCGCTTCACATGTTTGAGGTTTAAAAAAAATTTTTTTTTTTTTTTAACACACCAGGACTGGTCTCCTATAACCACTGCCACTGATATTGATTCAGCCTGTGAATTCTTCCACAGAAACCTGCTCTTCTCTATCTCTCTCTCTCTCTCTCTCCCTCTCTCTCATGCACAGATTCAACCCATCTCTTCAATTATCTTACCCATCCTGCTGCTCTTGGTACTCTGAAACCTGTGGCGAGACAGCTGCTTTAAAACAACTTGCATTCTCCTCCTGTAAGGTAAATCAAAGTGAAGACAACCTCAGATCATCCCACAAAGCTCGCAACAAGTGTGTCTACTCACTGGAGAGCTGGAAAACAACATCGATCCAATCTCAAGAATGAGCTTTCAAACTTGTCCCTTGTCTCCCTCTTTTAAAACCTGGTGGCGCCTGGTCAAGACTTGTACCCTCTGCCCTCACCGCGCTTTGTCCTGCTCAGGTAGCTGCAGGACGCACGCGGTCCACCAGCAACCCCCTCCGAGTGAAACTGCCTAAATCCAGAACCACTGCTCACCTCCACTCATTAATTATCCCCGCCACCGAAGGTGGATGGAGGTTATGTTTTCACCCTTGTTTGTTTGTGAACAAGATATCTCAAAAACTTGTGGACGGATTCGGACGAAATTTGGCAGAGATGTAGCTTATGTGACAAGACCGAAATGATTCGATTTTGGTGAAGATCTGGATTCCGATCCGGCTACTAGAAATTTTTAAGTGATTCTTCACCATTGGGAGATTGGGCCAAAAACGATATATAGCAGGATATCTGAAAAAGTTGTGGACGGATTTGGACGAAACCTGGTAGAGAGGTTGGGTGTCTGACAAGGGCTAATTAATTAAATTTTGGTGAAGATCTTAATATGGATTCGGATATGAGAATTATTTAATTTTTAAAGTGATTCTTCACCATTGAGAGATCGGGCCCAAAGCGATATATAACATGATATTTTAAAAAGTTTTTAACGAGTTATGGACGAGTTAGGACAAAACAAGGTGGACGAGTTGGTTAGGTGACAAGAACAAGCCGATTCGATTTTGGTTCAGGTCCGAATCCAGATCCGGCCTATCGGTGGGATACAAAACATAAATTGTTCAGCCTGGTTCCTCCTGTTTCCCACCAGTGAAATCAACTTCCACATTCTGTTTAATCTCATTCTTCCCTCCAGGTCTTCAAGACAGCTCTTCACCACAATCTCAGATCATCCCTCATCCAAAACGATGATCTTTTCTACACCCATAAAACCACTCCCTGCACCCCTCCTCATTTTCCAGTTTTTACTTCATGAGAGTTAGCTTCTGCATCCATCTTATCCACCCCATCCCCTGTGACCTTCCTTACCTCCCATTTTTACCTGCATCCCTTAAGTTTGTCCGTCTTTGTCTATTTCGTCGCTCAGCCCTACTGTTGGCTTTTCCCCCTTCTCTTTCTGTTGTTCCTTTTGTTTTGTTGTGTCCTGAGTTATATTTTATTTGTTTAGCTCTTCCATGAGCCTTGACCATGTATCCAAAAATAAAAATAACAAATAAAAACACACAAGACTGCACGGTGTATTTTTGTTGGTGTCCGCAAGTAGCTTACCTTTCCTTACCTCATTTGCCAATCACCTTTAGTTTGATTATATCAAAATTATATGCATTGTATTGTATTGCCATCGCATGAGCTTCAAAAACAATTGCTACGGTATATTCCATGAAATGTTGGTGTCCGCAAGGATAAGGTTAGCTTTCCTTGTCTTGTAAATTGCTAATTTCCCTCTAGCGATCAGAAAGTTGTCAAAAGTAGTGTGCAAACACCTTTTGCAATCTAGTGTGAGGAAATCCCAAGAAGCGTGAGAAAATGGAAATATTCATACTTTGAAGTAACCATAATATTGGCTCAAAGAGAAAGATGAGTCTTGCACAATTAAAATAAGCAAGAAACAGTTCTCCAACGAACATACAAAGGTACTTAACTTTGTGTTAACTTCATTAATAAAATGATAGAGGGCAGCAGCATATGAACAATGTCACCAGTCCTTTTCACATGTGGTAGAACATACGTATCAGACCATTGTTGGTGAAAGGTAGACCCAGGAGGCAATTTCTCCCTCCATTTGATATCCGAATAGAACCGTGTGCAAGGAAGGATAATGAGTTGCAATTCAATGGTAATAGTTTCTTTTTGTCTCTGCAAAAAATGGAGAGGAAGCTGAGCCTATAATTTCTGTGGCGCCATTGACAAGAGAGTTTGAACTGACACAAAGCTGCGGAGGTATGGAAGATAGGAGTGGCTGAGAGGAGTCATTAGTGTGAGTCGTGAAGCCCGGGCCTGAGCGTCTAAAGACAAATTATTTCCTGTAAAACCTCGGCTGCAGCTTTCAAAGGCCTGATGCCGTTCTTTACTGTAAAATACTCTGCTGAGTACCATCTGCTCAGTTGTCCTAAAGATTCCAAATTGTGTTCACACCAGCGTTTTACAAAGGCACATAGGCGGGGTATCTCAGGAAAGATGGCATTTAAAATATGAGTTAATGAGTATAGCTTTCGTTGTCGTACTTTCCATCTTAGGCCTGATCAGTGTGAAATTCCAGGCATTCCCCCATTCCCGCTCCCCACTCACCTCATTCCCACACAGAAAAAAAATGAAGAAGGCATTTTTTAATTGTTGGCAGTGGTGTTACAGGGGGTGCTGGGCAGTCTTTGCGTGTCACAGCAAAGAGACTCCCAAGTTGTTCATTACGAAGGCCTCAAAAGGACAAAAAGACAAAATTCCTCTCGCTCTTCACCTACTTTCTTCTCATTCTTGCAAGTCAAACCATCCCCATTTGTTTTCCATAAAACCAGGGTACAACAATATACACCAAGGCACTTCAAACGTTCTTAAGTTCATTAGGAGAAGTGGTAAATCACATTTACCACAATTAAAGCTGTTGTACACACGAGGGAGTAGCTGTACAAACATTCAATCAACATAGTTATATCTCTATTGCTATGAACAATTACACAGGCTGAAACAACTGAAGATCGAGCACATTGATTTACCATCGATTGTGGTATGGGTGACCACAGAACATGTAACGCGAACGATTCAACACAGATCCGATGCAGAGAGAACAAAGCATTCCAGACAAAGGGTAACCTTGGCAAAGTCCTCGAGGATCTGACAAGGGTGGGCAAGGACTATCATTGGCTTTAATTAAACTGAAGTTACAGAAGAAACTTGATGCTCCTCAACCGAATTATTTTCAAACATCTAATATATATTCATCACCAAAAGGAATCAAAGGATTTGTCTTGAACAAAAAAGAAAAGCCCAGTGCATGTTTTTAATGCTGGCGATGTGCACACGCATCCAATAAATCTTGCATTGAAAACTTTGTCACGTATCAACTTATGCAGAATGCAATAATATTGGTCATACGAGGTATGATTGTACTTTACAAAATGTCTTTACATGATTTGCAAGAGTTTGAGAGGGGAAAAAAAAAAGTTTGTGAAGAGTAAGGAAATTAGATGCTGATTCTGTAGTCGCTGCAAATGGTCTTTCTTTGCACGTCACCACCTAAGTGGTATCGTAAACTATCGCAAAGTTGTAAGAAAAGTTAAAGAAAACAGGCCCCCTTACTCTCCAGAAAGCTTTGTGAAACCGAGAGGGCAATCTGTCAAAACCAGTAGCTTTATGATCATCAAGGTCGTGAAGAACAGCTTCAGGTTTATCAAGAGTAATATTTTCGTCCAGGTCGTGTCACTGAAGCTCAAACGACTAGGGTAGGTTTGCGATGATTTCAGGCATTTCAAACACATCGTTAGACTTAGTGGAGAAACACAATCCCAAAAAAAAATTGTTCAAAAAAACACTTAAATAATATAGCCATTACGGGAATGGACATTGAGCATTTGCTGACCTACTTTAGCCATCTTCTCCAACTTAAAAATTCCTGACAGCAAATGTCTTCTTTTTTTTTTGTATACAAGATCGAGGCTCGTGTAAGAGCTAACATTAATGACAAAAAAACAAACGGACACATAAGACGAAATAAAGGGAGCGGGACACAAGATGGGTGGGGAGAGGGGGAAGCACACAAGTACAACATTTGAGAGCAGGGACATCGGGAGATCTGTGGGGGGGAGAGGGCTTTGGGGGAGTGGGGGGCATGGGCAGAGTGGGGTTGGGAGAGGTATAAAACAAATGAACACTGCTCGGACTTCCAGGAAAAAGTCGGAATTTCAGAAAAGTGGATCTGGGGTGAATTACCGGGGGTAGAAAAGATCAAGGTTTTGGATGGGGGAAGATAAAAGATGGTGGTGAACAGCTGTTTTAAATACCTGGACGGAGGAGTGGGATTGAAGGGAGTGAGGGAGTTTGTTCCAGAGGCGGAAGAAAAGAGGAATGAAAGAGAGAAGGTGAGCAGAGAGTCTTGATTTTGGCAGTTTCACCAGAAGAGGGTTGCAGGCAGATCTTGTGCGACCTGAAGGAATATTTGGGGGACAGAGCACAGAGAGAGCTGGGGGAGCAAGGCCGGAGAGGAGTCGGTAGAAGACAGAAAGACCACCAACCTGCCTGCGGTGAGTGAGTGAAAGGCCCTCGGAGGTAGCTTCATCGCGGGAGATTCCAATGATTCTGAAAGCTTTGGATTCAACAGCGTGAAGCCGAGCTAGGAGTGAGGCAGGAGCACCCGCCCAGAGGGGAGAGCAGTATTCCATTGAGCTGCGGATTAACGCCTTGTAGTCTAGTAGGAAGACTAGGTCCCCCTGCACCCCCCGGAGATATACTTCTAATCAGTGTTTCTAGATTGGAAAAAATGTGTAGAAAATGACTAGCTATGGCCCCAAGCTGAAAAAATGTCCCACATACCATTTTTATGCAAATTACTGCTGCAAATTTTATGCAAAATTATGCAAATTTTATGCAAATTTTTGATGAGGAGTAGAGTTGAGGGGTCTTTGAGGGCTTCATCGAGGTGCTCTCGGTTGCAAGACTGGGTCATTCTGAGAAGCACAGCAGGGTCAGAGATCATGATGTTCTCCTCCTCAGTGAATCTCTCCATCAACAGCCTCTCCATTGCCTCACACACTGTTTTGAGGCAAAAGAGGGACTTTGCGTAGGCCTTTCCACTGAGAACACCTTTGAGAGATCCACTTGTTACTAGTTGTGCCTCAAAGAGAATCTCTGCATATCCAGAACCACGCATCTTGTGTCCAGTGAGCATCCCGATGTAGTTCATGGATGTGTGGAAGGGTCCAATCGTTACTACATGACTAGCAAATTCATTTGGCCAGCGCCAGATGATGGGAAGGGCTTTCATGCAGACACCCAGATCAAATGTATTCAGGACCCATCTCTGACCCACCTCAGCAGTTGCTGCCTCGGAACGCTTCAGTAGCTCACGAACAACTGCGTTGTCTGTGATCGGTCTGTGCCTGGTGCCTGCATGGCATGGCAATGGCCTGCAGCCTGTGCCTGGGCTAGGGGGTTTCACCTCTGCAACTGGTTCTCCCCCACCCAGCAAATCAACAGTCGACTACTGCACGCCTATCCACCAACCGATCACAGACAACGCAGTTGTTCGTGAGCTACTGAAGCGTTCCGAGGCAGCAACTGCTGAGGTGGGTCAGAGATGGGTCCTGAATACATTTGATCTGGGTGTCTGCATGAAAGCCCTTCCCATCATCTGGCGCTGGCCAAATGAATTTGCTAGTCATGTAGTAACGATTGGACCCTTCCACACATCCATGAACTACATCGGGATGCTCACTGGACACAAGATGCGTGGTTCTGGATATGCAGAGATTCTCTTTGAGGCACAACTAGTAACAAGTGGATCTCTCAAAGGTGTTCTCAGTGGAAAGGCCTACGCAAAGTCCCTCTTTTGCCTCAAAACAGTGTGTGAGGCAATGGAGAGGCTGTTGATGGAGAGATTCACTGAGGAGGAGAACATCATGATCTCTGACCCTGCTGTGCTTCTCAGAATGACCCAGTCTTGCAACTGAGAGCACCTCGATGAAGCCCTCAAAGACCCCTCAACTCTACTCCTCATCAAAAATTTGCATAAAATTTGCATAATTTTGCATAAAATTTGCAGCAGTAATTTGCATAAAAATGGTATGTGGGACATTTTTTCAGCTTGGGGCCATAGCTAGTCATTTTCTACACATTTTTTCCAATCTAGAAACACTGATTAGAAGTATATCTCCGGGGGGTGCAGAGGGACCTAGTCTTCCTACTAGACTATTGTATGTGGTGAGGAGCTCTAAGGATAACAGGCCTTTAACCCATGGCCGAGCTAATGCTCCAAAGCCATTCGATTTCGTTAATTATTTCAGCACCAGATTGCTTCTCATACAGCCACTTAAACTTTGTTATCATTAAAGCCATCAAACACCTCCATGTGTTTGGAGAATTAACTGCTTCAAAGTTTCTATTCTTCTTCATTTATGACTGGAGTAGTTCCCTTTGTATTGTTGACAAAAACAGATCTAAGCTCCAGCCTCGTTTCACCATTAATGAAATTTCAGACAGTTACTTGCACTAATTTTTTCACTTCTAGCTCAGAAATGTCTCAAAAGATAAATTTAAAAAAAAAAAAAAAAATTGAATTCACTCAGAATTAGGGAGGTCTTGAAGGACCAATATAAGGTGTATTGCTTAATATGAGGAGATTAAAATCAAAATTTCACTCAATGATGTTCTGAAGAACCAGAGGGAACAATTCCATCCAGTATGTGTTTCAAGATTAAGTGAGGAATCACCGATATAAAATTGATCAAGCCATGTAAGTTATGCATTATTGAACAAAACTCGACCACAGGTAAGTTGGTGAAGGCTTTTATGTTGTATTCGGCATCCACCACTGAGGATATGACGTGAAATGAGATCAGAGAGAGGGTCTGCTCGAGGCTGCGTGTGGTTCTGCGCTATTCCTATCTACATTGGGTTTTAAACTACAATTAAAATCACGACATACAAACAACAATGTGTCTGAAGTTAGGTGTGAAAGGATTCAGTAAAAAAAATAATTAAATGTCCCTCTATATCCGTGCTATTGCTTGCTGCATAGACATTTACAATAACAATCCATTGTTGATTATACACAAACTCTACACAAGATGAATGGCCTGGCGCAAATCTTGTGAAAACAGAGAGAAAAGAGACACACAGGCGCACATGAAACAGTAATACCAGCTCTTATAAAAAAACAACAACAAGTGCCGTTCAGCTGTTGCTACAAATCTGCTGTGCATTTTGGGATGGCACGTGTTTCCTGTAATAAAAGGGCGTCGATTATTTTTTTCACTCTCAGCTAACTGTGCAATCTGAGGTCTCGGCAAGGAACTGCACCCGCCATTTATAATTAAGGTCAGCTATAATCATCGTACTAAAATACGCCATTTCGTGTCTGTCTGTCTGTCTGATGAATTTTTGACGCCATACATTCCGTCGTTACTTATCCAATCTCAACCAAACTTGACAGGATGACCAAGGGTTACACAATGAATGTTGTAGCGCATTCATTTCCCCCCCCCCCCAAAGGGGGTTTTCTCCCCCGAGCCGGGTTTCCCCGCCATTGCCGTCAATGGTGTTGCGTATTGAGGTGTATATCAATGTTAAATTAGCTTTATCGTGGCATTTGTCCAAAGAAGAAGATTTATCGTGGCGTTTTTCCAAAGACGCTTTCAATAACAAAATTAATGGTAATCGCATCTATCTATAATTCCAGTAATCTCTGTGTGTGTGTGTGTTTGTCTGTGTGTCTGTGACCGCTGTTTCTCGACAACCACGGGTCCGATATACTTGAAACTTGCCAGGTATATTGCTGGGGACCTGAGGATGTGCCTTTTCAAGGTTTCATATTAATCGGAGAAGTAGTTACCGAGCTATGGCGATTTCTTTACCAAACTCCGCAAGCCGTTCGCTTTGGACCAAACCATTTCATGTAAATAGAGGGGGGGGATTGTCACCGTACTCGCAAGCCGTTCGCTTTGGACCAAACCATTTCATGTAAATAGAGGGGGGGGATTGTCACCGTACTCGCAAGCCGTTCGCTTTGGCTTTGCGAATGGACCAAACCATTTCATGTAAATAGAGGGGGGGGGGGGATTGTCACCGTACTCGCAAGCCGTTCGCTTTGGCTTTGCGAATGGACCAAACCATTTCATGTAAATAGAGGGGGGGGGATATAATTTTCGATATATATATAGTACGGGCATGCCCTAGTATTGTTAATGTTATTACAAAACAATATTAATATAATAATGTCCCACTTCCCCAAGGCGTTTTTCCTGCAGTGATAACGTGTATAAATACCATATACAGTAATACCCCGGCCTACATCATTAATTGGTTCCATAAGCCGTGACGTAACTCGGTTTTTGACGTAAACCGGGCGTAATGTTTTAAAAATGCCTTAAAATGAAGACAAACACCGTAATTCGTAAAACTAGAGTAAATAACTGGAGGAGGCTGCGGCTGCGCCCTGAATCTTTGCCGCTCCCCGTCGGGTGTCCCTCCGTTGTTTTCTATCGGTCGGGTCTTTTCCTCGAATGGGGTGACCGGCACGGACGTGTCGACCTTGAGCTGGCTTGTGTGCCGAGTGGCTCCGTGGCCCGTTACACCACGGTGTGCTTTACCCAACATGTCCGAGCAGTTTCACCGGTGGTCGTGTCGTGTCGTCTGTGACGAACGAACGAGCTCAGGGTTCCGTGAACCCGGCCGCCCCGGGGATCGACGCTCGCCTCCGAGTCGTAGGCGTGCCCCGCCTTTCCTCGAGCGGCCGAAGTTGCTTGCTTCTTTATTTTTGGACGATGCAATATACGCAGAAACGACGACGTACAGGCAGGCATTTGCAAATCCATGCACATGTGCACATGCACACATCGATCGGTTCTTTACAAGGATATGCATCAATAACAACTTGCTACTCCCTGCACCACAGATTTCAATTTCCAAACAATTTACCTCCTCCCTCTACCTAACTTTAAACTACCCTCCCTGGGTATTCGTGAAGGGGTCCATCCTCCCCCATCCACTCCTTCGCACCATTCACTCCACACCACTCAATCCACACTACTCACTCCACACACCATTTATTCCCACACACCAAGTATTCTCTCCATTTATCCACTTGCACCCCATGCAAGTCAATCACTCAACACCATTACACACGTCCTCAATACACCACTCATACACTTTCTCCGGTCAGCCCAGACCATTGCCTCATTTCACCAAGTTCAACGATAACCAGATTCTCACACACACAACCATTCTCGACCAATGCCTCATTTCACCAAGTTCATTCCAAAGATCCTCATTCAATTCCTCATTTGCGCCTAAAGCTCATACTCATACTCACACACATGATACACCAAGATACACCAAGAGCGGCTTCAGCTTGAAGTCGCCGGTGCAATTACCCCCAAGCATTAGCGTTAGCCGCTCCTTCGCGACTTTGTAGCCTGGCATGGTCTTCTCCTCCTTCGAGATAAAGGAGGAGATGATGATGTGGGAGTGACGTAAAGTCTCACATAATGACGTTCGCTGAACTGAAATTTACTCTAGAAGAGTGGCGTAAAGTCGGATTTGACGTAGGTCGAAATGGCGTAAAACGGGGTATGACTGTAGTTATAATGGCGTTTCCGTGGGAGCAATGGCTTCTGCAGGAAGTAAAAATATTATAAACCACAAACACGTATGATTATCTTTTTAAACAGTCGCTAATGCTCTTTATAACACTAAATGAAGAAATATGGAAGAATCCCGACATCCGTGAAGTAAGGTTTACTTACAGAACTGAGCGAAGATCTACGGTACTCTATATAACCCACAAATGTTGGGTTAATAACATGACCCTTTCTGCCGCTACCGTGGCATTTTTCGTAGCAAACTTTTGAAACTCGCTCTTGCTGTTTGATACGAAACTGAAAGGGAGAAGCTCGGGTTTGTTTTCCTTTACCAAGCCGCTAGCTAGCACTTGCCAAGCCAGCCATTCCTTAAGTGTTTTGAATGGAGTGCTTGCTTGAATGCTTAAACCACTTGGCAATCTCTCCACAAGAAACTTGGTAAATGAACACACACCCAATGTTCTTGAGACCCGACCATCGATCGACTGTAATCTACATAACTCAAAGAGGAATGACCCTTTTTTCCGCTCCACTCGTGAGCGGGTGTACTAGTCATACTAAAATACACAATTTGGTGTCTGTCTGTCTGTCTGGTGTTTATTTGACGACGATACATTCCGTCTGTTACTTATCCAATCTCGACCAAACTTGACAGGATGACTAAGGGTTACACAATGAAGGTTGTTGTGCATTCATTTGCACCCCCTCCCCAAGGGGGTTTTCTCTCCCAAGCGGGGTTTCCCCGCCATTGCCGTCAATGGGGTTGCATGTTGAGGTGTATATCCATGTTAAGTTCCCTTTATCGTGGCATTTTTCCAAGGCCACTTCGAATAACAAAACTAACGATAAACGCATAATATTAATGTTATTACAAAACAATATTAATACCAATAATATCCCACTTCCCCAAGGGGTTTTTCCTCCTTGAACAAACGTCGAGTCAACGTTTATAAATAGCTTATCATGGCGTTTTCATGGGAGCAACGGCCTCTACCGGAAGTAAAAATATTATAAACCACAAACACGTATGATTAGCTTTTTAGACAGTCGCTAATGCTGTTTATAACACTAAATGAATAAATTTGGAGGAATCCCGACATCCATGAGGTAAGTATTACTTAAACAGAACTGAGCAAAGACCTACTGTACTCTATATACACCACAAGGTTGGGTTAATAACATGACACTTCCTGTCGCTATGGTGGTGTTTTTTGTAGTGAACTTTTGAAACTCGCTCCTTGCTGTTTAACATGAAACTGAAAGGGAGGAAGATCGGGTTGTGCTCATTTGCCAAGCAGCTGGCTTGTGCTTGCCAAGCCAGCCATTCCTTACCAGTTTTGAATGGAGTGCTTGCCCGAATGCTTAAACGGCTTGGCGATCTCTCCACAAGAAACTTGGTAAATGAACACACACCCAATGTTCTTGAGACTCGACCATAGATCGACTCTAATTTATATACCCCAAAGAGGAACGACCCTTCCTGTCACAACCCTAGTGAGTGGGTGTACCAGTGTAAGAAAACAGGGTAAGTTTAATTCTAAAAACATTTACACATTCAACTCCTCCATTGCTCCATCCAGATTATTTTAATCCCTTCAAATACCCTCAGATAAAAGGAAAACGTCAGAATGTTTCACAATATTCTGAGCACCATAAATGAATGAACGTGTATCAGGAAAGAAGATGTCAATTTGTATTCGTTTTTTCAAAGTTTTCTGTAAGAAATCAAGAATTTCATGAAAAGAACTAAAATTGTCTGAGAATCATTACCTTGAAAGTCCTTTACAGGTTCGTTAGGTTCAACAATTACCGACTCCTCTCTGGCCTTGCCCCCATGCTCTCTCTGGGCTCTGTCCCCCAAATATTCCTACAGGTCGCACAAGATCTGCCTGCAACCCTCTTATGGTCAAACTGCCAAAATCAAGACTCTCTGCTCACCTCCACTCCTTCATTCCTCTTTTCTCCCGCCTCTGGAACAAGCTCCCCCACTCCCTTCAATCCCACTCCACCCTCCAGGTCTTTAAAACAGCTGTTCACCACCATCTCTTATCTTCCCCCATCCAAAACCTTGATCTTTTCTACCCCTGCTAATTTCACCCCAAATCCACTTTTTTGAAATACCAACTTCTTTGCTGGAAGTCCTTGGTGTCCTTGTGTTTTATACTTTTTTATAAAACGAACCCCACCCCCCCCCCCCCTTCCCACGCCTCCTCCCCCCAAGCCCTCTCCCTCCCACACATCTCCCTGCTCTCAAATGTTGTGTTTGTGTGCTTCCCCTTCTATCCCCATCTTGTCTTCCGCTCCCTCTTTTTATATATTTTGTTTGTCTGTTTGATTTGTTTGTGAAATAAATGTTAGCTCTTTCACGAGCCTCGATTCCGTAGACAAAAAAAATAAAAAAATAAAAATACAGCATTCAGATTTCACCAGACTAGCATTTTACTGGTTGCTATC
Organism: Myxine glutinosa; assembly: GCF_964187855.1. NCBI lineage: Eukaryota > Metazoa > Chordata > Myxini > Myxiniformes > Myxinidae > Myxine > Myxine glutinosa. The sequence continues at coordinate 136,872,650 of NC_136266.1, read as the reverse complement.
ATTTCTGTGATACTCGATTAGATATCAAGACGATTATATCTCCCACAAACCAGCAGTTGTAAAATCATCGTTGTTTCCCATGGAGGAGGAAATAACTCCACCTTCACAACTCTCAGGCTGAAGGAAACATGGAAGTTCAATTTATAGACACTCGAGACTCTGAGGCTGACTGCACAGCACAGGGAACCTCAGTGCGAACTGCAATACCATCCAGCATTTGTGAAGATAAAAGAGGTTCAGAAATGTTCTCTTCCAGTGACAACTGATGGGGAGCGGTTGTATTTCAGCTCCGTTGTCAGCGACTACCTCAGCAAAGGAAAGTGGAACACTTTTAAATCTTCTTGGAAGCTAGCAACGTCTCTTCAGAGTTTGTGCTTCAAAGTTCACCTAACAGTAGCTCTGATTTGCCATAATTATCATGAACCATAATTATCATTTAAAAATTCTACAGGTGGAGTTGCACATATGGTGAAAATTTCCCGTCAATCAGACAAACGGTTGCAGAGAAAACTAGAACGGCACTCTGTAGAGAGCATACCTCCGCCTGGTTGGCCATATCACTCAATGGTGAAGAATCACTTAAACAATTCCACTAGCTGGATCTGGATCCGGATCTTCACCAAAATTGAATCGATTCTTCTTTGTCGCACACACATGTCCAACAAGTTTCGTCCAAATCCATCCATAACTTTTTGAGATATCCTGCTATGTGTCGTTTTTGGCCCCATCTCCAAATGGTGAAGAATCATTTTAAAATTAAACAATTCTCATATCCGAATCCATATTCAGATCTTCACCAAAATCCAATTGAGTCGTCCTTGTCAGACACCCGACCGGTCCACGAAGTTTCGTCCAAATCCGTCCACAACTTTTTGAGATATTTGGTTCACAGACAAACGGACAGACAAACAGACAGGTGTGAAAATATAACCTCCCTCCTCCACCTTTGGTGGCGGAGGTAATAGAAATGATAAAAAAAATTGATAATAATTAAAATTTAAAAATACATAAAATACAACAAAATAGTAAATAAAAGATTAAAAAATGATGATATCTATAAATGAAGTAAAGATATTATAATACAACTTTAAAATAGTAAATAAAAATGATTTTAAAAAATAATTAAAATAGGAATATTATAATGCAACAACAAAATATATTTTAAAAATGAGAGAAAATGATAATATTTAAAATAAAAAGATTATAATACAACAAGAAAATAGTAAATAAAAAGATTTTTAAAATGATAATAATTCAAGTAAAGATATTTTAATACAACTTTAAAATAGTAAATAAAAATGATAAAAAATAATAATAATTAAAATAAAACAATTATAAAACAATAATAAAATTTATAAGAAAAATGATAAATAAATAAAAAGTAATTAAATAAAAAGACTGATACAAAGGAAAGAGGTAAATTGAAGAAAAGTGGAAGAGGAGAAAAAACAGAAAAGGAGAGAGGAAAGAGGAGAGAAAAAGTGGAGAGAAAAAGAAAGAGAGGTACGATGCATAAAACAAAATCAAGAAAAATAAAAGGGGTAAAACATCGAGGGAAAGGATTGAAAAGTTGTAAGAGATGGCAGGTCCAAGTGACTGAAAAGCATTCATTGATCCCGTGGGGAGCGAACATGCTGACCCAGTCGATAAGGATTTCCTCTTTGTGCTTGCAACTGTTCATGGTGTTGAAACGAAGAAAAATGCTGGAGACTGCCATGTGACTGTACGATTGACTGGAAGGATTGAAGTGTCGATTTGGAGAGATCTGCGCTGTTAGTTTGTACATCGAGCAAGTGTCCATGGAAACGATCATCCAGTCTTCACCCAGTTTCACCGATGTATATCTTATTGTAGAGAGTGCATGGGTTCTATAGATCACATTTGCAGAGGTGCAGTCAAAGTGGTCCAAAAATTTATAAAGATGATCGAAAAGGAACGTTTCCTTGGTTATTAATACAACATTCCCCTAAGGGCGGGGCTTCAATTGGGAAGCCCAAATGAAAAGGCAAAATATGAGAAATTTAAGGCTTTTTTATTTTAAACGATTCATCTAAACATCCGTTGAATCATATCACATGCAAATCATCAAAATCTAAACAGTACATGGTGCCCATTTTGAAAAAAGATTGAATTCTGCAAAACGGAAGCAGCCGCTACACGTCTTTCTCAGTCACACGTTTATGTGTGAAGAGTGCATGCCGAATCTGTAATACAGAAGCGGCCGCTACACCTGTTTCTCAGTCGCTTTGCACACGCTGCCGTGTGGCTTCGGAGCCGCACGTTTATATAGGAAGAGTTCGTCAGGAGTCGATCTACTCTCTCCTGGTACGTAGAATTTCAACAAAGCCACATCACTGTTCATATCGGTAAATATTATTCCATCATGTTTGGAAAAACTGGAAAATTGGAAAAATTGGTAAACTTGGAAAAACAATATAGCCTATTTAACTCCAGGGGGTCCTAGGATTACCCACCCAAAATATCGTTGCAATTGGTTCAGCCGTTTTTGCGGTACCTTCGAACGGACAGACAGACGGACAGACATTTGGTGAATTATAGTAAGATTAGTGCCGAACAACGCTCATCACTTATTACGAACCATACACCGCTTCAATCCATTAACCTTCCATCCAACATGTTCAAGTGTTAGAATAAAATAAATAATTAACCAATTACCAATTAATTAACGTATACCAATTAACCTAACTTCCATCTAACATGACTTCTAACAAAGAATGTTCAAGTGTTCACAGAGTCACTGTAATAGCTGGCCTTTCATCAAGATGACCACTTTGGTCTTGTCCTTGTCCTAATCAATTCGTCTTTGTCCACACACTAAACCTCTCCACCAAGTTTCTTCTGAATCCATGCACAACTTTTTGAGATATCCTGCTCACCGACAAACAAACAGAAGTGATAACATAACCTCCGTACAGCTTCGGTAGTGGAGGTAACAATATGGTACATGTATAGGTATATTATGCAAAAAAGTATACATATTTTTGAAAGGAGAAGGAGAACACACATCTCTTGCACACCCCAGACTCCCCCATCGCCTCACCTCCACTCTACCCCTTCCCTCTCCCTGCTCTTCACCTGTCTCACTCTATTCATATCTGTATTTATCAGATGGCACAGCCATTTTAATCACCTTTTAGAGCACACACTTTAAAATAATTTCATGGTATTACATTAGAATATGGTTTTCGTAAGATTTCACTCTGACAATATTCATTCAAAAATTAGACAGCTCTCAAGTGAGCACACTATCATTGAGATATCCTGCTCCACTTTTAATGCATCATTTCACATTGGGTAAGTCATTTCACCTTTTATGCAATACTAATACAACATTGAATTTGAAATCATGCAATTATCCATCTCAAACAAACTCATTCCTATGCATTTGTTGCGGATAATTTGTCAAGGGCATCCGCATTTAGCATAGTACCGATGTAATAGATAAGTGAGAATTCATCATCTATCTCAGACTTTTTCTTCGATGTGTAATTCTCATTGAGTGTAAAACGAGATTTAAAAGAATTAGCAAAATGACTTTCTTTGAAAAATAAACGTTTTCTTTTTATTGTTATTTCAGTGATGAGGACAATTATTTAATCCTCCGCTGCACTCTAAAGGAATTGTTTAAAATCAGTACTGGTTTTGCTATGATTGCTTATACAAATTTACTCTCCAGGTTATCAGTAACTAAGGACCCCATGAGACAGTCCAGGTGGGTTAGTTACCTCTGGTTCCCTGTATACATGAAAAGACTCTGGCATTACCCTGTAAAACTTTCAGATGCATCTGAGGTAGAAGGTGACCACATAGCGATACGCGTGCAGATTTGAGGGGGTGTTCAACTCTGCCTTTCAATTGAGTTGCAACAAGAATTTTCAATGAGACATAATGCAGTGGATTAACCACTATTTGAAAAGACGGTGATATCTGTAATACAATCTGATAATCTCATCCATAGGGAAGGCAAAAGGAACAAGAGCGAGTTATCCACTACTAATCAAGAATGTCATCTCCTGCCATATTTCTGCAATTGTCCTGCGATTCAATGTTATATGAAACATCTTTCCCTATTTTGTCCCTGTGCTGATGATAATATAGACAATGATATTTTTTCATGTAGGTTATTAAATTGAATGATCCCCTTTCAAATCTTATTAAACAGTGATTTTATTTATTTATATAAAGTCTGTGCTCATGGATGAGCAAGAATGGAGAATGTAGTAAAAACCATGTCGGCAAACAAAATCAAGGTCAGCGTCCAAGTTCCACGGTCGCATTTCTTGATTTGCAAACAGCTACACACTGATTTTGAGTCTAAATCCTGATCCTTAAAGAGAAACTCAACCCAAGTTTTAAATAAATCATGTCAGTATACACTTTTTCATGTAAAAAATCATTAAACAGCAAATGCAAAAATGCAAAAGAAAAGAGGATTGAAAGAGTGAAGGTGAGCAGAGAGTCTTGATTTTGGCAGTTTAACCATAAGAGGGTTGCACGCAGATCTTGTGCGACCTGTAGGAATATTTGGGGGACAGAGCACAGAGAGAGCTGGGGGAGCAAGGCCGGAGAGGAGTCGGTAGAAGACAGAAAGACCACCAACCTGCCTGCGGTGAGTGAGTGAAAGGCCCTCGGAGGTAGCTTCATCACGGGAGATTCCAATGATTCTGAAAGCTTTGGATTCAACAGCGTGAAGCCGAGCTAGGAGTGAGGCAGGAGCACCCGCCCAGAGGGGAGAGCAGTATTCCATTGAGCTGCGGATTAACGCCTTGTATGTGGTGAGGAGCTCTAAGGATAACAGGCCTTTAACCCATGGCCGAGCTAATGCTCCAAAGCCATTCAATTTCGTTAATTATTTCAGCACCAGATTGCTTCTCATACAGCCACTTAAACTTTGTTATCATTAAAGCCATCAAACACCTCCATGTGTTTGGAGAATTAACTGCTTCAAAGTTTCTATTCTTCTTCATTTATGACTGGAGTAGTTCCCTTTGTATTGTTGACAAAAACAGATCTAAGCTCCAGCCTCGTTTCACCATTAATGAAATTTCAGACAGTTACTTGCACTAATTTTTTCACTTCTAGCTCAGAAATGTCTCAAAAGATAAATTAAAAAAAAAAAAAAAATTTGAATTCACTCAGAATTAGGGAGGTCTTGAAGGACCAATATAAGGTGTATTGCTTAATATGAGGAGATTAAAATCAAAATTTCACTCAATGATGTTCTGAAGAACCAGAGGGAACAATTCCATCCAGTATGTGTTTCAAGATTAAGTGAGGAATCACCGATATAAAATTGATCAAGCCATGTAAGTTATGCATTATTGAACAAAACTCGACCACAGGTAAGTTGGTGAAGGCTTTTATGTTGTATTCGGCATCCACCACTGAGGATATGAGTGAAATGAGATCAGAGAGAGGGTCTGCTCAAGGCTGCGTGTGGTTCTGCACTATTCCTATCTACATTGGGTTTTAAACTACAATTAAAATCACGACATACAAACAACAATGTGTCTGAAGTTAGGTGTGAAAGGATTCAGTAAAAAAAATAATTAAATGTCCCTCTATATCCGTGCTATTGCTTGCTGCATAGACATTTACAATAACAATCCATTGTTGATTATACACAAACTCTACACAAGATGAATGGCCTGGCGCAAATCTTGTGAAAACAGAGAGAAAAGAGACACACAGGCGCACATGAAACAGTAATACCAGCTCTTATAAAAAAAACAACAACAAGTGCCGTTCAGCTGTTGCTACAAATCTGCTGTGCATTTTGGGATGGCACGTGTTTCCTGTAATAAAAGGGCGTCGATTATTTTTTTCACTCTCAGCTAACTGTGCAATCTGAGGTCTCGGCAAGGAACTGCACCCGCCATTTATAATTAAGGTCAGCTATAATCATCGTACTAAAATACGCCATTTCGTGTCTGTCTGTCTGTCTGATGAATTTTTGACGCCATACATTCCGTCGTTACTTATCCAATCTCAACCAAACTTGACAGGATGACCAAGGGTTACACAATGAATGTTGTAGCGCATTCATTTCCCCCCCCCCCCCCCAAGGGGGTTTTCTCCCCCGAGCCGGGTTTCCCCGCCATTGCCGTCAATGGTGTTGCGTATTGAGGTGTATATCAATGTTAAATTAGCTTTATCGTGGCATTTGTCCAAAGAAGAAGATTTATCGTGGCGTTTTTCCAAAGACGCTTTCAATAACAAAATTAATGGTAATCGCATCTATCTATAATTCCAGTAATCTCTGTGTGTGTGTGTGTGTGTGTGTGTGTGTTTGTCTGTGTGTCTGTGACCGCTGTTTCTCGACAACCACGGGTCCGATATACTTGAAACTTGCCAGGTATATTGCTGGGGACCTGAGGATGTGCCTTTTCAAGGTTTCATATTAATCGGAGAAGTAGTTACCGAGCTATGGCGATTTCTTTACCAAACTCCGCAAGCCGTTCGCTTTGGACCAAACCATTTCATGTAAATAGAGGGGGGGGGGATTGTCACCGTACTCGCAAGCCGTTCGCTTTGGACCAAACCATTTCATGTAAATAGAGGGGGGGGATTGTCACCGTACTCGCAAGCCGTTCGCTTTGGCTTTGCGAATGGACCAAACCATTTCATGTAAATAGAGGGGGGGGGGGGGGGGATTGTCACCGTACTCGCAAGCCGTTCGCTTTGGCTTTGCGAATGGACCAAACCATTTCATGTAAATAGAGGGGGGGGGATATAATTTTCGATATATATATAGTACGGGCATGCCCTAGTATTGTTAATGTTATTACAAAACAATATTAATATAATAATGTCCCACTTCCCCAAGGCGTTTTTCCTGCAGTGATAACGTGTATAAATACCATATACAGTAATACCCCGGCCTACATCATTAATTGGTTCCATAAGCCGTGACGTAACTCGGTTTTTGACGTAAACCGGGCGTAATGTTTTAAAAATGCCTTAAAATGAAGACAAACACCGTCATTCGTAAAACTAGAGTAAATAACTGGAGGAGGCTGCGGCTGCGCCCTGAATCTTTGCCGCTCCCCGTCGGGTGTCCCTCCGTTGTTTTCTATCGGTCGGGTCTTTTCCTCGAATGGGGTGACCGGCACGGACGTGTCGACCTTGAGCTGGCTTGTGTGCCGAGTGGCTCCGTGGCCCGTTACACCACGGTGTGCTTTACCCAACATGTCCGAGCAGTTTCACCGGTGGTCGTGTCGTGTCGTCTGTGACGAACGAACGAGCTCAGGGTTCCGTGAACCCGGCCGCCCCGGGGATCGACGCTCGCCTCCGAGTCGTAGGCGTGCCCCGCCTTTCCTCGAGCGGCCGAAGTTGCTTGCTTCTTTATTTTTGGACGATGCGATATACGCAGAAACGACGACGTACAGGCAGGCATTTGCAAATCCATGCACATGTGCACATGCACACATCGATCGGTTCTTTACAAGGATATGCATCAATAACAACTTGCTACTCCCTGCACCACAGATTTCAATTTCCAAACAATTTACCTCCTCCCTCTACCTAACTTTAAACTACCCTCCCTGGGTATTCGTGAAGGGGTCCATCCTCCCCCATCCACTCCTTCGCACCATTCACTCCACACCACTCAATCCACACTACTCACTCCACACACCATTTATTCCCACACACCAAGTATTCTCTCCATTTATCCACTTGCACCCCATGCAAGTCAATCACTCAACACCATTACACACGTCCTCAATACACCACTCATACACTTTCTCCGGTCAGCCCAGACCATTGCCTCATTTCACCAAGTTCAACGATAACCAGATTCTCACACACACAACCATTCTCGACCAATGCCTCATTTCACCAAGTTCATTCCAAAGATCCTCATTCAATTCCTCATTTGCGCCTAAAGCTCATACTCACACACATGATACACCAAGATACACCAAGAGCGGCTTCAGCTTGAAGTCGCCGGTGCAATTACCCCCAAGCATTAGCGTTAGCCGCTCCTTCGCGACTTTGTAGCCTGGCATTGTCTTCTCCTCCTTCGAGATAAAGGAGGAGATGATGATGTGGGAGTGACGTAAAGTCGCACATAATGACGTTCGCTGAACTGAAATTTACTCTAGAAGAGTGGCGTAAAGTCGGATTTGACGTAGGTCGAAATGGCGTAAAACGGGGTATGACTGTAGTTATAATGGCGTTTCCGTGGGAGCAATGGCTTCTGCAGGAAGTAAAAATATTATAAACCACAAACACGTATGATTATCTTTTTAAACAGTCGCTAATGCTCTTTATAACACTAAATGAAGAAATATGGAAGAATCCCGACATCCGTGAAGTAAGGTTTACTTACAGAACTGAGCGAAGATCTACGGTACTCTATATAACCCACAAATGTTGGGTTAATAACATGACCCTTTCTGCCGCTACCGTGGCATTTTTCGTAGCAAACTTTTGAAACTCGCTCTTGCTGTTTGATACGAAACTGAAAGGGAGAAGCTCGGGTTTGTTTTCCTTTACCAAGCCGCTAGCTAGCACTTGCCAAGCCAGCCATTCCTTAAGTGTTTTGAATGGAGTGCTTGCTTGAATGCTTAAACCACTTGGCAATCTCTCCACAAGAAACTTGGTAAATGAACACACACCCAATGTTCTTGAGACCCGACCATCGATCGACTGTAATCTACATAACTCAAAGAGGAATGACCCTTTTTTCCGCTCCACTCGTGAGCGGGTGTACTAGTCATACTAAAATACACAATTTGGTGTCTGTCTGTCTGTCTGGTGTTTATTTGACGACGATACATTCCGTCTGTTACTTATCCAATCTCGACCAAACTTGACAGGATGACTAAGGGTTACACAATGAAGGTTGTTGTGCATTCATTTGCACCCCCTCCCCAAGGGGGTTTTCTCTCCCAAGCGGGGTTTCCCCGCCATTGCCGTCAATGGGGTTGCATGTTGAGGTGTATATCCATGTTAAGTTCCCTTTATCGTGGCATTTTTCCAAGGCCACTTCGAATAACAAAACTAACGATAAACGCATAATATTAATGTTATTACAAAACAATATTAATACCAATAATATCCCACTTCCCCAAGGGGTTTTTCCTCCTTGAACAAACGTCGAGTCAACGTTTATAAATAGCTTATCATGGCGTTTTTATGGGAGCAACGGCCTCTACCGGAAGTAAAAATATTATAAACCACAAACACGTATGATTAGCTTTTTAGACAGTCGCTAATGCTGTTTATAACACTAAATGAATAAATTTGGAGGAATCCCGACATCCATGAGGTAAGTATTACTTAAACAGAACTGAGCAAAGACCTACTGTACTCTATATACACCACAAGGTTGGGTTAATAACATGACACTTCCTGTCGCTATGGTGGTGTTTTTTGTAGTGAACTTTTGAAACTCGCTCCTTGCTGTTTAACATGAAACTGAAAGGGAGGAAGATCGGGTTGTGCTCATTTGCCAAGCAGCTGGCTTGTGCTTGCCAAGCCAGCCATTCCTTACCAGTTTTGAATGGAGTGCTTGCCCGAATGCTTAAACGGCTTGGCGATCTCTCCACAAGAAACTTGGTAAATGAACACACACCCAATGTTCTTGAGACTCGACCATAGATCGACTCTAATTTATATACCCCAAAGAGGAACGACCCTTCCTGTCACAACCCTAGTGAGTGGGTGTACCAGTGTAAGAAAACAGGGTAAGTTTAATTCTAAAAACATTTACACATTCAACTCCTCCATTGCTCCATCCAGATTATTTTAATCCCTTCAAATACCCTCAGATAAAAGGAAAACGTCAGAATGTTTCACAATATTCTGAGCACCATAAATGAATGAACGTGTATCAGGAAAGAAGATGTCAATTTGTATTCGTTTTTTCAAAGTTTTCTGTAAGAAATCAAGAATTTCATGAAAAGAACTAAAATTGTCTGAGAATCATTACCTTGAAAGTCCTTTACAGGTTCGTTAGGTTCAACAATTACCGACTCCTCTCTGGCCTTGCCCCCATGCTCTCTCTGGGCTCTGTCCCCCAAATATTCCTACAGGTCGCACAAGATCTGCCTGCAACCCTCTTATGGTCAAACTGCCAAAATCAAGACTCTCTGCTCACCTCCACTCCTTCATTCCTCTTTTCTCCCACCTCTGGAACAAGCTCCCCCACTCCCTTCAATCCCACTCCACCCTCCAGGTCTTTAAAACAGCTGTTCACCACCATCTCTTATCTTCCCCCATCCAAAACCTTGATCTTTTCTACCCCTGCTAATTTCACCCCAAATCCACTTTTTTGAAATACCAACTTCTTTGCTGGAAGTCCTTGGTGTCCTTGTGTTTTATACTTTTTTATAAAACGAACCCCACCCCCCCCCCCCCTTCCCACGCCTCCTCCCCCCAAGCCCTCTCCCTCCCACACATCTCCCTGCTCTCAAATGTTGTGTTTGTGTGCTTCCCCTTCTATCCCCATCTTGTCTTCCGCTCCCTCTTTTTATATATTTTGTTTGTCTGTTTGATTTGTTTGTGAAATAAATGTTAGCTCTTTCACGAGCCTCGATTCCGTAGACAAAAAAAATAAAAAAATAAAAATACAGCATTCAGATTTCACCAGACTAGCATTTTACTGGTTGCTATCATTTCTGTGATACTCGATTAGATATCAAGACGATTATATCTCCCACAAACCAGCAGTTGTAAAATCATCGTTGTTTCCCATGGAGGAGGAAATAACTCCACCTTCACAACTCTCAGGCTGAAGGAAACATGGAAGTTCAATTTATAGACACTCGAGACTCTGAGGCTGACTGCACAGCACAGGGAACCTCAGTGCGAACTGCAATACCATCCAGCATTTGTGAAGATAAAAGAGGTTCAGAAATGTTCTCTTCCAGTGACAACTGATGGGGAGCGGTTGTATTTCAGCTCCGTTGTCAGCGACTACCTCAGCAAAGGAAAGTGGAACACTTTTAAATCTTCTTGGAAGCTAGCAACGTCTCTTCAGAGTTTGTGCTTCAAAGTTCACCTAACAGTAGCTCTGATTTGCCATAATTATCATGAACCATAATTATCATTTAAAAATTCTACAGGTGGAGTTGCACATATGGTGAAAATTTCCCGTCAATCAGACAAACGGTTGCAGAGAAAACTAGAACGGCACTCTGTAGAGAGCATACCTCCGCCTGGTTGGCCATATCACTCAATGGTGAAGAATCACTTAAACAATTCCACTAGCTGGATCTGGATCCGGATCTTCACCAAAATTGAATCGATTCTTCTTTGTCGCACACACATGTCCAACAAGTTTCGTCCAAATCCATCCATAACTTTTTGAGATATCCTGCTATGTGTCGTTTTTGGCCCCATCTCCAAATGGTGAAGAATCATTTTAAAATTAAACAATTCTCATATCCGAATCCATATTCAGATCTTCACCAAAATCCAATTGAGTCGTCCTTGTCAGACACCCGACCGGTCCACGAAGTTTCGTCCAAATCCGTCCACAACTTTTTGAGATATTTGGTTCACAGACAAACGGACAGACAAACAGACAGGTGTGAAAATATAACCTCCCTCCTCCACCTTTGGTGGCGGAGGTAATAGAAATGATAAAAAAATTGATAATAATTAAAATTTAAAAATACATAAAATACAACAAAATAGTAAATAAAAGATAAAAAAATGATGATATCTATAAATGAAGTAACGATATTATAATACAACTTTAAAATAGTAAATAAAAATGATTTTAAAAAATAATTAAAATAGAAATATTATAATGCAACAACAAAATCTATTTTAAAAATGAGAGAAAATGATAATATTTAAAATAAAAAGATTATAATACAACAAGAAAATAGTAAATAAAAAGATTTTTAAAATGATAATAATTCAAGTAAAGATATTTTAATACAACTTTAAAATAGTAAATAAAAATGATAAAAAATAATAATAATTAAAATAAAACGATTATAAAACAATAATAAAATTTCTAAGAAAAATGATAAATAAAAAAAAGTAATTAAATAAAAAGACTGATACAAAGGAAAGAGGTAAATTGAAGAAAAGTGGAAGAGGAGAAAAAACAGAAAAGGAGAGAGGAAAGAGGAGAGAAAAAGTGGAGAGAAAAAGAAAGAGAGGTACGATGCATAAAACAAAATCAAGAAAAATAAAAGGGGTAAAACATCGAGGGAAAGGATTGAAAAGTTGTAAGAGATGGGAGGTCCAAGTGATTGAAAAGCTGAAAAGCATTCATTGATCCCGTGGGTAGCGAACATGCTGACCCAGTCGATAAGGATTTCCTCTTTGTGCTTGCAACTGTTCATGGTGTTGAAACGAAGAAAAATGCTGGAGACTGCCATGTGACTGTACGATTGACTGGAAGGATTGAAGTGTCGACTTGGAGAGATCTGCGCTGTTAGTTTGTACATCGAGCAAGTGTCCATGGAAACGATCATCCAGTCTTCACCCAGTTTCACCGATGTATATCTTATTGTAGAGAGTGCATGGGTTCTATAGATCACATTTGCAGAGGTGCAGTCAAAGTGGTCCAAAAATTTATAAAGATGATCGAAAAGGAACATTTCCTTGGTTATTAATACAACATTCCCCTAAGGGCGGGGCTTCAATTGGGAAGCCCAAATGAAAAGGCAAAATATGAGAAATTTAAGGCTTTTTTATTTTAAACGATTCATCTAAACATCCGTTGAATCATATCACATGCAAATCATCAAAATCTAAACAGTACATGGTGCCCATTTTGAAAAAAGATTGAATTCTGCAAAACGGAAGCAGCCGCTACACGTCTTTCTCAGTCACACGTTTATGTGTGAAGAGTGCGTGCCGAATCTGTAATACAGAAGCGGCCGCTACATCTCAGTCGCTTTGCACACGCTGCCGTGTGGCTTCGGAGCCGCACGTTTATATAGGAAGAGTTCGTCAGGAGTCGATCTACTCTCTCCTGGTACATAGAATTTCAACAAAGCCACATCACTGTTCATATCGGTAAATATTATTCCATCATGTTTGGAAAAACTGGAAAATTGGAAAAATTGGTAAACTTGGAAAAACAATATAGCCTATTTAACTCCAGGGGGTCCTAGGATTACCCACCCAAAATATCGTTGCAATTGGTTCAGCCGTTTTTGCGGTACCTTCGAACGGACAGACAGACGGACAGACATTTGGTGAATTATAGTAAGATTAGTGCCGAACAACGCTCATCACTTATTACGAACCATACACCGCTTCAATCCATTAACCTTCCATCCAACATGTTCAAGTGTTAGAATAAAATAAATAATTAACCAATTACCAATTAATTAACGTATACCAATTAACCTAACTTCCATCTAACATGACTTCTAACAAAGAATGTTCAAGTGTTCACAGAGTCACTGTAATAGCTGGCCTTTCATCAAGATGACCACTTTGGTCTTGTCCTTGTCCTAATCAATTCGTCTTTGTCCACACACTAAACCTCTCCACCAAGTTTCTTCTGAATCCATGCACAACTTTTTGAGATATCCTGCTCACCGACAAACAAACAGAAGTGATAACATAACCTCCGTACAGCTTCGGTAGTGGAGGTAACAATATGGTACATGTATAGGTATATTATGCAAAAAAGTATACATATTTTTGAAAGGAGAAGGAGAACACACATCTCTTGCACACCCCAGACTCCCCCATCGCCTCACCTCCGCTCTACCCCTTCCCTCTCCCTGCTCTTCACCTGTCTCACTCTATTCATATCTGTATTTATCAGATGGCACAGCCATTTTAATCACCTTTTAGAGCACACAGTTTAAAATAATTTCATGGTATTACATTAGAATATGGTTTTCGTAAGATTTCACTCTGACAATATTCATTCAAAAATTAGACAGCTCTCAAGTGAGCACACTATCATTGAGATATCCTGCTCCACTTTTAATGCATCATTTCACATTGGGTAAGTCATTTCACCTTTTATGCAATACTAATACAACATTGAATTTGAAATCATGCAATTATCCATCTCAAACAAACTCATTCCTATGCATTTGTTGCGGATAATTTGTCAAGGGCATCCGCATTTAGCATAGTACCGATGTAATAGATAAGTGAGGATTCAACATCTATCTCAGACTTTTTCTTCGATGTGTAATTCTCATTGAGTGTAAAACGAGATTTAAAAGAATTAGCAAAATGACTTTCTTTGAAAAATAAACGTTTTCTTTTTATTGTTATTTCAGTGATGAGGACAATTATTTAATCCTCCGCTGCACTCTAAAGGAATTGTTTAAAATCAGTACTGGTTTTGCTATGATTGCTTATACAAATTTACTCTCCAGGTTATCAGTAACTAAGGACCCCATGAGACAGTCCAGGTGGGTTAGTTACCTCTGGTTCCCTGTATACATGAAAAGACTCTGGCATTACCCTGTAAAACTTTCAGATGCATCTCAGGTAGAAGGTGACCACATAACGATACGCGTGCAGATTTGAGGGGGTGTTCAACTCTGCCTTTCAATTGAGTTGCAACAAGAATTTTCAATGAGACATAATGCAGTGGATTAACCACTATTTGAAAAGACGGTGATATCTGTAATACAATCTGATAATCTCATCCATAGGGAAGGCAAAAGGAACAAGAGCGAGTTATCCACTACTAATCAAGAATGTCATCTCCTGCCATATTTCTGCAATTGTCCTGCGATTCAATGTTATATGAAACATCTTTCCCTATTTTGTCCCTGTGCTGATGATAATATAGACAATGATATTTTTTCATGTAGGTTATTAAATTGTATGATCCCCTTTCAAATCTTATTAAACAGTGATTTTATTTATTTATATAAAGTCTGTGCTCATGGATGAGCAAGAATGGAGAATGTAGTAAAAACCATGTCGGCAAACAAAATCAAGGTCAGCGTCCAAGTTCCACGGTCGCATTTCTTGATTTGCAAACAGCTACACACTGATTTTGAGTCTAAATCCTGATCCTTAAAGAGAAACTCAACCCAAGTTTTAAATAAATCATGTCAGGAAACACATTTTCATGTAAAAAAAATCATTAAACAGCAAATGCAAATTAGAGGATATTCACATTATGCTGTTCTGGACAGGAGATTGTGCTTAAATTTTAATAAAGAGAGACTCAGTGGAAATAGCTTGCACATAAAAGCAAGACTTTTCATCCCTCTCAAAAAGCAAATGAGAGAATTGGGCAGGGAGGGGTGGAGGGTAGAGGAGGCACTGTCAGTTTTCATAATGGTGGCATTGTAAGACTCCATTAATTTGCAAAGAAAAGAAATGGCTGCCTTCACCAAAATTCCTGAGAAATCCACTAAGTTGCATGGCTTGCAACTTACCATCCACTTGGAAAAATGTGTAACACTTGGCTGGAAGCTACAGAAAAAAGACCGACATCTTTGCCAAGTTGTGTTGTCGCAAGACTATTTCTTCATAGTGAGAGGGAAAACTTTTTGACTCATCATAGTAATTTCTACCGCTTGGTTTTGGTTGGATACCTTTGTGGTCTGAAGGTTAAGGTAAAAAATGACTGTCACCACAGAATGGAAAACAGAACCATAGGTGCATCTGTTTCATTCCATCGATATATAATTCGATGAACCTCAAAATGTGTGTGCTTCATTACAGCCAATAGTTGGACAGCTGGCCTGACAAATCATACATCCACCATTTTGCTGCTCCATTAGGCCCAAGACATATTCAGAAGTGTTATATTCACAATTGCCATGCCTTCCCTATAAGTTTTCTCTTCAGTGTGAAAACTAGAAAAAGCGACTGTTAAAAGCATGATCAAGTGTTGACTGGTTGCAGCCCATCGCCATCACAGGCTTTCTGAGGCACACGGTTTGTGTATATAGGCCCAAGGCCTCATTCCTTCCGGCCTATAGGATCATTCCTTCATGGCCCAGTGGAATTGGAATACATCAAAGCTATATAAACACAATGTATTGCATAGACTTACTCTTCCTTCCTCCTCTCCAATGGCTTGATCTCAGATCATCAATTTGGATTAAGACCAGGTCATTCTACTCTGGACATGCTGCTGTCTCAACAATGGATGGAGGTCCTCAATGCCAAACAGGAAATCAGAGCTGTCTCCCTTGACACATCACATGCCTTGGATACGGTCTGGCACCCAGCTCTGCTAACCAAACTCTCCTCCTATGGTATCCATGGAAATCTCCACGCATGGCTTGTAGACCTCCTCTCTGGTCGTAGTCAACGTGTGGCCCTGAATGGATTTCTCTCATCTCCCCTTCCTGTTCAGGCTGGAGTTCCTCAAGGCAGTGTTCTGGGCCCTGTGCTTTTTCTGGTCTTTATCAATAACCTCTCCGACCCTCTGGAAAATCCTCTCTGTCTCTTTGCTGATGACTCCACTCTCTGCCGCTCCATTCCTTTTCCCTCACATCGGCAGTCTGCAGCCTCATCACTCTCTGAAGACCTGGACAAAATCACAGACTGGTCAAACAAGTGGAACATGTCTTTCAATCCTGACAAATCTCACACTCTTACGATGTCTCTCCGAAAAGACCGACTGGACAACCCTCCCATCTACTTTCTCAACAATCCTCTCCAAGAAGTTCTGTCGCTCAAGCTTTTGGGTCTCACTATCTGCCATGATCTTTCCTGGGAAAACCACATTTCCAAGCTGGCCTCCAAAGCCAGTCGCCGACTGGGCATCCTCCGTCGTGCGAAGTCCTTCCTTGGCACACGTGAGCTCTTCACCACATACAAGGCTTTCATTCGCAGCTCAATGGAATACTATTCTCCCCTATGGGCCAGTGCTCCTGCCTCGCACCTAGCTCGGCTTCACGCTGTTGAAACCAAAGCTTTCAGAATCATTGGAATCTCCCGCGATGAAGCTATCTCCAAGGGCATTTCACTCACTCACCGCAGGCAGGTAGGTGGTCTTTCTGACTTCTACCGACTCCTCTCTGGCCTTGCTCCCCCAGCTCTCTCTGTGCTTTGTCCCCCAAATATTCCTACAGGTCGCACAAGATCTGCCAGCAACCCTGTGATGGTTAAACTGCCGAAATCTAGGCTCTCTATTCACCTTCATTCTTTCATTCCTCTTTTCTCCCGCCTCTGGAACAAACTCCCACACTCCCTTCAATCCCACTCCTTCCTCCAGGTCTTTAAAACAGCTGTTCACCACCATCTCTTATCCTCCCCCATCCAAAACCTTGATCTTTTCTACCCCCGCTAATTCACCCCAGATCCACTTTGTTTGAAATTCCAACTTCTTTCCTGGAAGTCCTGGCAGTGTCCATATGTTTTATACCTCTCCCACCCCCCCCCCCCCTTCCCATGCCTCCCCCCCCCCCAAAGCCCTCTCCCTCCCACAGATCTCTCGGTATCCCTGCTCTCAAATGTTGTGTTTGTGTCCTTCCCCCTCTCTCCCCATCTTGTCTACCGCTCCCCATGTTATATGTTTTATGTGTCGGTTTGTCTTTCTGTGTGATTAATGTTAGCTCTTTCACGAGCCTCGATCTTGTATCCAAAAAAAAAAAAAAGACATAAGCAATAGCCATGTTTTAGCTTCATCATATAACCCGAGTTGTTTTTTCCAAGCCATCGGGCAATCAAGCCAGTGTTCTGTGCCTATGCATCGCCCACTTTTTTTTATATTATGATTTCATACGCGAACGAGGCTGTGCTTAGACACCACCAGCGCATTTTTAAAATTTATTTTGGGAGTAATCGATTCTGTGTACTGTATGTTGGTGCAATTAACATTAT
The DNA here is from genome assembly GCF_964187855.1 of Myxine glutinosa. NCBI lineage: Eukaryota > Metazoa > Chordata > Myxini > Myxiniformes > Myxinidae > Myxine > Myxine glutinosa. Next base: position 136,854,890 of record NC_136266.1, on the reverse strand, counting down.
CGCCTGAAGCACATCAAAGTAATCCCACCTAATGTTTTGACCTGTTCAGGTTTCCAATCCCGTTTCAACCCGTTCCTGTTTCCCATTCCCTATTGTAAATAATTCAATGGACGTAATCCATAACTTTGTGTGTATTATAATCCTCTGTGTTGTGTTGAGTTGTTTGCACCCATCATTTTGACAGGCTTTTTCCCTAGTTTACATTATTACATCTGCAAAGGGAGAGGAGAATGATGGTTTGGGCATACTGTACAGAGCCAGTGTTTTCAATGGCAACTCCAAGCTCCTCTTTGCATAAAAGGCATATTGGGCCATACATTATCCATTATCATATCTGCATTGCCATTATCCTGATCCGTTCAGTGTTCTAGCCTTCCAAGAGCCTTGACTTTGTATACATAAAATAAAATAAAAAAATTATTAAATATATAAATAGATATGTAGAAAGACCTTACAGACGCTGTGATGTCCCAATCTATCCATTCAGGGCCTCAAGCAGGCTTTGCACCCCAAGTAGGCTTTGAATCATTACACATTTCATCCCACATACTTACCCCCAATCTTTACCACCCCATTAACCCTTCCTATTCTAACCCTTTTACTTGTAGTTCGTAGTTTCCTACCCTCCCCTTTTTCCTCTTTTGTTGTTTGTTAATTCGCTTCTTTATTGTGCCCAATAGTTGCCCCATTGCCCTAAAGTCAGTTCAAATCATTCATCACATTGCTCTTCCATAAGCCTCAATGTTGTCGAGGAAAAGAAGAGGTACAGTACAATGAGTTTTCATGAAGTTTTTAACTCAGCTGTTATAAATAAATTGTAGCACATTGATATAGCTTATATTTATCATTGTGATGATCAATGTCCACTTCAAGGAAGTTTCTTCTACTCCTCTTCCCTCTATAAGGGACCACAATACACCTCCCTGCCTTGACCACAATACACCTCCACACCCCTCTGTCCTCAGCAAACTCTCTCCACTCTCCAACCAGTAAGGTATATATATATATATATATATACTCTGTGGAATATATAAATACCTTACTGATATCCATCCTCACACAATCCTCCCATCTCAACCATGGTCTACCTTTTTTCCTCATACCTTGTTCACTCAACCCTTCAACTCTCTTTGCCATTCTCTCTTGCTCCTTCCACACCAAATGTCCAGCCTATCTAAGCTGGTATGTCACCAATCTCCCCATCAAGCTCATCTGCACACTAATCTCCTTACTCAGTTCATCCTTCCTCCTTCTATTCACCTTCTTCACTCCCGCAATCCTCCTGACCCAGTAGTTCTTGCAAATCCTCTGCCTGCCTCTCTCACTGTCAGTGCCAACGTCTCCAGACCGTAAAGGTAGGCCGGCATTACACAAGACATCAAAACCTTCCCTTTCAATCTCCTTGAAATTTTTCTGTCTATCTACTATTACTCCCTCCACCCTCCTCCACGCATTGGCACCCACCTCTACGCATTAGTCAATAAGGCTTAATTAATGCTGTTTTCGTTTTTCTAAATACTCTTAAATAAATGCAGAAAAACTAAAGAGTCCAAAAAGTAATCTAAGTCATGGAAACACAATGAATTTCACACCCAACCATATGTGGGTTAGATCATGGCCTTGATTTTCTGGGATGCCAAGGAAACCTAGCTGATTGACTATATGGTTTACAAAACGAAAATCTCTGTGGAATATTATACAAGCCCAAAATTGTGGTTACCCATCAGGGGGAAATTGGAAGGGACATTTACCAAAAGTGTGCTCCAACAACAACGTGCCTTTGCACAAGGCCCGCTTTGTGCAGACCACCATTCATTACAGTGGTCTCCAGCAGCTGAAACAACCCTGTCCAGCAAAGGACCTGACCCTCAGTGATGCTTATCTGTTTCGACATTTGAAGTTTTACCTGCGCTCATGATGAGGAACAGAGTGAAGCAATCAACACGATCCTGAAGTAACAATGTGAAAACTTCAATTATTATCTGTTTATTTAAATTTATGTGGAAAGTACAGGAGACAAAGAAGACTCAAAGTCATTCAAAACAATCTGTAACTATAGAATTCACAGAACATCCTACCCCACACCCTCTTAAGAAAAAGGACATGGGGAGGGTCGGCGAGCCGCAAATTTGATTGGTTGAGATGACGTCAAAATGCAGTAATATTAGTCCAAATACTGCTAAATGGAAGGTTTTTGAAAGTGCCAAAAAGGCGATTTGTGCTCTACAATGTTCAAGTATATTATTCAAATAAAATAAAATAAAGATTTTAAAGGTTGTAGAAAAAACATTTTTGGAAGTTTACCGCCGTTGATACAGCGTCTTTCACACCACCTTATTTAACACGTTACATTAGTTTTTCGCAACTGTTGTTTGTGTCCTTTATGGCATCCTTAAACACAGTAACATTCTTGTTTGGAATGATGTTCAATTCTGTTTGACTGCCAGACACACAGACAGTAAAAATAAATTATCTCACTCTTCTCTGTGCATGTGCGATTAGGACAAATTCAAAGCTCAAGTACTGCTAAACTGCAGATCTATGTTTTGCTTCATGTTCAAAATATAACACTCAATTGAAATTAGGTAGTTCCTGATCATAAACCGACGTTTGTAGGCAAACCGACAAAGTGAACCAATTGCTTTTTGCTTTGCATGCACGAGGTAAAAAGGGAAGGGAATAAAAGCAGACCCTAATGAGTGAACTAGTATCACATATAGACCAAACCAGCTGAGGCCGGAAGAAACCCATGATGAAAATCATTGATTAGCCAGCTGTCTTTTCACCAACAATCAAAAAGTGATCTAAGCGAGACTAATAAATAAGTTGGAAATAAATAAGCTTAATAAAAGAAATAAGCAATAAATAAGTTAAATATATAAGTTATTTGAGAAATAAATAAGAAATAAATAATAAGAAAATAAATAAGCTAAATAAGCTTGACATCAATTTACTTGGAACAAACATTTGTTCATTTAATCACAAAGGTGACTCTTTTAACAGCCCCTCTCCGGGATCGAAGAGGAAAAAGTGTGAAAGGTTTCTTTTCTTCATGCAGCAGTTTGAACGGAAACATTTATTATTCTACCTAAGCAAGAACCCTTTAAGAGAACATGAAAGGAGCACACAAAAATATATATGATAATATTTCTCGAAGAAATATAATATATATATCTATATATATATATATATATATATATATATATATATATATATATATATATATATTTATATATATATATATATATATATATATATATATATATATATACATACAGACACATGAAATGACCACACAAACAACAACCACAGCCAATCGGAGTTAACCCAGAGCTAGCCGCACCATGAGACCTGTGATCACGGCTAACAGAACAGGTAACAGTTACAGTGCCAGAATATGATCACATTTGCTCTGAAACTCATGAAGATAAATGTTCCATCATATACAAACGCACATTTCTACTGCACAAACTTGCAAAATACTGCAATTACTTCATTTCCTATGGTATCTTTAACGTGGGATCTTTATGGTCTGCCAACCAATGCTAGCAGACGGGACCCCCAGTTTAATGTCCATATGATAGACGGCGCACAAATTACACACAGAGGGATGGTGAAAACTGATGTTTCGCCCTGTCGGCAAATCACCAGGATGACAGTTCATTGCTGGGTCGAGATTCAAACCCAGGGTAGACAGCTCATAGGTGAGTGTGCATACCTCGATACAATCGTGTCAGCCTACTTTTTGACAGCCCCTCATAATACTACTTCAGGTGCAACTATCGGGGACGCTTCTTTGTGGTGGTTGTACCCCCCAATGCAAGTCGGGGGCATAATCTTCCTCATTCTTCCTTGTTGCCCAGATTTGTCCAGACAGCATGGTCATTGGTCACGGTCCGATCGGTCCCCAAGGACCCGGCCCTTTCTCTCTTGACTCTGTCTCTTCTCTTCTCTTCTCTTCTCTTCTTCCTCTTCTTCTTCTTCTTCTTCTTTCTCTCTCTCTCTCTCGGTCTAAATCTGTCGTGGCCCTGTCTTCGTGAAGGCAGGGGTGCACCATCCTGGGTGTGGGGGATTTCTTTGTCACTCCTGGGAGATCGATCAGCTGTCTCTGTGCCGCAGGCTTGGTCGAGAGAACTGTCCGAGGCTATACAACAACAACGACTTCAGCTATGCAGTGTAATTCGTAAATTTCAAACATTGTGTCATCGTTTAATCGCCACATTTCTTTTGAGAATCCCATTGTTGTAATGTGGCACAATGGCACATTAAAGTGTTGTGGAATGGTGAGTTTATACAAACGTCAAGCTCGGTGCTTTTTTATTATTTTAAGGCAGAGCTTAAACACCATCCTGGGAACTGTTTTAAATACACTGTAGTACATTTTGAGATTACACTTCCCTGCAGGCATTTAAACCCTCGGTGCAACCGACTTCAGGTACATTTTTATTTTCAGGTAAAATATCGAGTGAAGCCTTCATGAAAACAAGTGTTTTACCCTGAAAAAGGCCAATAGAAATAGGACAAATAAGTCCCAAGATAATGGTTAAATGAGGACAGCGAAAAGAGAAAGTGAAATTATTTACTTTGTATTTTTCGATAACCTCGATGCAATCATGGACAAAGTGATATCATAGTTCAACATTTGCCTAAATAGTTTGCTAAGTGTCCTTTTAGCAGGATGTGAACGTCACCCCAAGTTCAGTGAAAATGCATCTTTGAAGTTGCAAATGGAAAATTTGAAACAAAAGTCAAATAAACAAATGTACCGCACAGATGAAGAAAGCGGTGATGATGACACAGCTAATACTTCATAATCTACTTTGAATAGCGTGGAACTTTGACATGAAAATTATTACTCTAATTGCTCTGAACAATTAATGTGCCATTTGGGCTCCTGCAATCATGCAAAGGCTCTTTTGCTCAGTGCTCATCAAATGCAACCTTTTCATGATGAGAGCAGCAGGACTACAATGGTGTGCAGATTGCTCGGGTCTGGGATGCACTTAACTTCACTAACACAGGATGTGATTGCCGGCACAAAGGCCCCGGTTGGAAATTGTCAACTCAAATGACTGAACAAATTGCTTCCAACAGGTCTTTTCTAGCTAACAGCCTTGCATAGGCAAGTGTTGTTGAATATCGCAGCGCTTGCCTTTCAGGAATTTTGTCTGACAGGAGGGCATACATGCCTGGTTGTGATCCATGTGGACTTCTGCTCCTCATCAAGGTACTCATATATATTTCTGAGATACATTAGTAGTCAAAATCACATCTTTATACATCTCCAATTAACTTTTCCTTATCTAAAAAAACTTAAAACATAAGCTATACCAACACAAACTGGATCAAGAAAATGGATTTTAAGGTACAAACAAGGTCAGATAAGAAGCGTTACATCATTTGGGAATGCTCCTTTACTGGTGTTAAACAATCCGTGATCGTGTGATGAATCAGCTCGTTCTGAAATAACCGTGGCAGAGGGTGACATGGATGGGAGGTGTCGAGTTAATGTTTTAGTAGCGCATTAAATGTGTGTTTCCCAATCGCGCTGTTTATCTTTTAAGAGCGCTTTAAACACATGTTTCCCAACCGGCCTGTTGCCAGATTTTGTCGCAGGTTGTACATGGGTTTCTGCGGTCATTCTTCATTCGGTCATTCCACAATGCGGTCATTCTTGTGTCACGCAGACAGGGTGATAAATCAATGTATGTGCCGTATGTTGGATAGACATTAAACCGGGCATCCATTCTGCTAGCATTACTTAGTGAACATTAAATATCCCATGGTGTTCTTCGTGAAGAGTAGGCGAGATATCGCCAGCACCCTGGCCAAATTCCAAATTCCTACTCTAACCTACAGAGGCACTGCATCAGCAGCACAGCTGCACCCTCTCAGCCTATGATGCGACTCACAGCCATTTCCTAGATAAAAAAAGATGAAAAAGAAGTTCATGCAGTGGTTTGGAAGGTTCTATGTCACAGATTATTTATGAGTGCTTGTTAGTCAGTGCATTGTGTTCAGTGTTATGTTAATACTTGTAAACTCATGTTTAGATACAAAAAGAATACAGGACTTTCAAAATGATGTAACACACCCTAGAATGCATGGTGTGCATGAGCAGACAGCCACGAGAAACAGTGGTGTCTGGAATTTGAAGGAGGTGGATTTGGGGTGGATTAATAGGGGTAGAAAATATCATGGTTTCGAATGGGGTTTGAAGAACTGGAGGGAGGAATGGGATTGAAGAGAGTGTGGGAGTTTGTTCCAGAGGCGGGAGAAAAGAGGAATGAAAGAATTAAGGTGAGCAGAGAGTCTTGATTTTGGCAATTTCACCAGGAGATGGTTGCTGGCAGATCATGCCAACATAACTTATATCTGCTTTCTTACCTCCACTACCGATGGTGGACAAAGGTTATGTTTTTGCCCTCGTCTGTCAGTTTGTTTGTCTGTGACCAGGATAACTCAAAAAAGCTGTTGATGAATTCGGACGGAACTAGGTGGATATTTCAGGTGTGTGACAAGGATGAATGTATTCGATATTGGTGAAGATAAGTATTCTGATCCAGATACGATCGTTTTTGAAAGTGATTCTTCACCATTGAGTGATAGGGCCAAAAATATATTTAGCAAGATACACTGCATGGCCAAAAGTATGCGGACACCCCTCCTAATTAGTGGATTCGGCTATTTCAGCCACTCCCATTGCTGACAGGTATATATAATCAAGCACACAGCCATGCAATCTCCATAGACAAACATTGGCAGTAGAATGGGCCATACTGAAGAGCTCAGTGACTTTCAACATGGCACCGTCATAGGATGCCACCTTTCCAACAAAGTTTCCAACTTTCCTTTCCGTCTTTCCCTCGCGGTCCCCCTGTGCTGTCTTTCCCTCGCGGTCCCCCTGTACTGTCTTTCCCTCATGGTCCCCCTGTGCTGTCTTTCCCTTGTGGTCCCCCTGTGCTGTCTTTCCCTCGTGGTCCCCCTGTACTGTCTTTCCTTCGTGGTCCCCCTGTACTGTCTTTCCCTCGCGGTCCCCATGTGCTGTCTTTCCCTCATTGTCCCCCTGTGCTGTCTTTCCCTCGTGGTCCTCCTGTACTGTCTTTCCCTTGTGGTCCCCCTGTGCTGTCTTTCCCTCGCGGTCCCCCTGTGCTGTCTTTCCCTCGTGGTCCCCCTGTACTGTCTTTCCCTCGTGGTCCCCCTGTGCTGTCTTTCCCTCGTGGTCCCCCTGTACTGTCTTTCCCTCATGGTCCCCCTGTGCTCTCTTTCCCTCGTGGTCCCCTGTGTTGTCTTTCCCTCGTGGTCCCCCTGTACTGTCTTTCCCTCGCGGTCCCCCTGTGCTGTCTTTCCCTCGCGGTCCCCCTGTACTGTCTTTCCCTCGTGGTCCCCCTGTGCTGTCATTCCCTCGTGGTCCCCCTGTGCTGTCTTTCCCTCGTGGTCCCCCTGTACTGTCTTTCCCTCGCGGTCCCCCTGTACTGTCTTTCCCTCGCGGTCCCCCTGTACTGTCTTTGCCTTGCGGTCCCCCTGTGCTGTCTTTCCCTCGCGGTCCCCCTGTACTGTCTTTCGCTCGTGGTCCCCTGTACTGTCTTTCCCTCGTGGTCCCCCTGTGCTGTCTTTCCCTCGTGGTCCCCCTGTACTGTCTTTCCCTCGTGGTTGTCAGCTCTTTCACGAGCCTCGATTCAGTATACAAAAAAAAAAAAAAAAAAAGTATGTTCGTCAAATGTTTGCCCTGCTGGAGTTTGCCCCGGTCAACTGTAAGTGCTGTTATTGTGAAGTGGAAACGTCTTGGAGCAACAACAGCTCAGCTGTGAAGTGGTAGGCCACATAAGCTCAAAGAACAGGGCCGCTGAGTGCTGAAGCATGTAAAAATCGTCTGTCCTTGGTTGCAACACTCACTACCGAGTTCCAAACTGCCTCTGGAAGCACCATCAGCTGTTCAACAACAACAACAACTGTTCGTCAGGAGCTTCATGAAATGGGTTTCCATGGTCGAGCAGCCACACACAAGCCTAAGATCACCATCCGCAATGCCAAGCATCGGCTGGAGTGGTGTAAAGCTCGCCACCATTGGACTCTGGAGCAGTGGAAACGTGTTCTCTGGAGTGATGAGTCACGCTTCACCATGTGGCAGTCTGACGGACGAACTTGGGTTTGGCGGATGCCAGTGGAACGCTACCTACCCGAATACATAGTGCCAACTGTAAGGTTTGGTGGAGGAGGAATAATGATGTGGGGCTGTTTCCATGGTTCGGGCTAGGCCACTTAGTTCCATTGAAGGGAAATCTTAATGCTACAGCATACAATGACATTCTATACGATTGTGTGCTTCCAACTTTGTGGCAACAGTTTGGGGAAGGACCTTTCCTGTTTCAGCCTGACAATGCCCTCATGCACAAAGTGAAGTCCATACAGAAATGGTTTGTCGAGATCGGTGTGGAAGAACTTGACTGGCCTGCACAGAACCCTGACCTCAACCCCATCGAACACCTTTGAGATGAATTGGAACACCGACTGCGAACCAGGCCTAATCGCCCAACATCAGTGCCCGACTTCACTCATGCTCTTGTCACTGAATGGAAGCAAATTCCCGCAGCAATGTTCCAACATCTAGTGGAAAGCCTTCCCAGAAGAGTGGAGGCTGTTTCGCAGCAATGGGGGGGGGACCAACTCCATATGCCCATGATTTTGGAATGGTGTGATGGCAGTCAGGTGTGATGTTCGTGTGTCCACATACTTTTGGCCATGTAATATATCTCAAAAAGTTATGGACTGATTCGGAGGAAACTTGGTGGATGGGTTTGGTAGGTCATGAGAACAAGCCAATTCGATTTTGGTTCAGGTGTGGAAGCAGATCCGGCCTATCAGTGGGATACAAAACGTAAACTGTTCAGCCTAGTGGAGGTATGCGCTCTACCGAGTACGCTTTTAGTTCTACCTTTATCTTCTGTTCTGTGTGGATATTTATATGTGTAGAAAGTCAAAGAGTAAGTAAGTACTTTATGATTAAATATTTAGAAAATGTAGGAGTTATAATATCTCTCTGTGGTTAATTATTTGATAGTCTGTGCGTACTTGTGTAAATATTCCATTAAGACAAATTGTGAAGCGTTTCAAAATGGGTTTGTATTAATATAATAAATTAATTTACTTTTGTAAATGAGCCAACTCTGTACTTCTTTCTGAGTCCACCTTTGGTCGATGGTTGAGGTTAGATAAATAAGATTTTCGTTCACAAGGACCTATCCCGAATCCTTGTCATTGGATCATAGCAATAATGTATTTTGGACCATTCGGGCTATTGCACATTATTCCTTCGGAAGAGGCAATTGGACCTTTTGGACCATGCCGAGCAGCAGCTCGTGACAGTACATGTCAGGAATGGGAGGGAAGTGGGACATAAATTGAAATATGAGAGATAACAGAGGGTGGGAAGAAGTTGGAGAGTGGAGATAAAACAAAGTTGATTGGAGGGAGATAGTCACAAATGGAGAGGACAGAGAGGAAATGAGAAAAATACCACAGTGTGGAGGACAAACATTCTGCCAACTCTCCATATTATTTGGCCATTTACCCACAATATGGCCATTTACCCACAATCAAATAAAGAATTGTAAATATTACTCTTGGATAAATGTTTGATAGCAACGCATGTAAGTATAATGCTCTACACAATCAGATAAGGGGAAATCTTCTCGATGGAAGGCCACAACACTCATTACAATTCCAGTCACACTGTTTCCATCTGATTAACATCATATGCCAGGATGAAAATGCATATGAATAAATTAAAACAGCCTTACACGAATTCAACAAATTCATAAAAAGCAATGTATAACACATCCAAGACAAACCCGTCGTGGGTGAAACGCAGCTTCGTTTATCATTTATGAGCAGGAGTATCCGGCGTCGCTTGATGACGCTCTAATTCTGTTGGCATTTTGAAGAAATCAATTTTGGGTTTTTTTCAATTTTTTTTTTGTAGGTGCCCAAAATACTACCCGACACCCAATAAAGAAAATGTATATTTAATATATTACACAAAAACACACACACACACACACACACACTAATAGGTGGGCTAATTTAATATTACTAATTTAATATATTATTTATTATTTTTATATAGCTAAAATTGAAGTGCCCAGGCACTTCAGGCGATTTCTTTTTAATCCCCCCAAAAACGAACATAAAAAAAAAATTTATTATTATATATATTATTTTCTTCCCCCCCCCCCGCCCCTAAAACACTCCCCAATACTCACTGATGAACCTCTGAAAGTTTGCCAAAGATCTGTATAGCCATCTGAGAAAAATGGCGACACATACACACAGATCGACAAGCGGCTCTCTTATAGTATAGAACTATAGATAATAATCATAGCCAAAGATCTACAATTTCATTACTTCCACTTCTAATAGCAGGAAGTTTTTTTGTTTTTTTTTAAGCTTTCAACATGTCGTTTGCGGATATGCGGATTGAATATGCGGATTGTCGTCACCATTTTGAGTGCTGCTCAATGAAAAGCCGGTCCCATGTTAACCCCTGTGTTTTCTTTGTGAATGGCGGATGCTTAACATCACCTTTGCGTCTCTATGTGGAAGTCCATGCGAGAATGGAAAATTAGTTGTTTCAAGTCACAGCCTAATTGAGGAAGAAAGCTCCCACCATGTTTTAATGATTACATGAAATAGCATATTGTACCTGTGAAAAGGAAAACAATAGTACCAAATTCACCGTTGTAGGAAAAGGAAGGCTGTGGTCATTAAAAAGAAACAATCCAAATAAATTGGGTTTTCAGTAACACGCCAAAATTAAATAAGGATATTTTCGTTGGAAAATATTTACACATCATATTGATGATTATTATCCCACCCCATGCACAGCAGGAGACAGGGTTTTTTAATCACTTCTGTGTGTGTGTGTGTGTGTGTGTGTGTGTGTGTGTCGGTTTGGGCCATAACTTTTTTTACCATTTCAGCTATTGTCATCACATCCTCACCAAAGCTTTGTTATGATAATACGGAGAAGGAAAATTAATAACTTTGTCAAAAGGTCAAAGGTCAACATCACATAAAATCATCAATTTTCATCTGATTGACCTGAAATTCTAAGAATTTGCATGGTGGGTCACTGAATTGGTTCACCAATAAATTACTAGAAGTTGATTTTTTTTTAACATCAAAAGGTCAAAGGTCAAGGTTGCGTAAAATGACCAATTTTCACCCAATTGACCTGAAATTTAAAGAACTACCAACGGTACCCGCCCTGTGGGCGGGGCTTCAATTGGGAGGCCCAAATGAAAAGGCAAAATATCAGAAATTGAAGGCTTTTTTAAATTTGAACAATTCATATAAACATCCGTTAAATCATATCACACGCAAATCATCAAATCACAGTGATGTGGTTTTTTTATTGAAATTCTAAAAATACTGTTTAGATTTTGATGATTTGCGTGTGATATTTAACAGATGTTAAAATAAATCGCGTCTCCCAATTGAAGCCCCGCCCTTGGGGCGGGTACCGTTGCTCGTCATATATAATGGAGATACAACAATTTTTACCGCTTTGCTTTGAAGAACGGGAATGAAGGGGGGGGGGGGGAGCATGTTAATATGTCTGGTTGAAGGCTTTGGGTGGTGAGGGGGCTTGAAGCCAGATTTTAATCTTACAGCCGCCATATTGGTGCTCACCGTCACTGAGATGCGAAGTGAAAGACACCTCAGAGCTGTCAAATTCACAATCGCTATGTCATATGTACTCCCGATACGTGTTTCCTTCATTGTAAAAACTACCAAATCAACAGTTAAAAGGATTTTGAGCCAATAGGTGTTACGGCCTTGGAAAGATCGATGGAGACAGTGATCTGTTTGGGTATACACCACCCAAATAGCTATGTGGAATTCTCTCATGCAGAGATTAAACGTCGTTTGAACTTTTGCCGAGGTCATTATTTACTTTTAATGATGTTTATATACGAATGATGTTTAATGATGTTTACATTGGTTTTGGGTCGTCCTTTCTGCATATCTCGTGGGATTGTAAGTTGGAGAGACGGCCGTGATGGCGGGGAGGGGGTTAGAATTCTCTCAAGCAGGGATTCAACCCGTGTCCTTATAAAAGGTCTTTGTCCGAGGTCACGGAGTCCGATCGGTGCAGCCGTGCAGCGATCGGTGCAGCCGCTTGTGCGTCACTCGGGAAAACAACATTGTCACAATGAAAACATCGGCACAATGAACGTTATGCGGATGCTAATGTTATGCTGGAGTCCAAACCTGAGAATGCTGGACACCAAAGCTGTAATTGGAAAAACTAAATAGCCTATTTTACTCCTGGAGATCCCAGGATTACCCACCCAAAATATCGTTGCGATCGGTTCAGCGGCTTTTGCGTTACCTTCGAACAGACAGACAGACAGACAGACGGGCGGACGGACATTTGGTGAATTGTAGTAAGATTTGCATATCAGGTCACTGAATTGCTTCGCTAATCAAAAGGTAGGAGCCGATTGTTTTTTTATATATTAAAAGGTCAAAGGTCAAGGTTGCATAAAATCATCAATTTCCATCCAATTGACCTGAATTTTTAAGAATTTGCATATTGGGTCACAGAATTGGTTCACCAATCAAAAGCTACAAGCTGATTTTTTTTCTTTTAATACAAAGCTCAAGTATCAAGGCTGCATAAAATCATCCATTTAAATGTTTTTTAAAATCTGCTTTCATTATTTTGAACATATGGAAGAAGAAGAAGACATCCATATACAAATGGACGCGGTTGGGCTTTGCATTTTCAGATGCTTTCTAGTTGTTGCAATTATTATAATTATTATAATTTGGTTTTAAACAGGCGATTCCGATCAAAGAGTTGCAGCAGGTGATTGGCAAGTTCTGAAGCTATTCGAATGTAGGTGACTATGATTGCCTTTATGGTCTTTGTTGTCATGTCATGCATTGGTTTTAATTTTGATGGTATTTCTTGATGAACTGTCGAGGATAGTGTTTGACTATTAGTAATAGATGGATTCTTTAGATTTTAGTTAAGCACAACTACCACAGTGGGACTTAGCACCGTTCGTGCTTTCTTAGTAGTGCTTCACACAGCTTATCTTGCAACACAAAAGGTGGCCACTGTTTTAGTCAGGAAGCTTGTCCGTGTGTGCGTATGGATTTGCGGTACACTGTCGAGCCTATTTTTCCATCAGGTTTTCTGGAGAATAAGACATCTAAGAATGCCAGTGTACCATCCTATTCAACCTTGCAAGTGAATTGGAGCTCAGGAGACATCGAGTTCAGGTGCGTGTGGAAGCTTTCCAATTGGTTGGCCTTAATAACCATTAACGAGTCATCTACGTACCGTAGCCATAGCTTGGACAGGCACTATTAACTTATGGTGGCATCTTCCAAGCCTTGCATATTGAGTTCTGCTGAGGCCAGAGATTGGTGATCCCATTGGAGTTCCCTGTTGTTGGTAATACACTGTCCCGTAAAAGGTGTGGTATGTTGAGTTCATGCCCAGGCTTACTGGAGATATTCTGAGCTCAGCATAGTTTGCTGTTCCTTGCTAGCTTTGTGTCTTTGTCGATGCACCGGTACAAGGTTTCTGTTGCCAGTCATGTGGGTATCGATGTGAACAATGAGGTTATGTGAAAGGAGACAATCGAATCATCATCCTGCAGCTGTATATCCTTGACTCTCCCGAGGAAATCATTTGTGTTGCACATAGTGCGTGGTGAGTTGTTGGATAGGTCTTTTCAATCACTGGAATAGGTTAGTCCTCCTCAGAGTGAGACGATTTGGCCGTAATGGTACACTTTCTTTATGGATTTTTGGTGGGCCATAAAAGTGAGGTAAAAGCAAATCTGTGGAGCGCATAGTCTGAAACTCAGCTTCAGTGACGAATTTGTTTGACCTAATTTATGGTTTTTAATACCTATATCTATCAATGGCTTACCTGGGATCTTCTGCGACCGCTTAGTTCATCGATTTGTCGCTAAGAAGAGCTAAACGTGTTCCTGTTATAGTTACTTTTGTTCAGGATCACCATTGTTTTTGTTTGTTTTTTTGTATACAAGATCGAGGCTCGTGTAAGAGCTAACATTAATGACAAAAAAAATAAACGGACACATAAGACGAAATAAAGGGAGCGGGAGACAAGATGGGGAGAGAGGGGGAAGCACGCAAGTACAACATTTGAGAGCATTTGGACACTGCTAGAACTTCCAGGAAAGAAGTCGGTATTCAGGAAAGTGGATCAAGGGTGAATTAACGGGGGTAGAAGAGATCAAGGTTTTGGATGGGGAAAGATAAGAGATGGTGGTGAACAGCTGTTTTAAAGACTTGGAGGGATGAGTGGAATTGAAGAGAGTGAGGGAGTTTGTTCCAGAGGCGGGAGAAAAGAGGAACTGCAGGATTGATAGACAACACTTGTCTGCAGGATTGATAAAATGGTACATTTGGCTTTATGCAAGTCATGAAGTGCATGGCGTTCGTTGTTGGTGATAAATGATTGCGGTTTCTGTCCAGCGAGTACCGTCAAAAGTTGCGTACATAACAATTCCTTATAATCGTCACTTGGCGGAAGGGCGTCACCTGTCACAGACATACTGGGTAGTGTATTTCAGCACCAGAGCAAAGCAAATAATAAAATTATGTACACAAATTGTTTCTTTTTCAAGATGTTTTGATCATCGATTTAAGCAATCCTATCTACATTTCAGGAATTTTCAAACGTACCACCTTATACCTGCGATCAATTCTCCGGGCCAAAGCAACCATTCTTTATTTCCCAGTTAATTTCCGGCTTTGTGGATGGGAATGCAGGGAAATATGCATTGCCAAAAATATGCACTGAATGTTTCATATATCCAGAGTGCCTAATAAAGAGGTCCGACTGTAAATGTAAATAAATAGCACCGTAAAGCGGGCGTAACCCCTCAGCCCATGCATGGTGGAAACCAATTTCAAGATGGCTGCCGTGGCGGCCATATTGAAAATCGCAGCACGCCCATTTTCGAAAGGAACCTTCCCCTACTCAACCCCAACACACACTGCAAAAATGGATTTAATCGGACAAGCCGTTCTGCTTGAAATTGATGGAAACCAATTTCAAGATGGCTGCCGTGGTGGCCATATTGAAAATCGCAGCGCGCCCATGAACCTTCCTCGACTCAAAACCCCAACACACATTGCAAAAATGGATTTAACCGGACAAGCCATTCTGCTCGAAATTGACGGAAACCAATTTCAAGATGGCTGCCGTGGCGGCCATATTGAAAATCGCAGCGCACCCATTTTCCTTCCTTCCTCTACTCAACCCCAACACACACTGCAAAAAATGGATTTAATCGGACAAGCTGTTCTCCTTGAAATTGATGGAAACCAAAAGTTGACGGACGCCCGGACGACTCCAGTACGACAATACCCCTTAGCCCAATTTGGGCTGAGGGGTGATAAGCAATGCAACACTTGCTTGCCACTGTACACATATAAATGTTTATTACTTTCTCGGTGGGGTAGAAAGCTAAAATTTTGCATGCGGATGCAACTCCAAGACAATATTCCAGGAAAAAATACAAAACCGTTAGAAAATTTCAATAAAGGATAGTATCCGCAAATAAAGGTCTACCGGTGCAGAGTCAGTCTGCTCACTATGGGTCACGTGGCCCATGACAATGGACAAAAACACCCCAAAAATGGACAACATTGCCAGGGCATCAATTGATATACAGGTATCCCTCGATTTACGAACTCTCAGCTTAAGTTTTTTTCACGACAACAAAACTGACATTTTATGGATTGGCGGGAGAAATGCACCAATCCTCAACTGCTGGACAGACTACTCCTAGTATTATTACATAATATTCCAACAAGTTGAACGATTGATCTGCATGATCTGTGCTTATTTTTCATTGCATGTAATTGTTTCATCATACATTACAAGTACAGGATTATTGATTGCTGTTTTCATCCTTCTCCAGCAATCTAGAAAGGGGTTAATGATGTAGTGACTCCTAGTTTTCCATGCATTGTTTTCTACATGAACAGATGGTGCAGGTCAATCCTCCATGCTTTTTCCTCACATAATGACGCTCTGCCAGCAAACGTTTGGTTAGTGGGGTATGGTTTAAAACCAGGAACAACCAATCAACTCTCTCATTATGAGAGGACGAAGCAAAAGGGTGAAAAAGAAGAGGGTTGGTTTTTCACTGACTTTTTCCTCTCGAGGTGCTTGGAGCTAAAAGGTGCAATCACGTGGAGCGAGTGAATGCTGTACTTTACTGTTCTTTCGTTTTACTTGGGACTATCAGCAGAGTGATACTTTATCAGTTATCACCCACTCGCTGCTCACGACAACCCGATGAATTTTTCTACTTCCCGGGGTTTTTTTTTTTCCACCATTTTAGATCTTTTTCCACCGGTGGAACACCCATTTTGTTTAACCACCGCTCTGGTCATCCCGAAGCATTGGTATTATTCGTCTCCTGGAAATCAACATTTCACAGCGGGTTTATCTGTCGAGACCTTCGACCAGCTTCTGGGGAGCATTTGCTGCATCTCGGTGGAATATGCAATTACTCCCATTTCGCCACGTTCGTCGAGCGTAACGGAGATGGAGGATTGCCAGCAAGCATCTAACCACCGTATGATCACACTTGAACAGAAATTCTTACACTTAATTTCTACACACACACACACACACACACACACACACACACACACACACACACACACACACACACACACACACACACACACTTCAGACAGATTTAACTGAATATACTTTAATACACACCAAGGAAAGATATACTGTGTTCACCTTCAAAAGCATATATTGGGTGAAATACAAGGTTTGGTTGAACAAAAATAATCAACTCTTCGACCATACATGCTATGCAACCTCGCTGTAACATATGAAGTGCTAGAGAGTTAGTTCTTACTGAGATTGCAATTGTTTTGGAAAACTAGAGATGGAAAAAGTCAAGTTCACATTGAGAAAGAAATGCGACAATGCAATAAATGTCCGTCTCTTGAGATTCATCATGTTTTTGTTACTGGAGCCACGTGAGGGATGTTGGACATCATAAGACGCTTCGCGGTCAGTGGATTTGGACTCTGAATCAGACAGTGTTCCATAAAATACATTTCGCGATAAGTGAGAATATTTGTTTATTTGAGCTCGTGGAGATATGATGGTTAACTCATGATCGTAATGGTTTCTGTTAATTTGTGTTGTGAGAAGTAGCTAAGTGAATAAAAGGCCTGGCTATCGTGACTATGCATTCACTGTAGCAATTAGATTACTGCTTCCCATCAAAATTAAAGTGTGCTCTGAGATTCGACAATGTTGCCACAATTAGCAGCCAGCACACCACGTCCTTTACAGACTAAGGTCCCCATAAAATCAACATCTTTGATGTAGAATGAAGAACTATTCTTGCCCCCTTTTGCTCTGGTGAAGCATACCTCAATCAATGTTCTGCTAATTTAATCAAACATCTTTGATGGTTGTATCAGTGAAATACATGTCTGAAAGTGTCCAGACTTCGTAGTGGCAGACTCCTTAAATTTGGCATATACAGAAATATTTGTTCCAACCAACCATGATTAGTCATTGAGGAAGGAAAGTGAAAGTGCTTGGTTCGTTGGTTTGAACATGTTCACGTTTTGGGTATGTTTGTTTGTTTGATTGCTTTCTGATAGAATGCCATGCAACATGTTGCGAAGCGATTACGTTTGTTTGCAAATCCCATCTTTAATCACTCGTGTTTTATGAATATTTGGTCAAGGTAGTGGCAGGTGACCATTTCTTCACCTCGGCTTCATGCCACCAAAAGTATGATTTCTAGGCCATCCACCTGTACTGCTGGACTCCTCTTTTTGTTCTCGAATTTTAACCTCCAACAAGCTACATTTTTAGCCCTAAAATTTAGTTTATTAACAAAAAAAATCTCAATGACAGCATTATTTGACAGATTAATTTCATCAACTTTATTATTTGACCAGAGTATAAATGTCATTATAAATTGACTAGATGTAGCAGTGCAGCTATCAACAATAAGCGTTGCTTAAACTTAATGTTCGATAATTGTGGCATTCAAGTGTATACTCAATGCAATTTGTTTAACACAAAAGCATTTTGCGTAGCAAGTGATAATTGAATAACGTTCTCGTTGACATTAAATTAATTTGACTTGAGATGTCTACTTTACACTTCAGTAATTCAACAAGTTCGCCATGCCGTTGAATGAATGATTGCTTCAATAGTTGATCGTGTCGGCTCTGAAACCAAACCCACTCAATCGTTTAAGTGATTTCAAATTCACCCACATAATTATGCTGCAGAAAAAAAAAAATGTTGTCTTAAAAGATTCTGATACTGATACATTAGAAATATATATATTTCGAGTTAAAATTTCATTACATTATTTCGAGTCAGTTACATTATCAGTTACATACTGATACATTATTTCGAGTTTCGAGTACGAGTTAAAAATATATATATATATTTATATATACAGTACATATTGTTGTGGATATGAGGATTGTGTTTTTTTTAATTGCTTTATTCTGGACCCTCCTGCCTCCAGTTGTGTATAAAGGTCAAAGGGCGTTCCCGTAGTTAATTCCATAAAGCATACACGCAGGACACCATATCTCCCTGTTCAGTAGTTATTTCCTTATTCTGTGTATTAGGCTAAGGATTTGTCTTCCATTAATTTGACACTCCATTGCACTGCATTAAATAAAGTAGATCCCTCCGACATGGCATCTTCAAAGTGCCAGGTTTGCCAGGTTTGCTGCAATTGCCAACTGCATTTGAGCGGTTTTCTTCATTCGCCATTGCTGCCCTTTGGCTGGGGCTAGCTCGAATCGCCCCAAAACCACCATTGGCCACGAGGTAAGGTCGGGGAAGAAGGGCGTGTCTCCACCTCGTCATAGAGGGGAGGAGTGAACCAGCCCTTGCCGACCAACCCAGACCGAGGGGTTGGCTTTAGAGGGCGGAGAGAGAACGTTTGGGGGAGGTTCGCAAAAGGGTCAAGGGTGAGGCTTATATAACCCGCGGGAGACGCCCCCAGGAGAGTGGAGGAGGGAGGAGATCAGATCACAGACAAGCCTGAAGAGAGTCCTGGAGTTTGTGAGAGAGGGAGAGAGAACCCGTCATGCCAGACCCCCACCAGCAGCGTTGGCTCCACCAAGCAGCTCCGACCCATTACCCCGCGCACATGACAGGATCGGTGGCATCGGCGGCCGTCGAGGTCCAGCCCGACGTCCCATGCGGGATCAAGCTCCAGCCAGCTCCGTGCCTTCCTCCCCCTCCAGCCACCCACCTCCTTCCAGCCAATCCACTCTGCAATTCCCCGTGTGAGTCCGTCTTTGTTTGTTCTGTCCAGGGTATTAATTAAGCCTGTTTAGATAAGCTAGCGATTTTCACTGTGTCTCTGTTTTCTTCTGTAAATTATTTTATTATCCTTCCTTCTCCTTGGTTACTTTTGGTTGTAAATAGCAAATAAATTATATTCGTATTCCCTACTTCTGTCTTCCTCTTCTTCACATCCGTGTCGCCTTTGTCTTTTCCCCATTGAATATCTGTGGCACGATTTGGACCACGTTTAAGGGATCGGGTCTAGTCATTGTAAAAACAGTTCGGGCCGCGGCGCCATCCGCTCGGCAAATTAACATCTTATCCGCGGTCCGTAACAATATATATATATATATTGTTACAGACGTGGCTTAGATGTTATTTACCGAGCGGTTTTGGTATGACCACGTCTGCACAAGTTACCCGATTATACCCGAACGTTGACTAATCGCGCTACGCTAGATCAATGAAGGAAAAGACACACAGCTGGGATTCAAATGACACGACACCAGGGTTCAGTTCTCAAGACCTCCGGAGGAGGTTATATTGTTACGGAAGGTTAGATTACAACTACAAGAGGGACAGCATAGTAAGATAAGCACTTAGACACACTCTTATATTATTCCCAACAGACGACAGATAAACGGGACAAAAGGCTGACTCACACGGGGTTTGATGGCTAGGAAAGGCAGGATCGATGGCTCCAGGTGCACCTGGGCTCAAAGGTCAGAATCGACTCGGTCCGGTCCAGAGATGCGGGGAGGTATTCAGCGCTCGTACGTGGCAACTTCTCTCTCCAGGCTGGGGGCGCATCTGACCTCACATCCGGTGAGTCGCTTCGTATCTCCTGCGGGGAGTGACACGCCCTCGGCTCGTTAGCTCCGCCCCAGATGGAATCGGCACGTCGCCTCTCATTGGGTGCGTGCGGGGGGTTACCGGCTCCGCCCTTGACGGGGGACTGACAAGGAGCCCCTTCGTGGTAACCCCGTGGAGCGCATGGTCCGGCGCGCATTGTCAATGGCGGCTAACCGAGCCGGTGTGATGACGCACACTCCCCCGCGCAGCGTCGTTGTTGTTGTAATTGTTGTTGTAGTTGTAGTTGTAGTTGTTGTTGTAGTTGTTTGGGGAAGAAGATGGGAGTAGGTAAGGGAAGGTCCTAAACTCACTACTGGTGCCATATAATCACATTCTGGTGCAACGAAGAGTCAGAATTAATGGAAAGGAGTCCTTAACTGACATAGACTAAGAATAACTAGCAAGATGTCCGAAAGTTGTCTACGTGAGATGCGGTGGACCTGGGCACGACATTTAATGGGGGAAAAAGGGGAAGGTCGGCTCTACTGATTGTTGTTTACAGACAATGGGACTAGGGAATGGGGGATTGGGGATAGTTGGGGAGTATTGGGGAAATAGGGGAATATTTACAAGCGGATATGGAGGCCAAATTCCATATTCGCAACATTGCACCCTTCTCTACCCTCGGGGCGTCCCGACCCGATAAATTTTTACCTACTTTAGTGTGGCACGCAATGTAGTTCCCTCTACTATTAACTCTACCCTGAGTGCGACAGTTTTACAGATATTCACAAATGAGTAAATATGTCCCCCTGCGACGTTGCACCCTTCTCCTCACAGAAACACACCCACAGGATAACCGAATCCGGAAAGAATCCTCAAACTAAACATACAGCCGGTAGGGAGCATTATTTACACAAGACTACGCTGATATTTACACTACGATCCAGGACCTGTTTTTGGAGGAACACATGCAGATGTTATGCATAGAGAGAGCACGCATGCTAGCATCGATACACCAACCCACGAGTGCTCTGTGGCCTACGGCCTTTAATAATGTGCAGAGCACCCCTTCCAAGCATCAAGCACCACCCCATCACACAGTGAGCACCATCCGGTGCACCAATAAAGTGTCTACAAATCACCGGTGGTGTCGCAGCCGGCCGATGTTCTGCCGCTGGTCTTGCCTTCATGTGGTGCACTTGGCCTTCTTACTTCTTTTAAACAAAATAAAGAAAGGCGCCAACCGCGTCCATTTCTTTATTGTGGCCGTCAGGGGGCCAACTGTTAGTGGTTCACCTGTTTGGCATAGGTGCCACGTTGACCCATAGGTCCTTCCACGGGTGGTGCTTGGCCGCAAAAGAGCTGCGGTCCATTGTGGGTGGCCACAAACATTGCGGTCCATATGGTGTATCGATCCAAGCAGCAAACAGCGAAAGTGCAGGCCCACAACTGCGTAGCCAGCACCTCTCTCTCCTCTCTCTCTACCCCAAAGCCAGATCCTCGGAGGTGGGAGACAAAAGAAGCACACAAGTGAGTAAGGTGGTAAGGGCGCAAAAGTGCACGCAATGCAAGGTAATGCACACTGGGGGCACATGGGAACCAGGTGAGACAGGTACGTTCCTACCGTACGCCCCCCCCCCCCACCAGGTAACCTACATGGCCCCTCCCTTACCCCTTACTGTATCCACAAAACACAACACTACCCATAAACATCTACTTTACAAATCAACAAACATCCCTACTGTCTTCCCCGTTCCTCCCATAAACCAAATTCGTCTTCTCTCCCTCCTAACCAATCAAATTTGCCATTTTCAACTCATCAAAATTTGCCATCTCCAACTGCACATCAAAATTTGCCATTACCAATTCATCATCAGTCCCTCCTAGGGAGGGAGAGATGGAATCACCCCAATGTCTCATCCACGTCGTGATGCGTCTCACAATCCACACAGCAATTTCATTTCCTGCAACAAAACAAAGAAAACACAGGTGTGGAGTCATCATCATCACCACAGGTAAGTGGCTGCGTATGGTGCGACAGGTTCATCAATCCTAACTATTTCCTAAATGACTTTAACAACTTTACACTACCCGGGGTCTTTCGCCGGCCAACCCATTGGCCCTCTTACACTATGGGTTCTAAAAAACCAATTCCCATTGGCCAAACTGTGGTGCTCTTCAATTTGGGGTCTCACTCCCCCGATTCATCTCCCGGTGCCCTCGCACAATTTCTGGGCTGTGGCGTGTACCTCTCCCAGTGGGTCCACCCACCTGCACACCTCCACCACTGCAGTTGCCTCCGAGCTTACCTGCTCCTTACCCTAACCTAACTACCTGGGGAAGGCCCTCTGGCACTCTCCCCACTCGGTGCCCTCTCTGGCACTGGGCTACCCGGGTCCATCCTCCGGATCCTCGGGCCCCATCCACAACTCTACCGGCTCCCAGAGCCCACCTGCGGCCTCACCTGGCCGACATCCTCACAGTGGTGGAGTGCCCAACCAACTACACACACTAACAGGCTACACGCCCAGCCATTTCCACAACACTAATGCACCCATTCACAATACCATTCTGCAACCGCACCACAAATGCCAATATCCAACCACAATTTACCTATACCCTCTACCTAACACTTACACTACCCGCCCCGGGTATCCGTGATGGGGGTCCACTCTTCCCCCATTCACACCTTCGCACCATGCACACCACTCCGTACCACTTACTCCAACTCTCTCCACACACCTGTACTTGCACACCTGTGCTCTCACACCTGGTGCCACCTGCACCCTTCTCTCCCCAAGCGCATTTGCGCTGATCCACACACTCACTACTCACACACTGCTCCACACACCTGTCCAGTTGCACACCTGTGCAATCACACCTGGTGCCATTCTCACACACACGGCATCATCTCAGCTGACTACTCCCTTCTGAAACTTGCGCGTCCCAGTCGTCCCTTTAAACTATTGCGCTCCCTCGTCATTATCATCCACACTAAACTACCTGCGTCCCCACTACAGGTATCAGTCACTAACTAACCTTAACGTCACCTAATGTCATCTTCGCTAGATCCCTATCAATATAACCTAACCCACCCGGGCTAGTTTTCACTGCCATACACCCCATAAGCTATTGCTCCTTTGCCCCCACCTGTGAGGGATGGTGGATTTGCCATCCCACCACATCGGGGGTCTCTCACTACCAATTTCGCTCGTCCAAATCCAACAATTCAAAAATTTTCCAATCACTGCCCATCATCTGCCAATCACTACTGCCAATCCTTTGCCAATCATCAAATTTTGTTTTTCTCTAATTTCGGGGCCAAAACACTAACCTCATCACCCAGTCTACTCAATAATGCCTCTCGGTGCGCCAATTCCTGTCCAAAGCCCGGCTTCGTAAAGCCAAGCAATGGATGCGGGTTGTTCTGTGCCAGCGGCTGGATGCGTCCGGCATTCGGGGCAGGGACGGGGGCTTACCCGGGCCGAGATCCCACGCACCACCTCGGCGTGGAGCCATCCAATTGCCCGATCTCGACCTGCCGGCACGTCTCACCAAAAAGTGGTCGCCATGACGACCCTTTCTATCGGGCTGCCCGCTCCGCCTAGTGGAGCACGGACGCGGCCGTCCCACGCGAGGCCCAGCGTGGATCGCGCACGGCGGTCCTTTCGAACCCGCCGTGGCTCGGATCCCCGCTGGTTCTCGCGGCACGCGAAGCCCGGCACGCACCGAGGGCCCGATTCGGCTGTAAGTCGTTCTAAACTCTACCCCGTCTAACGTCGATGCTTCACCTGGACGCTTACACCCCGCAGCCCGTTCCTTGCTCACACATCCAGCCGTGCCCATGCTCCTCGTACCTTTCCTTACACACCCAGGTACCCTCATTCCACTCACAGCCTTGGTCACACACCTGACCACCGAACACTTTGGCACACATTCGTCGCTCGCACACCTCACCAATACACCGCTTCGCACCCCCTCCTCGGTCACCTCCTCTGTGACAATCACAGGTGTGCCCTCATTCGCACACCCAACCACGTGCCTCACCACCAACTCCAGCGTGCATTCCCACTCACGCTCTACCATTCCAGGTGTGCATCCTTCCATCCCAGGTGTACATCCTCGCTCACCTGTCACAACTAACTCACGCTCCATGTCACTCTCACTACTTTCACCTCCATTCCTGACAGCGCACTCACCCTTACTCTTGACAGCGCACTCTTTCCTCATGCACCTGTCCGTCACACACCTTTCTCGCGCACACTCTTGCGTGACACCCTCTGTAACACTCCCCACAGGTGTGCATTCTTCCTTGCCTTTGACAGCGCACTCTTTCCTCAGGCACCTGTCCGTTACACACCTTTCTCGCGCACACTCTTGCGCACACTCTCCCGTCACACCCTCTGTAACACTCACCACACCGCGCTTCCATGTGCTCCCTCGCACACGCGCTACGACCGACTCACTCTCGCCAGCACCCTCACTCCTTGGCACGCACATTTTCCTCACACACCCCAGAGTCGGACTTTCTCGCACACCTCCTTTTTCGCACACCAGACCTGTCGCACACTTCACCAACGGCCTCTCACGAACACCCGGGTCCATCTCGACCCCCAAGCTCCTTAAATCCCCTGGCGCATCATACGCACGACCATATTGGTCACCACTTACACCGGGTCCTCTTCCTCTTCGCTTCTCCTCCATCACCTGCGAATCCCTCATCCGGTTAATGAGCACATCATCACGATCCAAACACAGACTTTGGACCAATTCTTTTATCTCCTCTTTTATCTCTTTCTTATCCCCTCTCCGTCGCTTCTTAATTTCGCTCATCCCTTCTTCCACTTCTTCTAATTTGTGCTTCACCTCTTTTATTCCCCGGTACGTCTCCTCAAGCTCATCCTCTAAGGCTACCTTGACCGTTTCCAGGTGCGTCCTCACCGGCCGGTCCTTCGTCTCCATTACCTCTATCACCTCGTCCAACCTCGTTGTCAGTCCCTCACGTACCATCTGACATTCCCTCTTTGTCGCTATCAAGTCGTTTTTTATGTCGTTTTGTGTCGCTTTTAAACCTCCTAATACCGCAGTGTTCCTTTGAACCTGCTCCACTAACTCCGTTTGTCCCACCGTCAGCTGCTCCACCTCCTGCGTCAGGTCCTCTATGCCCCCTTGTAATTTTACAGTCCCCTTTCTCACCTCCTTCTCCATGTGCTCCTTACAGTGCCTCACCTCCTCGCGCACTCCTCCGACCTCCTCACTCACTCCTCTTCTGATCTCCTCTCCCATCACTTGCATCTCCTGCCCAGATGCCACCCTCATCTGCTCCATTTCCTCCCTGTGAGCATCCAGTTTGGCTTCTACCCCCATTCTGACCCCCTCTATCTGCTGCCCCATTTGGTTAACTTCCCTTCCCGCTTGGTCCCTCATGTCCCTCAATTTGCCTTCCATGGTGTTTTCTAACCCCTCTAACCCTTTTTGCATCCCTTCCATTTGATTCTCTTGAGCGGCCATTCTGTTTTCTACCCCCGTTAACCCCTCCTGTATTTCCCCTAATCTATCGTCTAATTTCCCAAATTTCATGTCTAATCCCTTAAAATTATTGTCTAATCCCTCACTGGTACCCCTCGCTTCGTCCCTCATTACCCCCATTTCGTTTCCCATTACCCCCAATTGCTCACTCTGAGCATCCATCCGGTTCCCCATTTGCTCACTCTGAGCCCTCATTTGCTCACTCTGAGCCCTCATTTCCTCGCTATTCTGGGCCATAAGGGCCTTCATTTGTATGAAAAACAAGTTCCAATCCACCGGGGGCGCTGCCACGGTCGCGGGCGTGGACGCCGTGGCCATCTGCGAGGCGCCATTTTGCGCGCCCGCTACTTCGTGCGTGACGGCGCTATTTTGCGAACCTGCTACCCTCACTGCTTCGCTCTCCTCGCGTCCCTCAATTTGGTCCTGGACCGACCCTGCCTCACTCTCCCCTACCGGACCCCAGCTGTCTTGGTCTGCCATAGCGCGACTTTCAAAATTCGGGTTTTTATTTCCGTATAACAAATTCAAATTTCGCCGTTATAATTTCGCGCGGGAAACGCGCTCCGAATCGATTCTAATTGTTACAAATTTGGGCCTAATAAATTTAGTCCCGGGTTCGAATTCCACTCCTCGACACCAATTGTTACAGACGTGGCTTAGATGTTATTTACCGAGCGGTTTTGGTATGACCACGTCTGCACAAGTTACCCGATTATACCCGAACGTTGACTAATCGCGCTACGCTAGATCAATGAAGGAAAAGACACACAGCTGGGATTCAAATGACACGACACCAGGGTTCAGTTCTCAAGACCTCCGGAGGAGGTTATATTGTTACGGAAGGTTAGATTACAACTACAAGAGGGACAGCATAGTAAGATAAGCACTTAGACACACTCTTATATTATTCCCAACAGACGACAGATAAACGGGACAAAAGGCTGACTCACACGGGGTTTGATGGCTAGGAAAGGCAGGATCGATGGCTCCAGGTGCACCTGGGCTCAAAGGTCAGAATCGACTCGGTCCGGTCCAGAGATGCGGGGAGGTATTCAGCGCTCGTACGTGGCAACTTCTCTCTCCAGGCTGGGGGCGCATCTGACCTCACATCCGGTGAGTCGCTTCGTATCTCCTGCGGGGAGTGACACGCCCTCGGCTCGTTAGCTCCGCCCCAGATGGAATCGGCACGTCGCCTCTCATTGGGTGCGTGCGGGGGGTTACCGGCTCCGCCCTTGACGGGGGACTGACAAGGAGCCCCTTCGTGGTAACCCCGTGGAGCGCATGGTCCGGCGCGCATTGTCAATGGCGGCTAACCGAGCCGGTGTGATGACGCACACTCCCCCGCGCAGCGTCGTTGTTGTTGTAATTGTTGTTGTAGTTGTAGTTGTAGTTGTTGTTGTAGTTGTTTGGGGAAGAAGATGGGAGTAGGTAAGGGAAGGTCCTAAACTCACTACTGGTGCCATATAATCACATTCTGGTGCAACGAAGAGTCAGAATTAATGGAAAGGAGTCCTTAACTGACATAGACTAAGAATAACTAGCAAGATGTCCGAAAGTTGTCTACGTGAGATGCGGTGGACCTGGGCACGACATTTAATGGGGGAAAAAGGGGAAGGTCGGCTCTACTGATTGTTGTTTACAGACAATGGGACTAGGGAATGGGGGATTGGGGATAGTTGGGGAGTATTGGGGAAATAGGGGAATATTTACAAGCGGATATGGAGGCCAAATTCCATATTCGCAACAATATATATATATATATATATATATTATTATATATATATATATATATATATATATATATATATATATATATATATATATATATATATATATATACATACATATATATATATATATATATATATATATATATATATTATTATATATATATTATTACATACAGTCACGTGAAAAAGTAAGTACACCCCATGTAAAGTTTTGACTTTTTCAACATATTTCAACATAAAGATATTTGATCTTCATTTCAACAATATTGATAGATAAAAGTGATATAATATAACAAATATCATGAATCATTTACATTTTGTAGTCCATTGTATAATTTAAATGAACATAAATGCAAATTTCGCATGTGGAAAAAGTAAGTACACCCCTACATTTATCACGACTTCAAATACCTAAAATTAGATTCAGGTGCACCAGCTCAGGTGCAAATGATTAGAACATCGTCAAAGAGGATCTTGGAGGAACCTTTTTTTTTTTTTGGATACTGAATTGAGGCTCGTGACAGAGCTAACATTTATTTCACAAACAAATCAATCAGACAAACAAGTTCGGAAGAGGGAGCGGAAGACAAGATGGGGAGAGAAGGGGAAGCACACAAACATAACATTTGAGAGCAGGGAGATGTGTGGGAGGGAGAGGGCTTGGGGGGAGGAGGCATGGCAAGGGGGGGGCAGGGGTGTGGGAGGAGTATAAAACACAAGGACACCAAGGACTTCCAGGACAGAAGTTGGTATTTCAAAAAAGTGGATTTGGGGAGGGGACCTGTCTTATTTAAACCTCAGACATTTCGTTTGGTTTGCTCTTTGTTGTTGAAGTGTGCGGCGTCACCATGCCTACATCAAAAGAGCTCTCTGAGGCCTTCAGAAAGAAGGTTATAGATGCCCAGGAGTCTGGGAAGGGATTTAAAAAGATCTCCAAACAATTTGAAATCAATCATTCGACTGTCCGGAAGATCATCTACAAGTGGAGAAGATTCTAAACAACTGCCAACTTGTTCAGGCCAGGCCGCCCCAGCAAGTTCAGCCCGAGAGCAGACCGCAAGATGCTGAAAGAAGTCTCTAAGAACTCCAGAATGTCATCATGGGACCTACAGGTAGCTCTTGCCACTGTTGATGTCAAAGTGCACGAGTCTACCTTTAGAAAGAGGCTGCACAAATTTGATCTACATGGGAGATGTGCCAGGCGGAAACCTTTGCTGTCCAGAAAGAAAATTAGGGCAAGACTAAAGTTTGCCAATGAACACCTAGGCAAAGACCAGCACTTCTGGAACAATGTGCTCTGGACAGATGAGTCAACGGTAGAGCTATTTGGCCACAGTACCATAAGACATGTTTGGCGAAAACCAAAGACAGCATTTGACCACAAGAACCTGATACCAACTGTAAAGCACGGTGGTGGAAATATTATGGTTTGGGGCAGCTTTGCTGCATCAGGGCCTGGGCAGCTCACCATCATAGAATCCACTATGAATACTTCATTGTACCAGAGGGTGCTTGAAGATAATGTGAGGCCATCTGTCGGAAAGTTGAAGCTCAACCGAAGTTGGACCTTGCAACATGACAATGACCCTAAACATACCAGTAAATCCACCAAGGAATGGCTGAAAAAAAGAAATGGAGGGTTCTGGAATGGCCAAGTCAAAGCCTGGATCTTAATCCCATCGAGATGTTGTGGGGGGGATTTGAAACGAGCTGTGCATGCAAGAAACCCCTCAAACATCGCACAGCTGAAAGAATTCTGCATAGAGGAGTGGGCAAAAATTGCTCCCAGTCGATGTCAGAGACTGGTAGGCAGTTATAAGAAACGCCTACTTGAGGTTGTTTCTGCCAAAGTGGGCAATACCACCTATTAGAGTCAAGGGTGTACTTACTTTTTCCACATGCGAAATTTGCATTTATGTTTATTTAAATTATACAATGGACTACAAAATGTAAATGTTTCATGATATTTGTTATATTATATCACCTTTATCTTTCAATATTGTTGAAATAAAGATCAAATAGCTGTATGTTGAAATATGTTGAAAAAGTCAAAACTTTACTTGGGGTGTACTTACTTTTTCACGTGACTGTATATATGATACGGATTTGTCACTTCCGCCTTTGTTGTTATTATATACTTGTAGGACTTTTAGTTTCAGGTAATATTGTTGTTAAGATTTCTGTGTGAAAGGGAGAGGACTTTAGTAAAAGGTAAAAATAAATGTTTGTGGAGGAAAAAGGAAAACACAGCAAAGAAACCGGAAGAGGAGAGAGGATAAAGATCGGCAGGGGAAAGAGACGACGTGAGTCACATCGAGGCGGCGAGCGGACTTTATGATATTGGTCGCGAATGAATTGAGGCTTCCCATCAAAGGGATTGCCCGCGACATCGTCCCATATTGCGATTGCAATTAAACCTGCATCTCAGGTTTTGGTACAAAGCATGAACTATTGTTGGTGGGAAAGCAAGCGCCTTCATTGCAGGCCGATCTGCCATTTTTCAAGGAGGCTATCCACCTGGTGCATCGTGTTTTGTTGTTGGGATTCCCATATTGACATCATCATGTGGATCGCCGTTGGTTCCCATATTGGCTTAACTTCCATATCGACCTCTTCGTGTTGATCGCCTTTGGTTTACATATCGGCTTAATCATTGGTGGACGTGGGGCGTGGATTGTACTCACGTTTTGGGGGATAGTTACCCCGTGCCGCCTTCTGCACGACCTCTCACCTCGTACCTCCTCGTCTGCAGCCGTCTGCAACCATCTGCAACCGTCTGCAACCTGCCTGTTGTTCTTGCCATTCTGCATGACTTTGACCTTCACCCAGCGTGGGGATTCGTGCACGGACTTTAGGATTGTTACATTCTACTCACGTTTAGCGTATTGTGAGTTTATTGCATTGAGAACATTGGGGAATTATGGTACCATCATATGTATTGTTCATGAGATGCAAGTGATATTTTCATGGTACTTTCAGAGTGTTATTATTGTGTATGTGAGAGTTCTTAATACAATTACTTATTTTGTTCTACACAATTGCATTGGTGTCGTTCTACCATGATTTATTAGAACACTCAAAATAACAAATTGTTCTGCCATGTTCCCTCTCAAGTGTTACATATCTATGTGAATTAATATTCAGATCTTTGCTTATCCGTGTGTAGTATATTAAGGGTTGTTGTGATTGGAGGGTCAGGAGCCCTTCTGAACCAGTGGCCGGAAACCAGTGGCCGGAAACGGAAGTGACCGGAAACGGAAGAGGAAACGACACGAGGAAAAAAGGACGAGTATTCTTCTTGTTCTTCCTCGCCCCGCTCGGACGAAAGGTGGCCTCGACCTTGCGCTGCGTGACAAAGCGGCGTTCCGAAGCCCGTCTGGCGAGAGGAGTGCGGGGCCTGGTACGATACCGACCCGGTGGAGACGTCAAGTTGACGTGGGGCCATGCATCGACCCCGCGTCTGGTACCGTTCGCGGCCCCGTCTAAAAAGACGCGTACGAGTCGCAGGTTGGGGCCTAGCACGCCTGGCAAGTGGCGTGGGGCTTTTGGCTTGCTTTACCGCACCCGCTTCGCGTAGCCACGAGAGGCTGCAGCCGCGGGGCCTGGTACGATACCTGCCCGGTGGAGACGTCCACCCGGAGTTCGTTCAACCGCCCGAGTGCGGCGACGCCGACTATCATCTTGGTCAGGAGGGGCCCAGAGACATTGTGCGGGACCGAGACCATAAGGGTGTCGTGAGTACTCACCGGGACACACGTATATAAGATGGCCATCTTATTCATAGGGAATTGATTGTCATTGAAATATTGTTGATGGTGGTGTATTGTTGATTGCTCGGGGAAAATCTCCGTGGTTGTGTCATTGGAAATTGTATGGTATCAGTACCATTGGGAAATATATTCTTGAACATCAGTGTCTCGTGGGTGGAATTCATAGGGATTGCGTTGCGAAAGCGCATCTATATAATACTACTTTCTGGCGAAGGTCCTCTCACGGTCCGGGGGTCACCGAGACCAGGTAGTCACCAAGGGGACCACGTAACAGAATTGGGGGCTCGTCCGGGATTTAAAATTGTATAAAATAATAAAATAAGAATTTTTTATTAATTAAAATTAATTAATTAATTATTAATTGGAAAATTTTTTGAGAAATTGGGGTAAAGTCTTGGGTGAAGGTTAACAGGTGTTAACGATAGGCACCATGGCGTTGGTGGCACAGAACTTTGGGGTAACCCCGAGTGAGGCACAGTTCCGAGCGTTGCTAAAGTCGGACCTCTTGAAATTGGCCAAACATTTTAACTTGGAGGTCCGAACTAATTTGAGGAAGGCAGAGTTGCAGGCCACGGTGATACAATCTATGGTGGGATTAGGAACATGGGACGAGTTAGCCTGGGAGTGGCTACCCGAAGAACCAGAAGACGTGGAGCTCCGGAAACTGGAGTTGCAGTTACGGAGCCAGGAACGGATCAAAGAAGAAGAAAGGAAAGCAGAAGAGAGGAGGGAAGAGAAACAAGCAGAGGAAAGGAGCGTGGAACGAGAACTCCAGGAAAGGTTAAAAGAAGAAGAAAGGAAAGCAGAAAAGGAAAGAGCAGAAGAAGAAAGGAAAGCAGAAGAGAGGAGAGAAGAGAAACAAGCAGAGGAAAGGAGAGTGGAACGAGAACTCCAGGAAAGGTTAGCAGAAGAAGAAAGGAAAGCAGAAGAGAGGAGAGAAGAGAAACAAGCAGAGGAAAGGAGAGTGGAACGAGAACTCCAGGAAAGGTTAGAAGGGAGAAAAGCAGAGGAGAGAAAAGCGGAAAGGGAATTAAAGGAACGTGACATGGAGCTTCAGCAAGAAATCAAATTCAAGGAGCTGGAGTTAATGAGAGAACGGGGAGAGGCACCACCCTTGCTGACGGGGTCGACACCTAACCAGAGAACCTGGGATGTGGGCAGACATGTGAGGCTGGTTCCACCGTTCAGTGAAAAGGAAGTCGCGAAATTTTTTCCACACTTTGAGAAAGTGGCTCGACAATTAAATTGGCCGGAGGAGGCCTGGACCATACTCGTGCAAAGTGTGCTGGTGGGGAAAGCTCAGGAAATTTATTCGGCGCTACCAATGGACCAATGTGCAGATTATGAGGTACTGAAGATGCACATCCTCAAAGCGTATGAGTTGGTTCCGGAAGCTTACAGGCAAAAATTCAGGAATGCCAGGAAGAGGGAGAGTGAGACCCATGTGGAGTTTGCCAGAGTGAAAGAAAACATGTTTGATCGGTGGTGTGAGTCAAAAGGAGTCGGGAAAGACTTCGAGACATTGCGGGATTTGATCCTGGTGGAGGAATTCCAGCAGTGTGTCCACGAGGACATCAAAGTGTACCTGCAGGAAAAGAAGGTACCAAAGTTGTGGGACGCAGCCACCATGGCAGATGATTATGCCTTAACCCACCGAATAGGGGTCCACGAACCTAACTCCTCGCCTAGATCTCCGCAGGGGAGGTGGGGAACAGCAGGTGCGGAGAACGACCATACATGGCGGCGGCCTCGAGATGATTATGGGGACAACTATGATACCCCACCTGTTCGAAATCAGAGGGATGCGGGCCCAAGACAAACTTATAGTTCGGGGGGCCCGAGGCAGACCACGAGTTTTTCCTCCGGGCCTACTTGCGCTTTTTGCAAGAAACCTGGACACTTGATGTCCAGTTGTTACCGCATGAAAAGCGAAGACCCAGAGCGGAGTCCGACTACTACGACTCCAAACGCAATGGCCATTGTGAGAAATCGCCATCAAAAGGGTTACCAACCATTTATTTCAGAGGGGTTTGTGTCACGGGATGGAGCCTCGACTAACCGGAAACCGGTTAGGATATTGAGGGACACAGGGGCACATCAATCTTTAATGCTGGAAGGCATTTTGCCATGGTCCGAGGAGACGGCAACGGGGGATAGTGTTCGTTTACAGGGGATCGGGGGCGGTGTTAGTGCTCCCCTTCATGTCATCCATTTGGAGTCCGATTTGGTGTCAGGACCGGTCACCGTCGGTTTACAAGCCACGCTTCCTGTAGAGGGTGTATCTGTGGTTATCGGGAATGATTTGGCCGGGGGTCAAGTTTATGGTAACCTGAGGGTTGGTAAAGAGCCCAGCAGGGAAAATAACGCCACACCAGCTCGGGATGGCGACAAAAGTGCCAAGTTATTTGTAGGGGGACTGAACTTCAAAACAGAGGAAGAAGTTCTGACCTCTGTCTTCAACAGATATGGGCCGCTGGTGGAAGTGCGGTTGGTAAGAGACTGGGAAACGCAAAAGTCAGAGGGTCATGAGATGGAGTTTGATTTGGCAGGGATAATGTCGTGGCGGACGCTTTGTCCAGAGTGAATTACCTTTGAAAATCTCTGGGGGTTTTGTGAGAGTTTGTGGCTTTAGTTTTGAATTGTGATGATTGTTGCCCAGGGGGGAACTGATAATGTGGGGGGGTTGAGTTATCTGGTTTGTTTCTCCAAATTGGCCGGCAAAGAAAGTTTTCGCTGGGGTCAAACTTTCTTTCTTGAAGGGGGGGAGTGTTACATATCTATGTGAATTAATATTCAGATCTTTGCTTATCCGTGTGTAGTATATTAAGGGTTGTTGTGATTGGAGGGTCAGGAGCCCTTCTGAACCAGTGGCCGGAAACCAGTGGCCGGAAACGGAAGTGACCGGAAACGGAAGAGGAAACGACACGAGGAAAAAAGGACGAGTATTCTTCTTGTTCTTCCTCGCCCCGCTCGGACGAAAGGTGGCCTCGACCTTGCGCTGCGTGACAAAGCGGCGTTCCGAAGCCCGTCTGGCGAGAGGAGTGCGGGGCCTGGTACGATACCGACCCGGTGGAGACGTCAAGTTGACGTGGGGCCGTGCATCGACCCCGCGTCTGGTACCGTTCGCGGCCCCGTCTAAAAAGACGCGTACGAGTCGCAGGTTGGGGCCTAGCACGCCTGGCAAGTGGCGTGGGGCTTTTGGCTTGCTTTACCGCACCCGCTTCGCGTAGCCACGAGAGGCTGCAGCCGCGGGGCCTGGTACGATACCTGCCCGGTGGAGACGTCCACCCGGAGTTCGTTCAACCGCCCGAGTGCGGCGACGCCGACTATCATCTTGGTCAGGAGGGGCCCAGAGACATTGTGCGGGACCGAGACCATAAGGGTGTCGTGAGTACTCACCGGGACACACGTATATAAGATGGCCATCTTATTCATAGGGAATTGATTGTCATTGAAATATTGTTGATGGTGGTGTATTGTTGATTGCTCGGGGAAAATCTCCGTGGTTGTGTCATTGGAAATTGTATGGTATCAGTACCATTGGGAAATATATTCTTGAACATCAGTGTCTCGTGGGTGGAATTCATAGGGATTGCGTTGCGAAAGCGCATCTATATAATACTACTTTCTGGCGAAGGTCCTCTCACGGTCCGGGGGTCACCGAGACCAGGTAGTCACCGAGGGGACCACGTAACAACATCATCATGTGGATCGCCGTTGGTTCCCATATTGGCTTAACTTCCATATCGACCTCTTCGTGTTGATCGCCTTTGGTTTACATATCGGCTTAATCATTGGTGGACGTGGGGCGTGGATTGTACTCACGTTTTGGGGGATAGTTACCCCGTGCCGCCTTCTGCACGACCTCTCACCTCGTACCTCCTCGTCTGCAGCCGTCTGCAACCGTCTGCAACCGTCTGCAACCTGCCTGTTGTTCTTGCCATTCTGCATGACTTTGACCTTCACCCAGCGTGGGGATTCGTGCACGGACTTTAGGATTGTTACATTCTACTCACGTTTAGCGTATTGTGAGTTTATTGCATTGAGAACATTGGGGAATTATGGTACCATCATATGTATTGTTCATGAGATGCAAGTGATATTTTCATGGTACTTTCAGAGTGTTATTATTGTGTATGTGAGAGTTCTTAATACAATTACTTATTTTGTTCTACACAATTGCATTGGTGTCGTTCTACCATGATTTATTAGAACACTCAAAATAACAAATTGTTCTGCCATGTTCCCTCTCAAGACTCTGAGGGGCACCGTAACCGGGGTTTGTGGAGGTAACACGTAACAATATATACACACATACATACATACATACATACATACATACATATACAAAAGTACCCGGCATTGCCGGGTAACAATGAGTCGCCCAAACTCGTCAGTAACTGAGACACGACCTCTGGACTTAAAGTGACAGCGTTACAAACTGAGCGTGGTTCATGACAGAGATTTCTATGCACACCGGCTGTAGACCTCTGGCTTCTATGCACAGGGACAGGCACAATCTGAACATATCTTCCTGTCTGAATGCTCCATTTGTGTGTCGATTTGCTTCCCCTGTTCCTCAACCACATTCTGTGTGTCCGCAGGCTCCCAAGATTTAAGGCCAACAACACCCCCAGTTGGTTGACTCGACCGTGGAAACATTACCTCTTCCACAACAACAAACTCAGCATCAGAAGATTCCGACTCAGACCCATCCTCCTGATGGACGGCAGGATGTTTATTCCCGAGATTCCCCTGATGAACAGTACCCCTTCTTGGCTCTGGAATAGGTCCTCAAATCCACTCCATGCACTCTCCAAACTGGCCCTCCACCCACAGGTTCAACGGCATGGCACCCTGTATTTCAACCACCTGGTACACTGAGGGTCCCCAAGCATCTTGAATTTTGTTCCTCCCCAATGGTCTATTTCTCAGATAGACAAACTGACCCACCTGTAGAGATGAGCAGTACACCTTGTCCTTCTGTTCAGCAACCCTTTCAGCTGCTTTCTTTTAAAATACTCCCTCGCCTTGGCGTGTGGAGATATGATGCTCCTGATGTTCCTGATGCGCTCCTGATGCCCAACAAGCCAATCATGCCTCTTATTCACTGCTTCTTCCTGCCCTACCAAAGCGTCAATAGGAAGATGGGGATTTACACTAAACAACAGAAGGTATGGTGAGCAACCAGCAGTAGTTGGCATGGTGGTGTCACGTTGTACGCATGTAGCAACTCAGGCAGATGTTTGGGCCAGCGTATTTTCTTTCCCAGGGGAAGTGTGTGTAGAAGGTCGTGGAGCATTCAGTTGAAATGCTCGCACTGAGTGTTTCCCTCAGGGTGATGGGGAGTGGTGCGCGTCTTCTTGATACCATACAGCTTACACAGCTCGGCAACAACATGACTCTCAAAATTCCTTCCCTGATCAGAGTGCAATCTTTCAGGCACACCATACTTCAAACTATTGTCTAGGGCTAGGCCTAGCTAAAAGTATTAGTAGAAGCTCCTATATTTCATTTCTGCACAAGTATAAGCTCCAATATAATTTCAGGGACCTCTTGCAGCTTCAGTTGTCTTTCCTACTTTTCTTTTTTATCAACTTTGTGGAGGTAACTTTGTGGAAATGAATTAAAATTTCATTTCTCCATAGATTTGACATATATCGATTCATGCAAATTCTGTAGTATCATTGTTTTTTTTAAAAATAAAAGCAAAGTTTTAACAACACTTTATGTGGGTCAATGTTTTTTACCACCTTGTGTAATCATAATCGTCCAGGACATGCCAAAAAACATGCAATAAAGAGTGTTAAAAAAAATTCTTCCTATAAACAACATTTTATACTCGTATAAAAAAATGTCAGCATGTTTTGGACTGTTGTCAGTAGAAGGTCTGTTTAACTTTTTGAACAATAGTCGTTTCCCAAAAACATTTGTCACTACAATGTCAAAAATTACTTTGTACTACTATGAGAAACATTTCCGACCAAACTAACCAAAGCAGGGCTTTTTGGGGATAAAAAATTCAAGGCTCATCGAAAAGCGAATTGACAGAAGGCCGTAAACAGGCAACATAGTAACAGTGGCACAATGGGGTCATGTTTGAATGGAAGGGAATGAACTAACAACAAAAGAGGACAGAGGAGGGGAGGAAATACCATAGTCATAACCTGAAAGTAAGAGAGTTGACTTAATTAGGTTTAATGTGGGTTGAATAATTGGCATATAGGAATGGGGGATGTTATAATATGGTAGTGCTGGAGGAAATATTGGGGTTGAACCATCTTCAGAATTCAGTTCCACAAACAGGAGGAAAAAATAAGAACAGAGTGGAGGTTTGCAGTAGGCATAGATTTTAAGAGTTTAACCATGTGGGGGTCACTGAAAGCAACGCATGCATCCTTGAGAGGTTATGGAGCTTTGCAGGGCTGACAAAGAGGGAGAAAGAATGGAGAAGAGTTGGGAGTAATATAGAGAGGCCACAAAACTGTCTGTGATATGAGAGCAACAAGCTTTGTGCTTCCTTCTTATCATGGAAGATGCCAATAATGTTGAGAGCTTTAGATTCCACAGAATCCAAGCGAAATGGAAGTGATAATGGAGCACCAGCTGATAGTGGAGAGCAGCACTCCATCGATCTCCAGGCAAAGGCCTTGTTGTCTGTTTTATTTCAAGCATTTCCATTTTTCATTGTAAGAGAGTCGCAGAATTTTTCTGTTTCCATCCACCTAATTGTCAATAGTTCCAACTTCATGGTGGAGCTGTAGTTCTGCTGTTGTATATCTTCATATATTTCTCAACTGCTGATGCGTCTTCATCCTAATTATAAATCATGCATGAACTGTTGCCTAGGAGCATACAACATATCTAATAAATAATAACCTGTAATAAATATAATATATACTGTTATCGAGAACAGAATCTTACGATAATTCACCAAATGTCCATCCGTCTGTCTGTCCGTCTGTCCGTCTGTCTGTCTGTCTGTCCATTCGAAGGTACCGCAAAAACAGTTGAACCAATCACAATGATATTTTGGGTGGGTATTTAGGCTATTTAATTTTTCCAATTTCAGCTTTGGTCTCCAGCATTCTCCGGTTTGGACTCCCTCATAACATTCGCGTTCGCATAACGTTCATTGTGACGATGTTTTCATTGTGACGATGTTGTTTTCCCGGGTGCCGCACAAACGGCTGCACCGATCGGACTCTGTGACCTCGGACAAAGACCTTTTATAAGGACACGGGTTGAATCCCTGCTTGAGAGAATCCCAACCCCCTCCCCGCCATCAAGGCCGTCTCTCCAACTCACAATCCCACGAGATATGCGTAAAGGACGACCCAAAACTAATATAAACATAATTAAACATCATTTGTATATAAACATCATTAAAAGTAGATAATGACCTCGGCCAAAGTTCCAACGATATTTAATCTCTACATGAGAGAATTCCACATAGCTATTTGGGCAGTGTATACGCTAACAGATCGCTGTCTCCATCGATCTTGCCAAGGCCGTAACACCTATCGGCTCAAAATCCTTTTAACTGTTGATTTGGTAGTTTTTACAATGAAGGAAACACGTATCGGGAGTACATACGACATAGCGATTGTGAATGTGACAGCTCTGAGGCGTCTTTCGCTTTGCATCGCAGTGACGGTGAGCACCAATATGGCGGCTGTAAGATTAAAATCTGGCTCAAGCCCCCTCACCACCCAAAGCCTTCAACCAGACATATTAACATGCTCCTCCCCCTTCATTTCCGTTCTTCAAAGCAAAGCGGTAAAAATTGTTGTATCGCCATTATATATGACGAGCAACGGTACCCACCCTAAGGGCGGGGCTTCAATTTGGAGGCGTGATTTATATAAACATCTGTTAAATATCACACGCAAATCATCAAAATCTAAACAGTATTTTTAGAATTTCAATAAAAAAACCACATCACTGTTCATATCGGTAAATATTATTCCATCATGTTTCAAATCATGATATCAACTGTACGCTTTTCTTTAGGAAAACAAATGGAATGATTTTGTACCTCTTCTTCAGCTGAGAACTTCAGGACGCTCATTAAACGTTCATTAAACATTAAACGTTCATTCAACGATTACGAAAATAAAAACGAAAAACATTACGAAATTACATTCACACCATCACACTCACATCAAACACTACCTTGAACAAAAACATCGTCACAACATCGTCACAATGAAAACATCGTCACAAACGTTACGTTACGTAATTCAAAACGTGAACACATCGAATATTCGAGAGCCTATTGCCCAAATTTGAAACACGATGGAATAATATTTACCGATATGAACACTGATGTGGCTTTTATTGAAATTCTACAAATACTGTTTAGATTTTGATGATTTGCGTGTGATATGATTTAACGGATGTTTATATTAGTCAGGCAGATAGGTGTAACAATTGTGGGTTTATACGTACAAGCATGAAATTTGGCACAGTCATAGATAATAGTCTAATGAATAATTCCAGATATGGACCCACCGCGAAAACGTCCTATGGTAGCCGTGGCGGCCATTTTACAAAATGGCCGCTTTTAGTCTAGTGGCTAGATAGGGGTCTCGTGCACCCCCCCGAAATATACTTCTCATTGGTGTCTATAGATAGGAAAAAATGTGTAGAAAATGATTTGCTATGTTAAATAGTTGAAAAAATGTCCCACGTATCATTTTTATGCAAATTAGTGCAAATTAGCAAATTAAATAAAGTTTTTATTTATTTATTGCAACTTGTTATCGTATCTTATCTTTTTTTTCAGTTGGTGTTTCGAACAGCGAAATGTCTAAGAGTTATCAGCTAGTGGATCCACTGCAACCTGGACAATCAAAGGCGCAGGTACAGACGGATTGGAACAAGTGCGTTTTGTGCCAAAAAATCACACGAGAAAGTTTGCAATGCCCAGCAGAATCAAAACGGCACGATGTTGGAGTTGGTTATTCTACCATTGCCTTCAACATCAGACGTTTCAATGAACTTCACGAATTACCGATGCCACTAGAATTAGGACGCCTTGATGACGGGAATGGCATTGAAGCTACGTTTCTGGAGAACAATGCCAAGTGGCACAAATCTTGCCATACAAAATTCAATAATATAAAACTACAACGAGCAGAAAAAAGGAAATGCACACAGGGTTGCGACCCTGATGCTACTCCATCCAAGAAATACACTCGTCAGGTCGCTCATCATGAAGTGGCAGCATCGGATGTCTGTTTTTTATGCGAAGATGTGTCAACTTCCGAACCACTCTGTGAGGCATCAACTTTTCATCAAATCATCAATCATCAATCATCAAATCAATGAGGCATCAACATCAATCATCAAATAAAGAAGAATAAACTCCCATTGTTTAGTCGATCGTCTCCAAGAGAGAAATCCAAGACAAGTTTGCAAGTAACTTCGCTAAAGAGTGACTGCTCTTTATTCTCAAGACTCTACATTGCGTCTCAAACACGAGATGGTGATCTTGCAGAATTTTTCCGCCATGAAAACCAAGCATGTCCCCCGTCTTTATCTCAGCTTGGGAAGTTACGACTGGGAACCAAATCAGATCTATTGGTGTGTCTAGAGAGTTGCGCAGAGGTCAGAGGTGATGCTCCAAAACCAGATACTGATGTCACTATCCTTGACGGGGCAGTGTTGGTGAACGTTCTGAAACCAGTTGCTGCCAAAACCTTTGATGATTATGCGCTGAAAGTATTCTTGCCACACATACAAGGTCACTTGCAAAGAGCCTGTCGTGTGGATATAGTCTGGGACCAGTACCGTGACAACAGCCTGAAACGGTAAAAAAATAATCGCGGTCAAAACGGCCATTTTGTAAAATGGCCGCCATGGCTACCATAGGACGTTTTCGCGGTGGGTCCATATCTGGAATTATTCATTAGACTAGGGCATGCCCGTACTATATATATATCGAAAATTATATCCCCCCCCCCCCTCTATTTACATGAAATGGTTTGGTCCATTCGCAAAGCCAAAGCGAACGGCTTGCGAGTACGGTGACAATCCCCCCCCCCCCTCTATTTACATGAAATGGTTTGGTCCATTCGCAAAGCCAAAGCGAACGGCTTGCGAGTACGGTGACAATCCCCCCCCTCTATTTACATGAAATGGTTTGGTCCAAAGCGAACGGCTTGCGAGTACGGTGACAATCCCCCCCCCCTCTATTTACATGAAATGGTTTGGTCCAAAGCGAACGGCTTGCGGAGTTTGGTAAAGAAATCGCCATAGCTCGGTAACTACTTGTCCGATTAATATGAAACCTTGAAAAGGCACATCCTCGGGTCCCCAGCAATATACCTGGCAAGTTTAAAGTATATCGGACCCGTGGTTGTCGAGAAACAGCGGTCACAGACAAACGACAAACACACAGACATACACACAGACATACAGAGATTACTGGAATTATAGATAGACTAGGACGTGCCCGTACGTGGGTGCCCGTACGTGCGTGCAAAAAAACATGCGTGCAAACAACAACAACAAAAAAAAACTTTGAAACCACGTGGCAGTAACGACCACAGAACCCCCCCATCTATTTACATGAAATGGTTTGGTCCATTCGCAACGACCACAGAACCCCCCCCCCCCCCCCTCTATTTACATGAAATGGTTTGGTCCATTCGCAAAGCCAAAGCGAACGGCGAACGGCTAAATCGCCATAGCTCGGCAAACTACTTCTCCGATTAATATGAAACCTTGAAAAGGCACATCCTCGGGTCCCCAGCAATATACCTGGCAAGTTTCAAGTATATCGGACCCGTGGTTGTCGAGAAACAGCGGTCACAGACAAACGACACACAGACATACACACAGACATACAGAGATTACTGGAATTATAGATAGATTATTATCTATGACTGTGCCAAATTTCATGCTTGTACGTCTAAACCCACAATTCTTATGATGGATACACCTATCTGCCTGACTATATAGATCGTTTAAAATAAAAAAAAAGCCTTCAATTTCCGATATTTTGCCTTTTCATTTGGGCCTCCCACTTGAAGCCCCGCCCATAGGGCGGGTACCGTTGCTAGTGTACCTAATATGCAAAGCTCTTTCTAACCAATGATTCGCTCACTGGCACTGATATAAATGCTTCGTACTTTCTAGGTGAGCAGGAAAACTGATTGCATATATAGATATAACTCAAAGTCAATATCACAGGAAAAAAAACAAGAAAAAGAGCAATCGAAGATTGCAAACCCTGGCTACGATGTATTTTCAGTGGTTTTTAAGGCTTTTCTGTTAAAACAAATATGGCGGCCGAACCACGTGACCGATTACGTCATCATTACTTTTTTTCTCCACTAATTTATTCCTAGATTATGCTCAAGAAATTTCATCTTGATCAGATGATGTTTTGTACTTGTCAAATTATGATGTTGTACCTATGTAATAGAGGCACCTATGACATCATCATTCACAGATGTTATTCCACATGGAGAGTCCTTTACAATGAGCCATGTCTCAATTTTTTATATTCAGCGTTTTCGGAGATATAGGGTAGATATCGGGTGGACCAAATTCTACAGGTGGAGTTGCACCTATTGTGAAAATATCCTATCAATCGGACCAACGGTTGTAGAGAAAAATCATATTTATTTTGTGCGGACAAACAGACAGAGAGACAAACAGACAAACAAACGGACTCAAATGCAATACCCTGCAGAGGGTAAAAATCACAAAACATCGGAAATTGACCATAAATAAATTTTTAAAAATCTGTAAATAAGACTCGGCCGGTGCAACCTCGCTCTAATCACAGCACGTCACGTGATCGAAGACATTGGGCGTCATGTAAGATTGCACCACTGGAAATTAATATGGAAATAAGGAAAATGCATTTGTCCCAGCAAGTTCAGCGCAGCTGCAAAGCCATACATTCGCAAATTATCAAAATACAGATGAGATGTCGAAATAAATTGAACAAAACAAAAAACAAAGTTTTGTTATCCCCTGTGTTTTTGTGTCACTCTGGTGCTGAAATTACCCCTCCCAGTAGAAATACACCTGTGCCGCCAAA
The DNA here is from genome assembly GCF_964187855.1 of Myxine glutinosa. Taxonomy (NCBI): domain Eukaryota; kingdom Metazoa; phylum Chordata; class Myxini; order Myxiniformes; family Myxinidae; genus Myxine; species Myxine glutinosa. The sequence goes on along the minus strand of NC_136266.1, from coordinate 136,811,645 downwards.
GAAATGGGGAGTCTTTACGTTGCCTAGCAACCACTTACAGTGCAAACTCTTCCTCCTAAATGTAAAAGCTATATTCGAGAAAATGTCAAAAAAAATTAATGGGTGGATCTGGAACTTTTAAACCAAAGTGGAAAACAACCAGTAATTATCATATTGGTGAAGCTGCTTATGGTCATGTGGGTATATATGTGCTGGGTATGCTTGGGTCAACCATGGTCCATTATCCTTTGTCCAGGCCCCATCCTTTTTCATTAATTGCTGAGGAACAACTAAGGAAAAGCACTTTCATTTTTTGAAAGCCACAACGCAAAATTTTAACAACTTTTTTTTTCTTTTCTTTTTTTACATTTAACCTACAAAAAGAAGACAATTAATGTTTGATTTCCACTTTGGTTTTTAAATTCCAGAATCATCCCTTCATGGTTTTCTTCGCCTTATAATCACAAATTACGACTATTGGCATTGCCTAGCAACTCATTAGCATGTAAACAAATACTTTATTTGAAAACTTTTCATGTATTTACATTAAAATGACTATAGCTGCAAACTGTTCAATGAAGACCTCATTCTGATCACTCATTCTTGATTTATTTGACTTATTTAGCTGCTTACAAAATGCATTTTGCTTGCAGTCCACAAGCATGCCCCAATTGTATGTATATATCTATATATATATATATATATACAGTATATTTTATTTTTTTCGTGTATGTATATATATATATCTTTGCACACACATACACACCACTCTGATGCACAAAAAATAAATTTGAGACGAGGCAAGATGTTCAATATCAACATATTTAATGGATCCCTCCTCCGGCCTGCCCTCTTTTATCTGGTATTTTCTACCCAAATATCCCCATTTCCTGAACCTGCAGAGTGCCTCTTGCTCAGCATAAGTCATTAGCACTAAATCGGCAGCCTTGCTTTCTGTCTACTTCTCTTTCTCCAGGCACCTGACGTCTTATTTATCAGAGCTGACACCAGTCGATGGTGGTCGTGTCATTCCGATTACTTACCGCCTTACAGCTTTAGCACGTAATGCAAGTGGATTCCGCGAAGTTGCTTACTCACATACACCGCGCGGCAAGTTAATAACTGATGGAATCCTTCAGGTACTAAACAGTACATGTGTTGTCATTAAACACAATTAGGGTGGCAGGGGGGACAAAAGTAAAATAATAATAAATTAATTCACAGTTCATGCCTCCTAATAGCATACATGTTTTTAAAAGTGTGTAAGGATTGTAATCGGATCACAGTTTGATACTCTAGTGTACAAGATTTTCAGTCTTATAAAATGTCATCATACACTTGGTTGGATGAATACATATATATATATATACAGTGAGTATCAAAAAAAAGGTAACCCGAATTCAAGGGGTTAATATGCAAAGGTTATTTATCTTGACAATTTACATGTGGTTTACTAATTAAGAGGAGATCCTCAGCTTTCCATTGATACCTTCCATGCATCATTGCTGTCACACATGACCTAGTACATGTTCATTGAAAATGACAAGTTCAAATCGCATTTTTACAGGTTTGGCTAATCGATGCAAGTCAGGATAATTGGTGCAAAATGAACGTCAGATATGAATTTTTCTCAGGAATGATTGGCCTTTATGCACCCACACCTTCAACATGTCCACCTCCCCTTTCAACACAAAGCTCACAGTGGCGGAGCATGCCCTGAACTGCTCGTCTCACCATAGCCGGGTCATTGCGCAAAGCATCCACTTCATGTCGAATACGGCCCTGCAATTCGTCAAGATCACGGGGAAGAGTTACGAACACCTTGTTCTTCAAATGTCCCCAAAGGAAATAATCACATGGTGTGAGGTCAGGTGATCTTAGCGGCCATTCCACTGCATGGTTGAGGGCGATGACTCGGTCTCCAAAGAGTTCCCTCAGTCGATCTCGGACAGCGATAAGACGATGTGCCGGGGCGCCGTCTTGGGGCCACCAAAGATATCTGAAGACACCACGAACCTGTCGCTCAAAGTTCTCCTACAGCTGCCGTAAAACTTCATCATTGATCATCTGCAGATACCTGTTACCATTGACATTCCTTTGAAAGAAAAATGGTCCGATCACCTGACCACTTCCACAAAGTCCCAACCAAACAGTCCACTTTTGTCGATTCATGTTGGTGTCAAAATTAAATTCCGGGTGTTGTCTTGTCGGTGCATATTCAAGAACATTATGGGTATTGACCTTGCCGTCCATGGCGAAAGCAGCCTCGTCGCCGATAACGAGATACCGCAGGAAATTGACATCTGCTTCGCAACGTGCTATCAACCATCCGGCAAGCACCAGCCTCCTGGCAAAATCCCCTGGCGTAAGTTTAATGCCAGATGTGAATCCGATATGGATGTTGGTGGAGGTCCAGTCTTGTGATTCGGTTGAAAGTTGCTGAAGGCAATCCTGTCCCATTTCGTCTTCCGCTGGTATCCCTAGGATGCTCCAAAACTTGCTGCCTTACTGCTGCAATGTTCATTTCCGATCGCCCAGTGTGCCTCCTACCAGAATTCCCCTTGTTGCGGTTGAGGCTAGTGCCATGCTCTTGGTATTTTCTAACATTCACCCAGATGGTTTTGACTGCTGGAGGCTCCCGTTCTGGGAAACGTTCCCTGAACGCATCACGAGTTTGCTGCAAACTTCCAGTTTGGTGAGAGGTTGTAACCATGAAGGTCCACTGTTCAGTCGTAAGTTGAACCATCTTTTCAATGACTCAGACAGTCTCTAAACCCATACACTGTAGGCCCATCTTAAATACTCATCTTAAACAAAGGATGACGCAACCGACGATTACCAGACCAGCTTATCAATTTTACATAATCAACTTGGCAGTCGACAAGTAATGCGTCCATTTCAAACTGTCTTGCACCGATTAGCCAAACTTGTAAAAATGCGAATTGAACTTGTCATTTTTAATGAACATGTACTCGGTCATGTCTGACAGCAATGATGCATGAAAGGCATCAACGGAAAGCTGAGGATCTCCTAATAATTGGTGAACCACATGTAAATTGTCAAACTAAATAACCTTTGCATATTAACCCCTTGAATTCGGATTACCTTTTTTTTTATACGCACTGTGTATATATTGTAACGATTTTGAGAAGTGTGTAACGAATTTGAGAAGTGTAACGGTTTTTGAGAAGTGTAACAATTTTGGAGGAAGTGTAACGAATGTGAAAAACGTTACAATGTGAACGTTACAAAAGGTACGGTAACACCCTGTTAATGTAAATAATGGTCGCAGTCGGCCTCCTAGTTAATTCCATGAAACTTACACGCAGGTCACGATATATCTTTTAAATAGTGTATTTCCTTATTCCATGTAGGCTAAATATGTGTTTCCCACTAGATTGACTTTGCATTGTATCAAACAAAATAAGCGTAGGCCCTTCCAATTTCCCCAAAACCTCCCTTCCAATTGCCTTCCGCATGTTGGGCGGTTTTCTTCAACCACCATTGGCCACGAGGTAGGGTTGGGGAAGAAAGGCGTGTCTCCACCTCGTCATAAGAGAGAAGGAGTGAACCAGCCCTAGCAGCCAATCAACACCGCGGTGAGCGACCCGGTAGGCGTGCCCTCGGAGTCGGCGGCTTGATTTCGCCCGAGGTGATAAAAGCGACTGTAAGGGACTGCTTTAAGAGATGACTTGGAGATGACCCTGGGAGAGGAGCAAAGAGGCTGTACCAAAAGGAGCGGTGAGATGCGAAACGCTCCGAGCAAAAGAGGAGAGGTGCTCGGCAAGGAGACCAGCTTTGGAGAGACGGCCCCACCCCAAGAAGAGGAGCAGGTGTGCCGAACCAGCGCGTAACGTCTACCGCAGTGGAGACACGACGGAGGGTTTCCCGCCAAAACCGCGAGGAATTGCGAACTGCGGCCTCCCGACCTTGCCTCCCTCTCAAGCAATCCATCTCAAGCCTTACCTGCCTGCATATATCCCCTGTGTAAGTGTGAACGTCCTGTCCTACTCATTGTCTTGGGGTTAAGTAAGAATGAATAGTGTAAGTTAACCATTCGCTGTGTTACTGCTTCTTCCATCCATTGCTTGTGTGTGTATAATAAAATCTGTTCTTCCTCCGTATTCTTCTTCTTCTTCTTTTCCTTCTCTTTCGGTCGCTTTAGAGATTTCCCGATTGAATATCTGTGGGGCGATCTGGTCAACGTCGGGTGGAATCGGGTTTTAATCGGGGAATAACTGTTCGGACGCGGTTAAATACACCACCGCTCGGTCAATATAACATCTAAAAGCCGCGTCTGTAACAATTGGTGTCGAGGAGTTGGATTCGGACCTGGGACTAAATTTGTTAGGCCCAAATTTTGGAACACCAATTGTACCATTAGGGTAACAATTGGTGTTGGGAAGTAGAATTCGATCCGGAGCGCGTTTCACGCGCTCGAAATTATAACGGCGAAATTTGATTGTGTTTTACGAAAATATAAAACCCGAATTTTGAGATCGCGCCATGGACAATCAAGGCGATCGGATGTCGGTGGGGGAAATAGACGGGTTAGGGGTAACCCAGGACTTAGGGAAAGAAAGGGAGGAGGAGAGCAATGAGGAGGCGGTTGAGGGAGTATCAGACGCACAAAATGGCGCCTCGCACATAGCTACGGCGGCCGCACCCGCTGCACAAGTGGGAGGGATGGCCCAAATGCAGGCCCTCATGGAGCAATTTATGGCGCAAATGCAGGCGTCCCTCAAACTGCAGAGTGAGCAATTGGGGGTAATGGGGAACCGGATGGATGCTCAGGGTGAGCGATTGGAGGGCCAAATGGGGGTAATGGGGAACCGGATGGATGCTCAGGGTGAGCGATTAGAGGGCCAAATGGGGGTAATGAGGGACGGAGCGAGGGCTGATAGTGAGCGATTGGGGGGTGAAATGGGGGGCAAAATGGGAGAAATGGGGGAACGGCTAGAAGCTAAATTTGAGGGGTTAGACAATGGGTTAGAGGGGGTGAAAAATGGGTTAATGGGGTTAGAAAATAGGATGGAGGACAAATTGCGGGAAATAGGGGAACAATCTGCCAGGGAAATCAAACAAATGGGAGAGCAGATAGAGGAGGTGAAAATCGGGGTAGAAACCAAACTGGATGCTCAGAGGGATGAATTGGGACAGATGAGGGTGGCATCTACAAAAGAGATGGAGGAAATACGACGAGGGGTAAGTGAGGAGGTTTCGGGGCTGCGCGAGGAGGTAAAGCGAGGGGAGAAGCGTATGGAGAAAGAGGTGAGAAATAATACGGCAAAGTTACAAGGGGGAATAGAAGATCTGACGGAGGAGGTGGAACAGCTGACAGAGGGACAAACGAAGTTAGTGGAGCAGGTTCAAAGGAACACTGCAGTACTGGGAGGGTTAAAGGCGACACAAAAAGAAATTAAAAATGACTTGATAGCGACACAGAGGCAATGTCAGATGGTACGTGAGGAACTGACAATGAGGGTGGACGAGGTGACAGAGATAATGGAGACGAAGGACCGGCAGGTGAGGATGCACATAGAGACGGTCACGGTAGCCTTAGAGGACGAACTCGAGGAGACGCACCGAGAAATAAAAGAGGTTAAACAAAAATTCGAGGAAGTGGAAGAAGAGGTGAGTGAAATTAAGAAGGGACGAACAGAAACTAAAAGAGAAATCCAGGAGGAGGTAATGGAATATGTACAAGGTCTGTGTTCAAATCATGATGTGATGCTCACTAACCAAATAAAGAGTTTGCAGGTGGCAAAGGAGGTGCGGAGACGAAGTACGGAGGTGAGTGGCAATGTATATGATGTGAGGAAAGCTTCAGTCGGCTTGGGGATTGGTTTGGATCCGGGTGTTCGTGAAAGGCCGTTGGTGAAGTGTGTGACAGGTCAGGTGTGCGAAAAAAGAGGTGTGCGAGAATGTCCGACCATGGGGTGTGTGAGGAAAAAGTGCACGCCGAGGAGTGAGTGTGCCGTCAAGAGTGAGTTGGTCGAAGCGCGTGTGCGAGGGGGTACATGGAAGCGCGGTGTGGTGAGTGTTACGGAGGAAGTAACGAGAGAGTGTACACCTGTGGTGAGTGTTACAGAGGATGTAACGAGAGAGTGTACACCTGTGGTGAGTGTTACAGAGGATGTAACGAGGAAGTGTACGCCTGTGGTGAGTGTTACAGAGGATGTAACGGGAGGGTGTGCGCGAGAAAGGTGTGTAACGGACAGGTGCATGAGGAAAGAGTGTGCTGTCGAGAGTAAGGGTGAGTGCGCGGTCAAGAATGGAGGTGAGAGTAGTGAGAGTGAAACGGAGCGTGAGTTGGTTATGACAGGTGAGCGAGGATGTACACCTGGAATGGAAGGATGCACACCTGGAATGGTAGAGCGTGTGTGGGAAGGCACATTTGAGTTGGTGGTGAGGCACGTGGTTGGGTGTGCGAATGAGAGCACACCTGTGATTGTCACAGAGGAAGTGACCGAGGAGGGGGCGCGAAGAGGTGTGTTGGTGAGGTGTGCGACCAACGAATGTGTGCCAAAGTGTTCGGTGGTCGGGTGTGTGACCAAGTCGGCAAGCGGAATGAGTGTACCGAGGTGTGTAAGGAAAGGTACGAGGAGAATGGGAACAGCTGCATGTATGAGCAAGAAAGGGGTAGCGTATGCATGTAAGCGTCCAGGTGAAGCGTCGACGGTAACCGGTTTAGCGGTTAGGGCGACTTATAGCCGAATCGGGCCCTCGGTGCGTGCCGGGCTTTGCGTGCCGCGAGAACCAGCGGGGATCCGAGCCACGGCAGGTTCGAAAGGACCGCCGTGCGCGATCCACGCTGGGCCTCGCGTGGAACGGCCGCGGCCGGGCTCCACTAGGCGGAGCGGGCAGCTGGATAGGAAGGGTCGTTATGGCGACCACGTTTTGTTGAGACGTGCCGGCAGGTCGAGATCGGGACATTGGATGGCTCCACGCCGAGGTGGTGCGTGGGATCTCGGCCCGGGTAAGCCCCCGCCCCTGCCCCGATTGCGGGACGCATCCAGCCGCCGGCACAAAAGAATCCGCGTTCATTGCTCGGCTGTACGAAGCCGGGCTGTAGACGTGAAACGTGAATTGGCGCACCGAGAGGATGTAATAAGTAGACGGGTGATGGTGATAGTGATAGTGAATTGATACGAAATTTCGAAAGGTGGGTAGAATTGGCAGTAAATGGAAAATTTTTGAATTGGTTGGAATCTGGACGAACAAAATTGATAGTGAGAGACCCCCGATGTGGTGGGATGGCAAATCCACCATCCCTCACATGTGGGGGCAAATGCGCAATAGTTTATGGGGTGGCTATGACAACCGAGCCAGGGAGGGCTTGGATAATTGTAGGGATCTAGCGAAGATGACATTAGGTAACGTAAAGTTTAGTTAGTGACTGATACCTGTAGTGGGGACGCAGGTAGATTAGTGTGGATTATAATGACGTGGGAGCGCAATAGTTTAAAGGGACGACTGGGAAGCGCAAGTTTCAGAGGGGAGTAGTTAGCTGAGATGATGCCGTGTGTGTGAGGATTGAACAGGTGAGAATGGAACAGGTGTGATTGCACAGGTGTGCAACTGAACAGGTGTGTGGAGCAGTGTATGAGGGAGTAGTGGTGATTGCGTGTTGTGTTGACCAAATGGTCCAGGAAGAGGAGGAGGGTGCAGGTGGCACCAGGTAGGATTGCACAGGTGTGCAACGACAGGTGAATGAAAGACAGGTGTATGGAATAAATGGTATGGAGTATTGGAATGGATGGTCGTGGAGTGAGTATGGTGGAAATTGTGGAGTGGAGTGGATGGTGCGAAGGTGTGAATGGGGGAAGAGTGGACCCCCATCACGGATACCCGGGGCGGGTAGTGTAAGTGTTAGGTAGAGGGTACAGGTAAATTGTGGTTGGATATTGGCATCTGTGGTGCGGGTGACAGAATGGTATGTGGATGGGTGCATTGGTGTTGTGGAAATGGCTGGGCGTGTAGCCTGTTAGTGTGTGTAGTTGGTTTGGGCACTCCACCACTGTGAGGATGTCGGCCAGGTGAGGCCGCAGGTGGGCTCTGGGAGCCGGTAGTAGTTGTTGTGGATGGGGCCTGAGGATCCGGAGGACGGACCCGGGTAGCCCAGTGCCAGAGGGCACCATGGGGTGACAGAGCCAGGAGAGGGGCTGTCCCCAGTTAGTTAGGTTAGGGTGAGGAGCTAGGTAAGCTCGGGTGGAAACTACAGTGGTGGAGGTGTGCAGGTGGGTAGACCTGCTGGGAGAGGTACACGTCGCAGCCCAGAAATTGTGCTAGAGCACCGGGAGATGAATCGGGGGAGTGAGACCCCAAATTGAGAAGCACCACAGTTGGTCAATGGGAATTGGTTATTAGAACCCATAGTGTAAGTTGGCCAATGGATTGGCAGGGAAAGACCCCGGGTAGTGTAACGTGTGTTAAAGTCATTTAGAGGATAGTTAGGATGAAGGATCTCCTCGCACCATCTGCATCCACTCACCTGAGGTGACAGGTACTCCACGCCATGCCATGTTTTGATTATTTTTTTATGATGCAAATGTTTGGATTGTGAGACGCATCATGACGTGGGTGTGACATTGTGCGTAATTCCATCTCTCCCTCCTTATGAGGATTGATGATGAATTGGTGATGGCAAATTTTGAAGTAAAGGGATTGTGGAGACGAATTTGGTATAGGGGAAATATGGGGAAGACGTGACAGTAGTGACGAATTTGTAAATGGGTAGATTTTTGTACATATGGGGTAAGGGTAGGGTAGGTGACAGGGGGGTGACGTACGGTAGGGACGAGCTTTCTCACTTCGCCCTCCGTACGCATTTCACCTTGCATTGCCTTATTGACGTGTACCCTTGTGACCTTACCCCTCGCTCAATTGTCTTTCTTTTGTCTCCCACATGACCTGTGCGCCATTGGGTGCCGATGGGAGCGTGCGTGAGGTGGCCATTGTGCGCCCGAGATTCCCAGAACCAGCATGCATTGCGTTGATGTACCACTGTATGGACCGCTGTTCTGCGGCCAAGTACCACTTGATGGACCCCAGGTTCTGGGGCAGGGCACCTCTGTTGGAGACCGGCCATAGTGGCCAGGGAATCTTGCTTGCGGACCTCGGTAAGGTGGCACCTATGCCAAACAGGTGGACCACCCTTAGTTGGCCCCTGAGGCCCTAAATAAAAATGGACACAAGTTGTGCTTTTTATTATTTCCAACTAGGCCGCATGAAGCCAGAAGACGTCGGGAAGAACATCGGCCCAGCAGAGAAAGAGAAGACCACCACCAGTTGTTTTGTTGTGTTTATTATGAACCATGGTGACTGCGCACCGGATGGTGCTTTTGGGTGCTTTGTGGTGCTTTGTGGTGTTTGGTGCTTTTGGGTGCTTTGGTGGTACTGGTACTGGTGCATCGATGCAATGCGTGCTGTCTCCTCCCTCCCAACAGGAATTTCTTTCTCTTGTTCCCTAAAAAGGAAAAAAAAAAAAAAAACACAGGTCCTGGGTTGCGTTGTAAATAAGAAATCACGTCATTGTAAATAATGCTCCCCACCGTAAATGTATAGTTTGAGAATAATTCCGTAATTCGGTTAGCTGTGGGCTTGAGTCTGTTAGACAGGATGCAATGCAATAGGGGGACATACTTATTTGTGTTTTAAAATTGTCACACTTAGGGTCAGGTTAATTGTAGAGGGAATTACACCTACGTGTCACACTAAGTTAAAGTTTAATAGGCCCGAGTACGGGCCTGAAGAAAGGAGGGTGCAGTGTAACGATTTTGAGAAGTGTGTAACGAATTTGAGAAGTGTAACGGTTTTTGAGAAGTGTAACAATTTTGGAGGAAGTGTAACGAATGTGAAAAACGTTACAATGTGAACGTTACAAAAGGTACGGTAACACCCTGTTAATGTAAATAATGGTCGCAGTCGGCCTCCTAGTTAATTCCATGAAACTTACACGCAGGTCACGATATATCTTTTAAATAGTGTATTTCCTTATTCCATGTAGGCTAAATATGTGTTTCCCACTAGATTGACTTTGCATTGTATCAAACAAAATAAGCGTAGGCCCTTCCAATTTCCCCAAAACCTCCCTTCCAATTGCCTTCCGCATGTTGGGCGGTTTTCTTCAACCACCATTGGCCACGGGTAGGGTTGGGGAAGAAAGGCGTGTCTCCACCTCGTCATAAGAGAGAAGGAGTGAACCAGCCCTAGCAGCCAATCAACACCGCGGTGAGCGACCCGGTAGGCGTGCCCTCGGAGTCGGCGGCTTGATTTCGCCCGAGGTGATAAAAGCGACTGTAAGGGACTGCTTTAAGAGATGACTTGGAGATGACCCTGGGAGAGGAGCAAAGAGGCTGCACCAAAAGGAGCGGTGAGATGCGAAACGCTCCGAGCAAAAGAGGAGAGGTGCTCGGCAAGGAGACCAGCTTTGGAGAGACGGCCCCACCCCAAGAAGAGGAGCAGGTGTGCCGAACCAGCGCGTAACGTCTACCGCAGTGGAGACACGACGGAGGGTTTCCCGCCAAAACCGCGAGGAATTGCGAACTGCGGCCTCCCGACCTTGCCTCCCTCTCAAGCAATCCATCTCAAGCCTTACCTGCCTGCATATATCCCCTGTGTAAGTGTGAACGTCCTGTCCTACTCATTGTCTTGGGGTTAAGTAAGAATGAATAGTGTAAGTTAACCATTCGCTGTGTTACTGCTTCTTCCATCCATTGCTTGTGTGTGTATAATAAAATCTGTTCTTCCTCCGTATTCTTCTTCTTCTTCTTTTCCTTCTCTTTCGGTCGCTTTAGAGATTTCCCGATTGAATATCTGTGGGGCGATCTGGTCAACGTCGGGTGGAATCGGGTTTTAATCGGGGAATAACTGTTCGGACGCGGTTAAATACACCACCGCTCGGTCAATATAACATCTAAAAGCCGCGTCTGTAACAATTAGGGCATGGGCCACATATGGTCCACAAGCTTCCCCCCTACCTCTAAACCAAACCAACTTTTTTTGAAGCCCAGAGGCATACTAAACACGATTCCAAATGTTACCAAGAAAAATTTAGGGATGCAATGCCCATTTCGGCTCAACAAAGTAGGGTACCCTCATAATTATGCCGACGCTCTCCGACGTCGACCGAACTTTGACTACTGATTATAATCTTCCACCAGAGGCCTCAAATAGCTCCTATTTCAATATATGATATACCAAATGAAAGATTATGAGCTGTTCTTTTTGAATATGTGGTAAATGAAACTATTGGGACAACTAGTTAAATAAACAGCTCTGCGGAACACAATAATTCAACCCGCGACTGCTTCTTCAATGAAATATTGGTATTTATTTCACAATCAGATTTTTTAACATTTATTTACATGGAAACTTTTCAATGTTGTATTAATCTCTTCATCGTGTATTACATTTGCTTTCAGGCGATACCTTCATATTTTTTCTAACAAGAGCCAATCTGAAATAACAGCCATTTGAATGTTTTAGATTCAACGTTTTGGAACGTTAACATGTACTATATTAACAATCCAGTTGCACAGCAATACCTATATTACATAACGTTTTTATATGCATATATACTAAACTGATTTTAAATTTCTTTTGTTGAGAATACAAGATACTAAGCAAACATGTTTATTTATTTTAATCAATAGTTGTGACTCTATCCAATATGGCCATCACATAGTGCCAAAAATCGCTTAACCCTCAAAGCTTTGACAAAGAGAATGTACACATATTCTGCTAAACATGTTTGTTACACACACAATACTAAAAAAACCACACACACACACACCCCTAAACACACACACCTACACACACACACACACACACACACACACACCAATAAGCCGTTTGCCCGGGTGTGGTGCCCACAGCCATCGGCGGTCACAGACACACAGACATTTCATTTTGAATTATACATATCAAATATAACATAAAACACAGGAACACATCTGGTTAATCAATTACATTATAGACAAATTTGAAACATGGATAAACATGATTTAGTGTTCATTCTATGTCACTGTCTGTTTCATCTCCATCCAGGGTACTGTTCTCAGCCATGAGTGCATCATCATCATCATCGTCGTCGTCGTCGTTATCGTCGTCGTTGACTGTACCAGGAGCAACGGTACGGGCTAGATCCGAGAGTTGTGCAGGCAACATAGTTCCGTCATACCACAGAGGTTCGAGATGCTCGTCTGTTTGTGTCCATCCGTGGCCATTGTGTGCCAGCGGAACATCAGGTTTAGGGATATGTGCTCGTTTCCAGATTCCCACTTGATAGTTGACTCGCGCAATGTGCTGAAGCAAGCTTCTTCTACAGGGAGGTAAAGTGGCCATGTCGATGTTTTGTGAAGGCGTTAGTATCTCATCACGAGCACATAGCTCATTTATCCTGAGGAGTCGCAGGTCATCCACTTTTAAAACCCTTGGTCTACCATAGATGGCACATGTGAAGGCTTCAAGGTCATCCAGAAGCTGTGAAGGAATGTCCCAAGTATCACCCAGCTGTGCCAACACTGGAACATATCGAGGGATTTTCAGCAGTGTTTTCATAGGCTTTACTTTTCCTATCCCTCTGAATGCACTTGTTGTATCACAGCCGCAAAAGGCATGCAGAGCCATGAGAGCCGTGCAGTATTCGTGGGAGTAGTTATGGGCCAGTTCTGAGATATTGATCAGCTTCTTTTTATTCCCTGTTCCTGTGTCAAAGAGGACTGTGATATCAGCCAGTCGGTGTGCATAGTGCAATAGAATGAAGAAGACGTCTGTGTCAGGACTTTTCACTCGCACATAGTTGAAGTTCTTGCTTTGAGCATACTCACAGTAGAGTATAATCCTCGAGTCTGTTTCTTCTTGTGATGAGGTCATCGAATCTAATAAGTGTGATGAAGTTGTTGTCCCATCTTCAGATGTCAGCTTATGTGGCACCCCATCACATATCAGTATCACGTTTCGTCCATGAAGCTTTGAGGCATACTCATCCGTTCTCCACAACCTGAGCAACATCTGGATAAATTGAAGTTTGTTCTCGTCATTTGACAGGAACTGTTTCCAGTCTGGAGGCTTCTTGGTCGCTCCTCCTTTGATGATCAATTTGTTCCCAACACCTCTCCTCTTCCGTTCCATTGCTTTAACAGAGGTTGGCAGGTACATGTCTGTGCTGAATATGACGTTGTGAGTGTTTGACATGGTGTCAAAAACTTTAGAGCAGATTTCACTGAAGCTTCCGGGAAGATCTTTGAGATAGTAGAAGCATGCATTGCCATCATGCACAGTGAGGGTGTCGTTCTCTGGTGGTATGATGGCATTCTCACACTCCTTGGTCAAGTGGTGAAAGGCTTTACTCTTGTCTGTTTTCGCGAGAAATCCATCTGAAGTCCCAAGGCTGTAAGAAACTGGAGTCAGGGGATACGTCATCAGCTCCTTGAGATCGAGTTGTAGTCCTTCGTTTTGAGACTTCATGAATAGCTTGAAAGCAACATTGCCTTGTTGTTTGTATTGTATGACTTTTTGCTTTCCTGAGCTGATGATTGATACCTTGTTCATGCTTCCCAATGTCCGCAAGTTCATTCGTTTTACGGGCTCAAAGAACTTGCTGTCAGTCTGGAGTCGCTCGATAATGAATGCTTCTTTAGCACGTCTGCCCAGGTTCTCAGCTGCTAGTACGTCCTTGACAACATCATCCGATGCTGCTGCACCAGACGAAAGGATCAGGAGTTTATCTTTGGTTTCCACGTCAAATGGATTCAAGAAGCTTTCAATAGCCTCGCAAGTTTTCACAACATTTTTCTCACTTCGAAGGATCTCTGTTGGGCGAACGTCTCGATGTTTCATTCCCTCTCCAGAGTCGGCCAGCATATTTGCCATGCTGAGAGTAGCATTAACATACTGCGACCTTGCATGTGTGGTTCTCACCCAGCACTGGTAGGCACTGTAATTCGTCATTATACCTGAAATTCCTGTACCTCCACCACCATGAGACTTGGCATGACGCATAAACGTTTCTTCCATGGTCTTGTCCACGTCACACCTATTGCCAGGGATAAACGAACGTGCCACACTTATGGCACCCCTCTCAAGGAGTTCCTCTGCTCCAGGATGAGATGTTTCTATGTTGGCTATGAAGACTGAAAAGAAGGTCGTGTAGCGAGCATAGTTTTGTGCTCCAAAGCTGAAAAACAAGTCGCTCATCTGGCTGATACACTGAGAGTAGAGCTGAAAGTTGTTCACCTTTACTGCCTCAATCAGCGATAGTACGAGACCAAAATGATCCATGTAGCTAATCCACAGCTGAGCTGTTTTCCCTAGCTTTCCAGATCGAACTTCACTGCAAAATTTGGCATATCGCTTGATGTGCTCAGTGATGCTCTCGTCAGATAGAACTGCGTTCAGGTTTTCCGCATTTGGCGAATCAATCAAATGTGTTAGTTTATCCCTTGAGTCATCAGGGAGACTGGTCATCAGAAGGTCAGCATTGTCCTGTTTGCTGAACTGTTCCATGAGTAGTCGTTGCAGTGACTCTAACATGACCTTGTGGCAATGCATTGCTCTTTCATAATGTTTTCCAGTCATCACACCTGTCAGTGAACCAGAACCAATCAATCAAGTTAAACTTAATTAATTCAAATGGTTGTTACCTGTTTTCTTCCATATTGAGGAGAGATCTTTACTATGTATTTAAAACATTCATTTGTGGAAAATGAATCTGAAATGCAACTAAAATAGGCATGGGTTACATATTCATTTCTTTTAGTGACAATCCCCATAGTTGTAGGAGAGGGCACTGTCATGTCACTTTTGGTGGCAAATTTGGATTTTGCAAGCTAGTGACAATTTTTCTTGTGATCTAAAAAGTGAATCAATTAATTACAATGCATATAAAAACATTACGGGATCATGCCGATGGGTATTGCCTGCATAACTGGATTCAATATAGTGCATGTTAACGTTCCACAACGTTGAATCTAAAACATTCAAATGGCTGTTATTTCAGATTGGCTCTTGTTAGAAAAAATATGAAGGTATCGCCTGAAAGCAAATGTAATACACGATGAAGAGATTAATACAACATTGAAAAGTTTCCATGTAAATAAATGTTAAAAAATCTGATTGTGAAATAAATACCAATATTTCATTGAAGAAGCAGTCGCGGGTTGAATTATTGTGTTCCGCAGAGCTGTTTATTTAACTAGTTGTCCCAATAGTTTCATTTACCACATATTCAAAAAGAACAGCTCATAATCTTTCATTTGGTATATCATATATTGAAATAGGAGCTATTTGAGGCCTCTGGTGGAAGATTATAATCAGTAGTCAAAGTTCGGTCGACGTCGGAGAGCGTCGGCATAATTATGAGGGTACCCTACTTTGTTGAGCCGAAATGGGCATTGCATCCCTAAATTTTTCTTGGTAACATTTGGAATCGTGTTTAGTATGCCTCTGGGCTTCAAAAAAAGTTGGTTTGGTTTAGAGGTGGGGGGGATGCTCGTGGACCATATGTGGCCCATGGCCTAAATATATATATTTGTATATATGCAGCCTTATGTCCCATTGGGACGAAAAGCATTATTTCAATGGAGAAAGGGGGGATAGGTTCCGGAGTCACAAAAATCCTCGAATAGAGAGGACCAAACCGCGAATGGCAGGGCAAAATCCACGAATGGTGAGGCAAATCCAGAGAATGGTCCGTGAAGATCAATGAAAGTCCCGGAAATGGCGAGACAAAACCCACTAATGTCAATGAAAATCCCGCGAATGTATGCTGCAGCATTGTTTCAATGGGGAAAAGGGGGGTGGGTTATAGGTTCCCGGTGGTTCCTGATTCATAGAAGAAATTTTTTTAAGTTGAAAATGTTTTCGACCGCAAATGCACATGATTACAGTTTCACAAAAAATGCGTACAAAAAAAACAAAAAACGACAACACCAGGTACAGTACCATTTCCAGTTTATTGAAGGAATGCACTTACAGTTTATTAAAAGTGCTTAACCATACCGTACCGTGAAAGTAAAAAAAAAAACACAACACCATCATGTACTGTTTAAAATTTCTCTTTTACAAAAACACACAACTTTCAAATGATGATTATGATGTGATGAGATAATAAATAATACGACCCAAATGTAATGTAATAGATGGTGATGATGGTAATGGTGAATTAAAATCCCATGAATTCCTCAAACTTTGAGGGCGACCCAAATGATGGTGCAGCAAAATCGTGCACTAAGGGAGATTCAGGAGAGGTAAGAGAAGGTGAGGACTCTGGTAAGAATGCTGGTGAGAATGCTGGTGAGAATTCTGATGAGGATGCTGGTGAGGACGCTGAGAGGAAGGCAGGAGAGGGTGCTGATGATCTTGAGGTGGAGGGAGCAGGGCTGAACAAATTGGTGATGGGAGCTCCCGGACAGATTTCCCAACATTTTGATGCAGCTCTTTGTACGGGAGCAGCGCATCATCCAAGCCCCTCTTGAAATTGTGGTACCGTGCCACGACTGGGTCAGCATCTTGCACCCTGTCGACAAGCACCCACATGTCCTGCAGCAACTCGCCCAGGAACTGGACTGTGAGGTTCGACCTTGGCACCTCTTCTTCATCACTGCTGCCTCCTCCTCCTCGGAAACCTTTGGCTTGGCCTCCAACTCATCCTCGGTGAGCATGTTTAGGAAACGATTCAGCATCATGGTTTTCAGTATGAAGTCCCTTCTGTGCGTGTTGTCCTCGATCCATATTCTGATAGTTTTCTCCATACTTTCCATGTGGACATTCCGAACATGGGTGACCACATTCATACTCAATGCAGCGCTCGCTGAAACTCTCTCACGAATCGCCTTCCTCTTCCATTTGTAGCGAACGGTTGATTCGTTGACGTCGTAATGCCTGCCGCAGAGGCCGCACTATCTCCTCCAGAAAGATGGTTGAGCAGCTCCACTTTCTGGCTCAGGCTCATCACTTTCTTCTGCCTTTTGGTAGTCAACGCATCTCTGGCACTGGTCTTGCACTTGGGAGCCATGATTGAACTATGAGTAGAGTGAGAGTCAAAAACGCAGGTCAAAGCAACGGAACGAGAGGATGATCGAGATCCAGGACACAGTCTGTACATGTAGGAATGCGAGCACTGCGGGTATCTGCGGGAGGGGTGAATACCCTGGACATTTTTTGTGGGGTATGTTATCAGATGATGCTGTATTGAGACTATCTGCTAATTTCAATAATAGATTAAATGAAGCGTTTGCATTCTATAATTCGAGGGTGTTGACTTGTTTTCATAGCGGGCGGAACATTTCGCGAAGCTCTCGATTATAGTCCGGCTAAAAATCGCTGCCGCAAAAGCCATGAAAACGCAAATCACACAGCAGTGAATGTATAAGCAGGTCATGCTCGTGGCTCGTAGATGTTTTTTTTTCGTATGTATGTCCAGCTGCTTTATACATGGCTGGTGAAAGATTGGTTTTATAAATACGGTATGTCAAGCTAGCAGCTGCAGAAGCAGGTCATGCTCGCGGCTCGTAGAAAATGTTTTTTTTGCGTATGTCCAGCTGCTTTATGCATGGCTGGTAAAAGATGGGTTTTATAATTGTATCAACCTAGCAGCTCATGAAAAAAAAAAATTGCGCCCCTGAAAAACAGCGAATTTGGGGAATACAAACACTTTTCTGCGAATAGATAAACATGTAACATTTATCAACCGCGAATACGCGGATTTCGCGAATAGAGAAACATGTTGCATTTTATCAACCGCGAATACACGGATTCCATGAATAGTGGGATCCGACTGTGTATATATATATTTATACTGGTATATATGTATATATATGTATATATATATATATATATATATATATATATATATATATATATATATATATATATATATATATACACACACACATATACAGGTGTGTGTGTGTGTGTGTGTGTGTGTGTGTGTTTGTGTGTGTGTGTGTTTGTGAGGGTCGGGTGCCTCATTTGTATTAAAATATATAACTGGAAGAAATTAAATGAGTTAAGCCCCTGTCACACCTTGACGATTTAGCCAGCGTATGCCGACGTATCAAAATTGAGTGCTGGTGTGAGTCATACGCTAGCATACGTCGACAAATTTTGTGCATGCACAAAATTTGTCGACGAGCTCGGCGTACTACGACGTATGCCAGCGTGCTTCAGCATGCTCTTAACGTAGCCAAATTTTTCATACGTCGGCATACGCTGGCTAAAACGTCAAGGTGTGACAGCGGCTTTACGGACGTAGCTTCAGGACAATATTTTTTCAGACAAGCTTTCTGCCAAACAGGCCTTCTTGGCGGTCTTCCTCAACGACCTAAAATGGGGAGACTCAACATAAAAAAGTGCTGTAGTTCTGCAATGGTAAAACATATGTGTGGAAATGTGTGGAAATATCCATAAATAAAATATCCATCTATAAAATATCAATAAATAAAATATCAATATGAATGAATGATCGTTTTCAGGCCTTTTTTCCATGCTAGAGCGGGATTAGCCTTGTGGGCCCCATGACAATCATGGATTCCTGTTTGAGGCAATCTTTTTATGGCCGGATGCCTTTTCTGACGCCAACCCTTAGTCGCCTCTTACGATGCGCAGGGATACAGTGTACCTATTGTAAATCGGGGTACACGTACACGCCAGGATCATTCATCCGAACCGACCTCGGAAGGATGACAGGCTGAGTCAACCCCCCTGTCGTTAATTCAGCGATCACCGGGATTCAAACTCAGGATCCTAGGAATCCCAAGGCTGCACCCTAACCGTTAAGCCAACACCAGGCTAATAAAATACCATTAAATAAAGAAAATCTTTATTTCAATAAACTCAATAAATAAATCTGTTCTCTTGCCTCATATTCATCGTTTGATCTCAAATCAAAATTTCATGAGTATATAGCAATAATAACAAATTTGACTTCATTGTTCCAATACTTATGGAGGGCACTCTATATGTACACACATATCCTATATACATCAAAACCCCAAAGTGTTACATACTTTCTTTTCCACAATGCTTGATCTCCACAATTAATGCACATACCCGTCTCCTTTCATTTTGATCCTCTCATTTCCTGCAGGTAGGAATGTGATGAGGTTCTTCAACAATGGTGTTGAAAGGAAAACAGCATTAAATTATTCGCACATGCAAAGAATGGATTAAAAACAAGAAAATGGTTGAAGTAAGGTAATTATTATTCAATAGTACTAAATTGATTGTGCTTGTCGTGATCGTGACAGCCGCCCAGCTTGTATGGTTAGTGAAACTTTCATATACACATCTTTCAATATTTGCTGCAGGCATCTTTCTCTCTTGACATGTTTTGCTGTTTTGTAATGTGTATATGCCAATTAGAAAACAGTCACTGAAGGTCATCCAACTGAGAAAAACAAATGTATTTTCTTCATAACCAAGCACATGCATGTACTGTCACACATACGAACACACTGAACATGCCCCACATGCGCAGCGAGCACATGCACATACACATGCAAACACACATATACACACAAACAAACACACACATATACACACACAAACACACATGCATATACACACATGCATATACACAAACACACACAAATGCATACACACATACACACATACATATACACACACAAACACACACAAACACATGCATATACACACACAAACACACACAAACACACACACAAACATACATACATATACACACACAAACACACACACATACACACACAAACACAGACATACATACACACAAACACACATACATATACATACAAACACACACACATACACACACAAACACAGACACACACACACAAACATAAACACACGTTAACACACACAAACACATACATACACACACAAACACATGCATATACACACACAAACACACATAAACACACACAAACACACATACATATACACACACAAACACACACACATACACACACAAACACATACATACATACACACAAACACACATACATATACATACAAACACACACACACACACACACACACAGACATATAAACACACACAAACACACACACAACACACACACAAAACGCACATACAACACACACACAAACACACACATACATATGCACACACACACAAACACACATACATATGCACACACACACAAACACACACATGCATATACACACACATACACACACAAACATATACACACCCAAACATATACACACACACAAACACATACATGCACACAAACACATACAAATACACACAACCACAAATGCACACACAAACACAAATGCACACACAAACACACACACAAACACACAAACACACACAAACACACACAAACAAACGCATACACACATTTTCAGACATTTTTCTCAGACAGTTCAAACATTTTACAGTTTTGTACCCTTTGATTTAAACGTTTGTTACAGATAAAATTGTTGTTCTTCTTCATGTCCCTTGGAGTTTGCTCTACTTCTGCTAATTAGCATACCACAATCCATGCAACACCCAGTACATCCTACCCAACCACTACCATAACCCCCCTTTCCTCTCCCACTCTCCTTCACCCCAGAATTTCTGTCTCATCTTCACTTGTTTGCCCCAAAATTATATTTTTGGGTTTTGTTTTACTGTGTTATTTTATGCTTACTTTTCCACTATTGTATATACTAGCGTGACTCGGCGTGCTCCGCGCACCTCACCACACGTCGTTTCAGAGGTTTGACCATGTCTTCTTTCTCAGGGAGTGAGGGATGGTGGGAATGGTGGGTGGGGGTTAGTGGTGGTGATGGTGGATGTGGGATCATGGGGGGAAGTGGGGGAAAGGTGGAGGGGGTATAGGGTGGATGGTGATGGGGGAATGGTGGGGTGAGCGGCCAAAATTGGGTCTTCAGGGACTTTTGGGTCTTCGGGGTGTTTTGGGTCTTCGGGGTGTTTTGGGTCTTCGGGGTGTCTTGTGTATTCAGGGTCTTTTGGGTCTTCAGGGTGTTTTGGGTCTTCTGGGTGTTTTGGGCCTTCGGGGTGTTTTGGGTCTTCAGGGTCTTTTGGGTCTTCATGGTGTTTTGTGTCTTCATGGTGTTTTGGGTCTTCAGGGTCTTTTGGGTCTTTGGGGCCATTTAGATCTTCAGGGTCTTTGGTGTCTTCAGAGGCTTTTAGGTCTTAAGGGTCTTTTGGTTCCTCTGTGTTTTTAAGGGTGTTTGGGGTATTTTTGTTTCTTCGGGGTATTTAAGGGTATTTTGGGTCTTCAGGGGTCTGGGTGGTCTTAAGGATCTTGGGGGACTTAAATGGTCGTCAAAGGTCTGAGGTGTCTCAGCAGTCTAAAAGGTACGTAATACGTAATTAAGAGTTCACGGACTATGTTTTGGGCGTTAATTTACTTAAAGAAGAAGAAGACGTTTTGGTCACAAATAAACATACAAACAAACATCACCATGAACGTTTGCTCTATTATAATAAGATTTAATCCATTAGGTCATTAGTTCACAATTTGATTCCACTTTGTAAATTTGCCATTCGAATATGTTTTCAATTTTTTTTTTTTATCTTCTTTCCTGACGAACAAATGCAAACATAACTTTAGATAAGGGAATGTTGTCGGAAAGGCAAAATGGGGAGACAGCCTGAGGCAAGACATGGCTTGGAGCACAGCAGTTTAGTCTGGATCATGAAACAGAGTACCGGCCTTGGGGTAAAGACAATTCCGCTGCCCTGTTCCATTCTTCAGCAGCCAACCAATCAATCCTTCATCACAGCTGGGAACTGCCCTGATCACGCTGATTCCCGTTCTCTTGGCAGTTCGTCCTGTCTTTCTTTTCCTAATTTTCTTCTCTCCATTTACGTCTGTGAGACCACAAGCAAGATACTCAGGTACTTATCTGGAATGCAAAAGAGAGCGTTTATTCATTAATCTGATTTTTCTTAAATTTTTTATTTTAAATTTTTTTAAAATTAAATTAAAATAAGTTTATTCAAATTTTTCTTAATTTTTAATTTTTCTAAATATTTTCAGAACTTGCTCCAATATCATTTGAACTACATGGTATTCATCGAATACTTACCCTGCGCAGTCAACTTGGTGTGAGCCAACGCTTATGTTTTTGAAGGGTTTTTTTTCTTTGTTCCAATATGGCTGCCAGACCATGTGATTGATGACATCATAAATTTATATTCTCTAATATAATTGTTTCGTAGATCACGCTCAATAAATTTCAAACTGATCAGACGATGCGTTGTCCCTGTCAAATTATGACGTCATAATTAAGGCACCAATGACGTCATCGTTAACAGCACTTATTCCCCATTCGGAGTTCTTTACAATGAGTCACGCTTTAATTTTTTCCGTGAGCGTTTTCGGATATATAGAGATAGAGGGGTAGCGTTTTGCCAAGATGGAGTCCGTACCACGTAACCTATGATGTCATAATTATGAATACAAAATTATACAGGAGGAGGCATAGGCGTAGTTTGACTTCTCTATTTGGGGGGGGGGGGGGGGTAGGGGCAAGAGCTTAATATTAATAATGGGTAGCTAGGTCTGATTTCCAAAATTACCATTTGTTAGTGTAGTTACAGTTTACGTGAAATCACAAATACAGTTTACATTCATTATTGTTACTAATCCCTGGTGTTGGGCTAGTGGCTAGGGTGCCGGCTTAGGATAAACCTAGGATCCTGGGTTCGTAATCCCGGTCGATTGCTGAATTAACGCCAGGGGGGTTGACTCAGCCTGCTTCATCCTTCCGAGGTCGGCTAATTGAGTACCAGTTCACTGGTAATTCCCTGTTTGTCGTTAAAGGCGGCAAAAAGGGTTGGCGTCAGGAAGGGCATCCGGCCGTAAAACATTGCTTCAAAAAGGGGACCGAAAAACAACAACAACCACGGTCCCCCAAAAAGGCCAACCCCCGCTTTGCGGGGGAAAATGGCCTCTAAAGGTGTTTTTTTTTTCTTTTTTATTCATTATTGTTACTCACGTCTAAATACGGGATGTTTTTATCTTAATTGTAAACTACTGAAAAAATTAAGTTGGGGCATTGCCCCCCCCCCCCCCCCCCCCACACCCTCTCCCCATACTCCGCCAGTGGGAGGAGACATTCCTGCGGTTAAAAAAAAAAAAAAAAAAAATTGTAAAAAATTCGTGGCAATCGGAACACCGGTTTCCGAGAAAGTGAATTTTTTAAATGCAGATACGCACGCAAATAACCATTTGTACAAAATAATAATTTCTTGAAATACCAATACTCCACAGCAAGTGTATGGAAGTCACAGGAAGAAAACCGTGCTGAGACCACAAATGATCAAAATTTTTCAACAACATTTTCAATACTGAAACTAGAAAGCATCTGAAAATGCAAAGCCCATCCGCATATGTTTGTATTCGGAGGTCTTCTTTTTCTTCCCTATGCTCAAAATAATGAAAACAGTTTTAAAAATACAAAATGAAAATTGATGATTTTATGCAACCTTGACCTTTGACCTTTTTATCAAAAAAAAAATTAATCAGCTCCTAGCTTTTGATTGGTGAACCAATTCAGTGACCCGATATGCGAGTTATTAAAATTTCAGGTCAATCGGATGAAAATTCGAATCGGATCAATCGGATGTGGTGCTGACCTTTGACCTTTTAACCGAAATATTAATTTCCTTTCTCCATGTTCACAAAATAAAGCCCTGTTGAAAATTTGATGACAAAACTCAAATGGTAAATTGAAATTTCAGGTCAATTGGAAGAAAATTTATATTATGTGACACTGACCTTTGACCTTTTGACCAACATTATTAATTTGCTTTCTCCGTATCTTATTATAATAGAGTAAATGTACATGGTTCTGTATGGCGCTATGTATGTTTATATGCGACGAAAACGTCTTCTTCTTCAAATAAAATTACCACCCTCTTAATTAACCCTCTTAATTGTGTTAAGACTGCTGAGACCCCTCAGACCTTTGATGACCCTTTAATTCCCCCGAGACCCTTGAGACCACCAAGACCCCTGAAGACCCAAAATACCCTGAAGACCCCCAAAGACCCCAAAGACCCAAAATACCCTTCAAGGGCCTGAGGCTCAAAAAGACCCTGAATATCCAAAGACCCAAAACACCCCGAAGACCCAAAACACCCCGAAGACCCCGAAGACCCAAAACATCCCGAAGATCCAAAACACCCCGAAGACCCAAAACACCCCGAAGACCCCGAAGATCCAAAACATCCCGAAGATCCAAAACACCCGGAGACCCAAAACACCCCAGAGACCCAAAACACCCCAGAGACCCAAACCACCCCGAAGACCCAAACCACCCCGAAGACCCAAAACACCCCGAAGACCCAAAACACCCCGAAGACCCAAAACACCCCGAAGACCCAAAACACCCCGAAGACCCAAAACACCCCGAAGACCCAAAACACCCCGAAGACCCAAAACATCCCGAAGAACCAAAACACTCCGAAGACCCAAAACACCCTGAAGACCCAAAGCACCCTGAAGACCCAAAACACCCCAAAGACCCAAAACACCCCGAAGACCCAAAACACCCCGAAGACCCAAAACACCCCGAAGACCCAAAACACCCCAAAAACCCAAAACACCCCGAAGACCCAAAACACCCCGAAGACCCAAAACACCCCGAAGACCCAAAACACCCCGAAGACCCAAAACATCCCGAAGAACCAAAACACTCCGAAGACCCAAAACACCCTGAAGACCCAAAGCACCCTGAAGACCCAAAACACCCCAAAGACCCAAAACACCCCGAAGACCCAAAACACCCCGAAGACCCAAAACACCCCGAAGACCCAAAACACCCCAAAAACCCAAAACACCCCGAAGACCCAAAACACCCCGAAGACCCAAAACACCCCGAAAACCCAAAACACCCCGAAAACCCAAAACACCCCGAAAACCCAAAATACCCTGAAGACCAAAAAGACCCTGAAGACCCAAAAGACCCCGAAGACCAAAAAATACCCCAAAGACCCAAAAGACCCTGAAGACCCAAAAAGACCCAAATACCTTTAAAGACCAAGAAGAACCAAAAGAACCTTAAGACCCAAAGCCCCTGAAGACCCCAAAGACCCAAAAGACACTGAAGACCCTTTAGACCCAAAAGCCTCTGAAGACACCAAAGACCCAAAATACCCTTAAAGGCCCAGAGGATCCAAAAGACCCAGAAGACCCAAATGGCCCTGAAGACCCAAAACACAATGAAACCCAAAAGACACTGAAATGGTCAAAGATGCCTACCCCTCTGAAACGACGTGTGGTGAGGCGCGCTCCGCGCGCCGAGTCACGCTAGTTATCATAATAAAGCTTTGGTGAAAATTTGATGACAAAATTCGATTGCTAAAAAAGTTACGGCCTGGACAGACACGCACACACAATAATATTAACATGGAAGTTTCTGCTGAGATGCAGTCTCATCAAATTCCCTGAACCTCTTTTGCACAGGCATTAAAAGACATGCTCCAAGTCCATAATGTTCATAACAACCACATCAAATCTGCTTTCTTGTGACTGTTTTATCCTTCCATCACTATTGCATTGTTTGTTAAAATTTGAAACTTAAGGCTAAAAAAAACTGATTGGATATACTCATTTTCTGTTATATCAGGACTCACAAACTCAGAAACCCTCTTCTCCCAAAACATTACGTAATAAATAGACAACATTGTCCCTTTACATATTTTAAAGGATCTTATGCGCCAATATATCTAATTTTAGCAAATATGTCCTAGTTTCGAAATTGGAACAATACGTCCTTTTCATTTTCTTTCGAAAATTAGCCACTGTTGATTAGAGAAACCCAATGTGATGGAAATGCAATGAACCTCTACCACCCAATAACGATTCCCCATTTTAGGTCAATTAGCTCTTTACCTCTTGGAATCCCGATTCCAAAGGTACTTCAGTGCTAAAAGCACTCCTTTAAAAGCACCTGCTGCTCGTCATTTCACAAAATTCAGGTTGAAGGTTGGGAAGGTTTTTTTCAGGGGTTATCATTTTCTTTCCCCATCTATCTAAGACTCACGGTGGAGCACGTACTGACAGGACAAATATTTGATTTGTGAATTTGTGATTTGTGATGTGAAATAATTTGTGATTTGTGAATGATGAATGATGCTGTTTGGAATGAAAATTTAGAGATATTGAGTTTAAACAGAATGAGGAAATGACGTAAGGGTTTCCATCCGTGACATTCACGGATTCCCCATTTGCAGTTTCGCAATTTACTGGATATAGCAACATTCAGACTGTGTACGTTTTTTGTCCAAGTCATTCACGAACCTGCTGTCAATGCCTGACGTTCGACTAAGGGTGGCACAGGAATGTGGAATTTATTGGTTCATCATTTGCCATTTGCCGTTTGTTTGTTTTTTACCCAAGTCATTCACAAACTGGTTGTCCCTGCCTGAAGGTGAAATAATTTAATACTTACATTATTACCCTCGCCTGAGGAGAGGGTATTGCATTTGAGTCCGTTTGTTTGTGTTTGTCTGTCTGTCTCTTTGTCCGCACAGAATAAATATGATTTTCTCTGCAACCCTTGATCCGATTGACAGGAAATTTTCACCATAGGTGCAACTTCACCTGTAGAATTTTTTTAATGATAATTATGACGTCATAGGTCACGTGGTTCGGCCGCCATCTTGGAAAATCCGAAAAATTTGCACCTCTATGTCTCTGAAAGTGCTGAATATAAAAAAATTGAGACATGGCTCATTGTAAAGAACTCTCCATGAGGAATAACATCTGTTAATGATCATGTCATCGGTGCCTCCATTATGACGTCATAATTCGACAAGTACAAAACTTCATCCTATCAAGATGAAATTTCTTGAGCATAATCTAGGAAAAAATTAGTGGAGAAAAAAAATAATGATGATGTCATCGGTCACGTGGTTGGGCTGCCATATTTGTTTTAACACAAAAGCCTTAAAAACTACTGAAAATACATCCTGGCGAGGGTTTGCAATCTCTGATTGCTCCTTCTAGTTTGCTAACTGTTATCTCCACCCAGGTCATCCTATCCTCTTCAATAAAGTATCAAACAAGCCTGGCTACGCCGTTGCTAGACTATCGGTCTTATTTAAACCTGGATAAAGTGTCGTCGATTGATAATGTATGCGTGATATGAGTAGTGGGGGTTCAAATGTGATATGTACTTTTGTAGTTCCTGGCTCCCTGATTACCATGGGGCAGTGAGTCAAGATAACCGATTGGTGGTGGGATGTAACAGAAATTGAGTTTGGCTTTGTAGCTTATGTTTAAACATCAGCAAATAATGAGATTTTTTTTCCTACAAGTTTGAGGCTCATGGAAGAGCAAGGTGATGCAAGGTATGAACTGAGATTAGGGTAACTCATGGATACAATAATCAAGGGAATTAACAAACAGGAAAAGAGGAGAGAAAAAGGGAGAGGAGAGAGAAGGAAACTTTGGAGCCTGCACGTCAAAGCATTAGAATAGGAAGGGTTAAATATGCTTTTAAAATATCGTGCATTGGGATGGGGGATGACATGAGATGTCGGTGTACCACCAGTTTGAAGCCCTGGAGGGAAGAGTTTGGAGAAAGCAGCATCTGGAATGTGGTTCCACACACGGGAGTAGTGAGGAAGAAAAGAGTTGAGTTGTGCAGTTTGAAACAAAAGACACTGATTGTTCCTGCAACTATTCTTGCACTTTCTATGCTTTCATTACATCTTTGGGACCTTGTAGTACAGTCGGGCTTGGAGCGGCGTGGAGCCACGATTTGCTCTTCATTATGACCATCTCGAGATGCAATGGCAACACAGCACAAGTAGTCAAACAAAAAGATTAGCATGTTCGTTTGTCAAAGCAATTGCGTTACATTTTCACCGATGTTTTCTTGAGTCAACTGTGTTTCATTTTGTCACAAATTCCTGGAGTTAGTTGTTCGCATTTCGTTTCTTCGGTGAATTTTCTTCTAAAATTTTGTCACGAATTTTTGTGTCGGCTGTGTTTCACTTCGATTGGATGTTCCTGCAGTTAATTGTGTTTCACTTGAAGTTGGTTGTTCGGATTTCATTCTCAACTTTATTGCATTTAATTTTGAGCCAAGTGTTTAATTATTTGCTCTGGAGCAGTGGAGCAGTGGAGCATATTTAATTATTTGGCATGGGAGCAGTGTACTTTGAATGTATCTGTACTTGTTATTATTATTTTTTGCAATTTTTTTTTATTATCAAGTTTTTATTATTTTTGTTGTGTTCGATTGTTTTTATTATTATTATTATTTATTTTTATCATTAATTATTTTGCTAATTCACTCATCTGTAAACAACTGAATGCATGGAAATGGTGCACAGCTCCAATATTTCTTTTACGAGTACACAATTATTCTCCAATATTTCTCCCTCTGCTCTCCCACATCAACCAACAACTCCAGGATACACGCATTGTTCCAATAACCCCAACCATGGATTTCCCAAAATCCAAGCTCAATACCCAACTCTTTTGTTCCTTGCTTCTCCCATCTATAGGACTGCCTTCCAGAGGCCTTTCCTTCTACATATTCCCTCCAGGGCTTCAAGCAGGTAAAGTGCACTACCATATCCATCCTGTGTCATTCCCCATCCTGACCTTTGACCCTTTATTACCCCATTAACCTTTCCTAACCCCACCATCTTATTTACTGCTTTCACTTTTTCCTCTCTCTCTCTCTCTCTCGCTTGCTGTCTTCCTTTCCTGTTCATGTTCATTTATTCCCTCACTGGTTGTGCCCACTTGTTGCTCAGCAACTCCACTTTCCATTTCATCTTGCTCTTCCCTGGGGCATGCTCTTATAGAGATAATATATATCTATATCTATGTATCTATATATACAGTCACGTGAAAAAGTAAGTACACCCCATGTAAAGTTTTGACTTTTTCAACATATTTCAACATACAGCTATTTGATCTTCATTTCAACAATATTGACAGATAAAGGTGATATAATATAACAAATATCATGAAACATTTACATTTTGTAGTCCATTGTATAATTTAAATAAACATAAATGCAAATTTCGCATGTGGTTAAAGTAAGTACACCCTTGGCTCCAATAGGTGGTATTGCCCCCTTTGGCAGAAACAACCTCAAGTAGGCATTTCTTATAACTGTCTACCAGTGCTCTGCCATCTGACCAAGCATGCAAATTTCCCACACATATAATTGCCCCTCTCTTTCCGTCAATGTTTCCGGGGCACTCGCTGCCAACCATAGGAGCACCAACGGCCCGAACACGAGAGGGTCTTCCTCCAATGGGGGGCAAATCCATGTCCTCTTTTATAAAACCGTAGTGAAGGGGCGTAGTGAAGCAATTCGATTAATGAACATTAATGATTAATGAATGAGGAAGACCCTCAAGACTGAAGTGACTAGCTCTCAAATTTCAAATTACCTTATTCAAATCATCTAGACCCGTTCATTTTTCAATGGGTGTCGATGTTTATGCTTGTATATTTTACTAGTACACACACTCACTGTAGGAGCGGCAGGGGGAGTCATGTTATTATCCTTATTATCATTGCCAATCATCATTAGTATTACCTATGTTAGAACAGGTCATTGAAAAGATCAGACAGTGCCTCACCATTCTTAATCCCCGATAATACAATTTACTTCTGTTCGGGTGTTCGGGTGGGGGGTGGGGGAGGAGTCCAATATCGTAAGTCACAAAACCCCTTTTGGAGGAGGGATGTTGTTTCATAGCATCATGATATTTTCATAAGTGTTGTTATTGCATTACTTCCGCCACCAAAGGTGGATGGAGGTTATGTCTTCACCCCTGTCTGTTTGTCTGTCTGTCTGTTTGTCCGTTTGTTTGTGAACAAGATATCTCAAAAAGTTGTGGACGGATTCAGACGAAATTTATCAGAGATGTAGCGTATGTGACAAGCACGAAACGATTACATTTTGGTGAAGATCCAGATTCGGATCCAGCTACTAGAATTTTTAAAGTGATTCTTCACCATTAGGAGATCGGGCCAAAAACGATACATAGCACAATATCTCAAAACGTTATAGATGGATTTGGACGAAGCTTTGTGGCCAGGTTGTGTGTGTGACAAGGAAGAATCGATTTGATTTTGGTGAAGATCTGGATCCGGATCCGGCTAATATAATTTTTTAAGAATCTTCACCATTGGGAGATAGGGCCAAAAACGATACAAAGCAGGATATGTCAAAAAGTTGTGGACGGATGATTGTGATTAAATGTGATTCTGTATTGTGATTTTCTGGTCTACTCTGGGATACAAACATAAACTGTACACCAGGCGGAGGTATGCTCTCTACCGAGTGCCGTTCTAGTTACTTTTGTAATGAGAAGCAGCTTTGGAAAAAAGGCACGAAAAATGTCTTGGAAGAACTCCACGTTAGCGGCAGGAAGGGCCTTGTTATTAACCCTTGTGAGGTATATCGACTGCAGTAGATCTACGATCAGGTGTGTTCGTCAACGTGATAAGCATTGACTGATGTCTGGATTCCTCCAAATTTATTTCAGTTTGGTGTTGAACAGCATTAACGACTGTTTAAAAAGATAATCATACGTGTTTGTGGTTTGTAATATTTTTTTACTTTTGGTAGCGGTGCTCCCATGAAAACGACACAATAAGATGTTTATACACCTCAACACGGCGTTTGGTCAAGGAGAAAAAACCCTTGGGGAGGTGGAATATTATTAGTATTAATATTGCTTTGTAATAACATTTATATTTTGCTATTATCATCGGTTTTGTTATTAAAAGCGTCCTTGGAGAAATGGCACGATAAAGCTATCTATACACGGACATACACCTCAACACACATCCCTATTGGTGGGGAAACCCCCCTTGGGGAGGGGGCAAATTAATGTGCTACAACCTTCATTGTGTGACCCTAAGTCCTCCTGTCAAGTTTGGATGAGATTGGATAAGTAACGACCGAATGTATGACGGTCAAAATCGTCAGACAGACAGACAGAGACAAAATTGCGTATTTTAGTAACAACCTGGCTTAGCGGTTAGGGTGCTGGCTTGGGATCCGAGGAATCCTGGGTTTGAATCCCGGTCGATTGCTGAATTAATGCCAGGGGGGTTGACTCAGCCTGTCATCCTTCTGAGGTCGGCAAATTGAGTACCAGCTCACTGGTAATTCCCTTTGTGTCGCAAGAGGTGACTAACAGGGTTGGCGGCAGGAAGGGCATCCGGCAATAAAACATTGCTTCAAAAAGGGGACCACAGTTCCCTTTTACTAGCCGAAAGCACCCGGCATTGCCCGGGTTCTTTTTGAAAGAATTTACTACTATAATTCAGCTTTTACTCGCGGCAGTAGAAGATTGACTACTATAATTCAGCTCAGCTTTTAATTGCGAAATTGGCCCAGCCCGGCCGAGGCAGCCTCAACCGGCCTCGCCATCTAGCCTATAACCTTCCCGGGCCCGTCCCGACATTTTTAGTTCTTTTTGAATGAATTTACTACTATAATTCAGCTTTTACTCGTGGCCGTAGAAGATTGACTACTATAATTCAGCTCAGCTTTTAATTGCGAAATGGGCCCAGCCCGGCCAAGGCGGCCTCGACCGGCCTTGCCACCTAACCTAAAACCTTCCTGGGGCCCGTCCCGACATTTTTTGTGTCAGAGGTTTCCTCCTATCTTTCACCGTTTAGGAGATTAGCGCGTGCAGACAAGCAAACAAACAAACAAACAAACAAAAACTTTATTTTATATACATATATATATATATATATATATATATATATATATATATAAGCTTCTGGTCTATAAAAATGGACTGGTCTATAAAATTGAGAATTTCATTCTCTCCCAGGTAATTTCATTCTGGCTGCAATACAACCCTGTGGATGTGTAGGTGGATGTAGCTCTGCTAAGGTCATTCCTAATAGGTGGATCCTATGCATCTGTTTAGCCAGCAGAGCTTTTTAAAATACCGAATGTTGTATTTTAAATATTGGGTCGAGGAACAACTTTGGAAGCACTCAGAATTTTCTCCTGTGGATTTCTTCACTGAGGAGTGACGCTCGTTACAATATGGATCCAGGACTCTTAAGAATCAGAGTCTTCTTGTGTCATGAGCAGGCATCACAAGAAACTGGGGTTTGCTCAGCTTGGTGGTCTGGACATATATCACTTTCGTTTTTAAAATGCATTTTTCCTTCTGAATATTTATGAATTTTTATTTCCTAAATTTACATTAAAAAAATTCATTGCTATATTTGTAAGTGGGGGTTATGGAAAATGTGGATGTAAGGGAACTGTCGATTGCCACAAACATAATTGTGTAATAATAATATAAACACACACATACACACACCTGCATTTGAAGATCAGATAATAAACTCAGAGATTATGGAGTTCAGCTTGGGAAGGACACAAAGCCATAAGTAGGCAAGGACACTGCACAAAGCCAAGGCACAGTGCCTGATGCTGGATTTACCAAGAGCCCGATTTAGAGGGGAATTTGAGAAACAGCTCCCAAGACGGTATTACATTTCTTTCATGCATGAGACAACAGCAATGTAATAAAAAAAAATGCTTGGGAAGAGAAGCATAATCTTTTCATCGAACCAATCAATATGTCGCCATGGAGACGATGATGATCTCTCTAAGCAGGATCTTTGCCTTCAACATTGGACAAGACAAGGTGGCAGTGCACTGCATCATTATTTCTGTGTGCGTTGCGAAGTAACTCAAATTACCAATTTCAATGGATCCAGAGGAGGTGTATAAACAGTAAACACGCAAGGTCATAGGATACCTTCGCATAAGTAAGATTTTGGATTCAAATAATTCAAATTCTTCACAATGGATGACGAGGATGAAATTCTGTGAGGTGGGATGAAACAGAGTGATGAGGTATGTTGTACACATGATGATTTGGAACATTTTTATTTAAAGCTAAAACAAGTGATCTCTGCTGTTGTATACTTCTTTCCGAACTTCATATAATTCAGTATTAAAATGCATTTGTCCCTTCGGACCATGCCGTGAGGTGTATAATTATATGGATTTTTCAGTGTTTGTTGGTATTATTGCTCTCGCTCCCAATAGAGCACTACTTATTTTGTCTGACAATCTCATAGAGGATTAAAAGGATGGGATTCAACAAAAACTAATTGCACATTATATACTGATGCCTTGGTGCTCATTTACATTAACTCACCTTTGACCACCGAGTAGTAGCCAGCATTACAAATCTTCTTCTTATATAAAGAAAGTTTAAATTACTTGATAATACCGCACACATTGTAGAGATGTTGAAATCTGAGTGAGAATAATTCGAAATTTTCAAAACATTTTATTTTATTTATTTTAAGCGCAGGTTCAAACCAACGCATCCAACACTGAGCTTCACAGCAAAGCTGAAGTGATTATCGTTCACGTCAAATATAAGCGGAAAGAATGGTTGATGAAGGTGATGTCAGCTGACTTCCAAGCAGATGGATGGTGACCTTGGGAAAATGATCAGGTGAATAGAGCAGAATGTTTGTGAAGTACAACATGTGGTTGTTTGATTAAATACATCAGCAAAGCGACGGGTTAAAATGTCTCGTGATATAAATACAAGCTCTCTGAATTATCGCATACATAAAGTGACTGACGTTTATTTTAAAAGAAAAGAATATGAAGAACACTCCAATCCATCTCTACATATCTTTAATGTATTGCATCAAACACATATTTTATTATTATTAAGCATCTATTTATTATGTATGCAAAAAATGATGAAAGTCATTGCCAGCCCTGGCAGTAAAGAAAAGTATAAATATCTTAGTATAATAAATAAACAGGGTATATATATATACTGTGTATATATATATACAATATATATATATATATATATATATATATATATATATATATATATATATATATATATATACATATATACTGTGTATATATGTATATAATTATATATATGTATATATATATATATATATATATATATATATATATATATATATATATATATATATATATCTGAGGATTCAGTAGTGAGATGTGTGTACTGTTCATTTTGCCAAAATGCACATGTGCAGAAAGTCTGATGGCCGTGGTGCGACAGATGGTCACGTCATCAGCAGTAATAATAAAATCGATGAAACAGCACCACAATAATCACCGATAACTAGAAGACTGCTAGTTACGGATAAATACAGTAAACTACCCTCTACCGGATCCGGAGAATGGGCAAGAATCATTGTAATATTATGTTCATCATCGCAGGAGAGAATGCAGTATGAAATCATTGTCAGGCAGTATTACAGGGACAATGAAATTCATTCAAAAATGCTTATGAAATGGGATTTGACAGAACACCTAACCCCATGTAGTCTGAACATAAAGGACATGGGAAGGGTAAATTCAACTCTTCCTTTTGGTTTTCGAGCATGATCTATATTTCCCATAAGCCGCGATTCTGTCTGAATCTCGATATTCCTCAACGCTGAGAACGCGAGCGGAAACTCTGATTGGTCGAAATGGCTTTAAATGACGTAATATTTTGCCCAAGTACTGCTAAACAACAGGTTTTTGGAAGCGCCAACCAGGCGATTTGTGTTCTACAGGGTTCAAGTATACACAAAGAATTAAGTTAAGCACCCCCCCCCGTTTTTTTACAACCTCGCACGTTACAAGTTTGTTGTCGTCAAAACAGTGTAATATACCCATGATATTGCTATATTTTCTGGAGAAGTGATATTATGGTCACATAAAAACATAACAATCATGCCGTTTTCAATATTTTATTCTGAATAATTTAAGGTGAAATTTTTTGGGAATTTTAGGCATATTTTCACCTCAATTTAAGTATGGAGCTATAGGTCCATCACGGACAGTGTGGATGACGTTTATGTTTTCTAACGTACAGTCATTGTTCTGAGAAGACCTCTAGCGATCTTTGCGTCAATAACGTGTGTAGGACCCACGTGATCGGATCACTGACTCAACCCTACGTCACAGATGCGTGCACTCATCTGCATTTCATCAATGGATAATTGCTAATGTCATACCAATCATTATTTGATCTCACATACCTTAGAATATATGCCAATGTATACATATACACAAAGAATATATATTAGGGGGTGCTTACCTTAATTCGTTGTGTAGGGGTGCTTAACTTAATTCTTTGTGTATATATAATTAGATTGAAATTAAATAATCGTTTTAAAGGTTATATAAAAATGGTTTTTTTGTAAGTTTACCATCTTTTACACCAACTTATTTAACACGTTAAATTATTTATTTGTGCCTGCTGTATGTGTCCTTTATGACATCCCTAAATAAACAGCAAGTTTCCTGTTTGAACCATTTTCAATTTTCTTTGAATGCCAGAGAAGCAGATGAACAAAGACAATTACCCTGTTCCTTTGTGTGAATGCAAGCTCTGGATGAGATTCCTTACAATTTTCCAAATTCAGAGCCAAAATACTGCTAAACTGCAGGTTCATGTTCCAATTAATGTTTCGATTCACATTCTGATTCAATGTTCGAGATATAACATTCAATTGAAATTAAGTGTTGTAGTTCCTCAATCGTAGACCAATGTCTGAAGACAGACAGAGTGCACCTATTGCTTAACTCCGCTTTGCACTAGACCCATGGGGTAACTACTTAAAAAGAAGTGAGAATTTATTCTGATATTAAAAAATATATTGATCATTGATAATCCCAAAGCTGTAATCAATAGCATCTACAACATCAACAGGGGTAATACTAAATGTCTATCAATATACGAGTTTTCCACATTATACATGAACATTCCATATAACTCGTAGCCACGTTGTACAGAGCAATAGATAAAGCATTTGCCGGGGGTAATAAAGTGTACATTACAGTCTATTCAACAGAGCACACTCACTGGTCTGTTAAGCAAAGTCCATTTTAATGTAGTTTTTCAAAATAATAAACTTAAAGCATTGGATTTCTCTTGAACAATGGCTATTTTATATTTGGCAACAAGATACTCCAGCAGGTAGACGGAATACCCTTGGGTTCAGATCTGGCACGTTTACTTGCAAATTTGTTCCTGCACGTGTACGCGTGAGTCTGATTGGGTCCAGAACATGTGCAGAAATATACTAACAACTGTGAGAAGGTGCGGAGACAACCCTTAGGTTGATTGATTATTTACTGACAATTAATGCTGCGTTTATATTTGATTGGCTTCATGAGGATATCTATCCTGAAGAACGAGAATAAAAAAAGGAAAACCAAACTCACACTTTGTTTCGAATCACATTTTGCATTTTTTTCACATTCTTCATCATTTCATTCAATCATTCGATGATCATTCAATCACATTTTTTTAAAGAATCAACATCAATAATAATACTACTATTACATTTCACACCAAATTGTTTGATAAACGAGGTGCCTTTCCATTCCACTTTATACTAATGTCCTTCTGGGACAGCAACGAAAAGCTCTTCTTTGTGCAGTTGCAGGTGAAATAATAAAAACATTGAGAACCACTTTTTATCAATAACTCAATTTTTATCAATAACTCACTTTTTATCAATAACTTTATCAAAAACTTTTTATCAAGCACACAATTTATCAACACATGAAAACATCTACTAAGATATTTGCCAAGACAAGGAGATCCAGGTATAAGATTTTTATGCCTCTGCCCCCGAAGGTCACCAGAGGCATTATGTTTTCGGGTTGTCCTTCCGTACATCCGTACGGGCTAAACCTCGTTTTTCTCAGCAACCACATGTCCAATTGAGACTAAACTTTCAGGGTAGGGGTGACACCCATGCAGAATGTTTTTGTCATAGTTGTGACGTCATAGGCCACGTGGTATGGCAGCCATCTTGGAATAAACGAAAATAATTTCAAAATTATTTCCCGGAAACCGCTGAATGGAAAAATTTGAAACTTCACAGATTGTCAAGTACTCTCAATGGGGAACAAAAGTATGATAATGATGACATCATAGGTGAAGTGGTATACCAGCCAAAAATGTATTAATCGAATTCCTTATCCTAAATATCTGAAATTGCATGCACATGATTTACGACCCATTTGTATTGAAATATTAAATTTATGACATCATAGGTCACATGGTTTGGCAGCCATATTGGATTGAAGGAAAATATTAAATAATTATATCTGAAGCCACTTACCCTATTGACACAAAATTTTACAAATATCATCTAACAGCACTGTTGCATATAGTTTGAAAATGATGACATTGTAGGTCACGTGGTTTGGCAGCCATCTTTGATAGAAAAACGAACCTTATCCAATCAACACGAAACTTCACAAACGTGATCCCCTACCCATATATATGCAGAATGCACATTTTTAAAGGTCATATGTCACGTGGTATGGCAGACATATTAGCTTGAAAGCAGATATTTTTTTAAATCCCTTCTCTGAAACTGCTTCACCGATGAATGTGAAATCTGTCATGTCTGGTGAAAATGTGATACTTGAAAACAGCTGAAGGGATTTAAATCCAACTTGTTTATTTTTAGGACAGTGAACGAGGGCATCTAACAATTGTGGGACTGTGCCGAGGCATATTGGTGAGACAGTCGCATTGCTCTATTTTAAAATGTGTTCTTAAAAGTCACAAAATTGAATTCAAAAAGTTTTATTAATTAAGCATTCAAATACATTTTAAACTAGAACGGCACTCAATGCATAGCTCCACCTGGTTGGTCATAGCACTCAATGGTGAAGAATCATTCAATAAATTATATTAGCTGGATCTGGATCTCCACCAAAATTGAATTGATTCTTCCTTGTCACACGCTCAACCTGTCCACCACAAGTTTCGTCCAATTCCATCCATAACTTTTTGAGATATCCTGTTATGTATCGTTTTTGGCCCTCTCTCCCAATGGTGAAGAATCACTTAAAAACTAGAACACCACTCAGTAGAGCGCATACTCCCGCCGTGGGTGGCCGCTGCTTCCAATGGTAAAAAACTCCTTCAAAAAATTCCTGGATCCGGAATAATATCCTCAGCTTCACCAAAAACTAATCAATTCTTCCTTATCCCAAGGGCAATCATCCCACCAACTTTCATCCAAATCCATTCAGAACTTTTCCAGATATCTTGTTCACAAACACACAAACACACACACGGACGGACACGATCGAATGCATTACTCCCTGGCGGGAGTAATTAGATAATTCTCATATCCGAATACATAATCAGATCTTCACCAAAATCGAATCGAATCGTCCTTGTCAGACCCCCAACCGGGCCACCAAATTTTGTCCAAATCCGTCCACAACCTTTTCAGATATCCTGCTACGCATCGTTTTTGGCCTGATCTCCCAATGGTGAAGAATCAATTAAAAAATTATTGTAACCGGATCCGAAACCCGATCTTCACCAATATCTAATCATTTCGTCCTTGTCACATACACTACATCTCTGCTAAATTTCGTCCGAATCTGTCCACAACTTTGAGATATTTTGTTCAAAAAACAAACAAACAAATGGACAAACAAACAGGGGTGAAAACATAACCTCCATCCACCTTTGGTGGCGGAGGTAACTACAAAGCATCTGAAAATGCAGAGCCTGTCCGGGTCCACTTTTAATGAAAGCTTATTCTACTGCATCATAAACATGATGAAAACAGTGACAAAAAACCTTTTCACCTCAAAAGCAATATGCTTCAGTAACCAAATGTACAAACCCTGCTCAAATTTCAAATCAATCGGATGAAAATGGATAATTGTATGCAACCATGACCTTTGACCTTTTGATCTAAAGAAAAATAATTGCCTTCTAGGTTTTGATTGGTGAACCAATTCAGTGACCCAATATGCAAACTCTTCAAATTTCAGGTCAATTGGATGAAAATTGACGATTTTATGTGATGCTGACCTTTGACCTTTTGTCATTTTCACAAAATTATTAATTTGCCTTTTCCATATTCTCGTATTAAAGCTTTGTTAAAAATTTGATGACAAAAGCTCAAATGTTAAAAAAAGTTACAGCCCTGACAGACGCACAGAAAGACACACACAGAAGTGTTTGCAAAACCCCATCTCCCGCTGCGTGGGGGACAGGCCTACGAGAACGAGCACTCCACCAGACTGAACAGTTTATGTTTTGTATCACTGATAGGCTGAATCTGGATCCAAACCTGCACCAAATTGAATCAATTCGTCCTTCGCACACACCCAACATGTTTACCAAGCTTTGTTTGAATCCATCCACAACTTTTTGAGACATCGTACTATATATCGGTTCTAACCATATCACTCAATGGTGAAGAATCACTTTAAAAATCTCGGATCCATATCCGGATTCGGATCTTCACCAAAATTTAACCAATTCTTCCATCCATGTCACACACCCAACCTGTCCACCAAGTTTCGTCCAAATCTGTCCATAACTTTTTGAGATGTCCTGCTATATGTCGGTTTTGGCCCCATCTCTCAATGGTGAAGTATCACTTTTAAAGTTCTGGTATCCGGATCTGGATCCAGATCTTCACCAAAATCTAATCATTTCCTCCTTGTCACATACCAAACCTCTCCACCAAATTTCGCCTGAATCCATCCACAACGTTTTGAGATATTCTGTTCACAGACAAACAAACAGACAGACAGACATGGGTGAAAACATAACCTCCGTAAAATATAAAATGACCGTTTTTGTACTGGCATCAGCTTGATTCAGTGGTAATGTACTACAGCTAGTATGTGAGGGCAACTGTTTATGGATTTACTGGTAATGTGATGTACAGTCACGTGAAAAAGTAAGTACACCCCATGTAAAGGTTTGACTTTTTCAACATATTTCAACATACAGCTATTTGATCTTCATTTCAACAATATTGATATATAAAGGTGATATTATATAACAAATATCATGAAACATTTACATTTTGTAGTCCATTGTATAATTTAAATAAACATAAATGCAAATTTTTCATGTGTAAAAAGTAAGTACACCCCTACATTTATCACCACTTCAAATACCTAAAATTAGAATCAGGTGCACCAACTCAGACGCAAATGCTTAAAACATCGTTAGAGAGGATCTTGGAGGAACCTGACTTATTTAAACCTCAGACATTTAGTTTGGTTTGCTCTTTGTTGTTGAAGTGTGCGGCATCACCA
The DNA here is from genome assembly GCF_964187855.1 of Myxine glutinosa. Taxonomy (NCBI): domain Eukaryota; kingdom Metazoa; phylum Chordata; class Myxini; order Myxiniformes; family Myxinidae; genus Myxine; species Myxine glutinosa. The sequence goes on along the minus strand of NC_136266.1, from coordinate 136,771,577 downwards.
TGCCTAGATCAAAAGAGGTATCGGAGGCCTTCAGAAAGAAGGTTATAGATGCCTCCAATTCTGGAAAGGGATTTAAAAAGATCTCCAAACAATTTGAAATCAATCATTCGACTGTCCAGAAGATCATCTACAAGTGGAGAAGATTCCAAACAACTGCCAACTTGTTCAGGCCAGGCCGCCCCAGCAAGTTCAGCCCGAGAGCAGACCGCAAGATGCTGAAATAAGTCTCTAAGAACCCCAGAATGTCATCACGGGACCTACAGGTAGCTCTTGCCACTGTTGATGTCAAAGTGCACGAGTCTACCATTAGAAAGAGGCTGCACAAATTTGATCAACATGGGAGGTGTGCCAGGAGGAAACCTTTGCTGTCCAGAAAGAACATCAGGGCAAGACTAAAGTTTGCCAATGAACACCTAGGCAAAGACCAGCACTTCTGGAACAATGTGCTCTGGACAGATGAGTCAAAGGTAGAGCTATTTGGCCACAGTACCAGAAGACATGTTTGGCGAAAACCAAAGACAGCATTTGACCACAAAAACCTGATACCAACTGTAAAGCATGGTGGTGGAAATATTATGGTTTGGGGCATCTTGGCTGCATCAGGGCCTGGGCAGCTCGCCATCATAGAATCCACTATGAATTCTTCATTGTACCAGAGGGTGCTTGAGGATAATGTGAGGCCATCTGTCGGAAAGTTGAAGCTCAACCGAAGGTGGACCTTGCAACATGACAATGACCCTAAACATACCAGCAAATCCACCAAGGAATGGCTGAAAAGAAAGAAATGGAGGGTTCTGGAATAGCCAAGTCAAAGCCCGGATCTAAATCCCATCGAGATGTTGTGGGGGGATTTGAAACGAGCTGTGCATGCAAGAAACCCCTCAAATACCACATAGCTGAAATAATTCTGCATGGAGGAGTGGGCAAAAATTTCTCCCAGTCATTGTCAGAGACTGGTAGACAGTTATAAGAAACGCCTACTTGAGGTTGTTTCTGCCAAAGGAGGCAATACCACCTATTAGAGCCAAGGGTGGACTTACTTTTTCCACATGCGAAATTTGCATTTATGTTTATTTAAATTATACAATGGACTACAAAATGTAAATGTTTCATGATATTTGTTATATTATATCCCTTTTATCTCTCAATATTGTTGAAATGAAGATCAAATAGCTGTATGTTGAAATATGTTGAAAAAGTCAAAACTTTACATGGGGCGTGCTTGCTTTTTCACGTGACTGTATATGCTGATGGAGGTTAGAGCAATAATCTGTAATTTGTCCAGGGTGCTGGCGATCGCTCGCCCACTCTTTGTGAAGGACATCATGGGATAACGTCCACCGAATAACGATGACAGACGGGAGGACACCCGGTTTTACATCCATCTGAGGTATGGAGCACACATAAATCTACCTGCTTGTGAAACACCAGGATGAGAGTTTACAGCTGGTTCGGCATTCAAATCCAGGCTGGAGAGATCAAAAGCGAGTGTGCGAACCTCGAGGGCCTAGGCCATCCTAGTGTTGTATATAATAGGATGGCACAGAAACATCAAACTTTTGTCAACCTTGGGTTAATTCTGGACCTGACTATGGTGATTCATGCACATATCAAGTAACTGGGTAATGCAGTTCAAGGATGGCAGAACAAACATTGTTGACAAGTCTCTCTTGAGAAGACATTGTGACCAACCACAGATAGCTGCGGCTGCCTCAAATGAAGAGAATGTTGAAGGAATGGTTCAAGACGAATGGACATCAAATGAACCCACCTATCCATTTTGTAGGTCGTTCACTGGAAGATGTTCAGTGTCTTGAACTTCTCGGCCTCGCCATCAGCCATGACCTTTCCTGAGCTGAACATAAAACAAATCTGGCCTCCAAAATCAGCCGTCCATCCTCCATCATTCCAAATCTTTCCTTGGAAAATCATCTCTACTGGTAATCTACAAGGTCCTTGTTTGTAGCTCAATGGAATACTGCTCTCCAATATGGACTAGCATCTCAGCATCACATCTGTCTATCCTGGATTTTGAGGCATCTAAAGGTTTCAAAATTATTGGACTCTCTCTTGATGAGACCAAAGGATAAAGTCAGTTGCTCTTACATCACAGAAAGGTCGCTGGTCTCTCTGTTTTGTACCATCTATTCTCCAACATAGCTCCCTCCGCTCTCTCAGTCCTCCGTCCCTCCACAACAACTCCATTCTTCCATTAATCTCTTCCTGGTTAAACCTCCAAAATCGAATCTGTCTGCACGTCAACTCTTTTGTTTTTTGTTTCCCCCGTCTATGGAAACACCTTCGAGCAGCTGTACTGCTTCATTCTACCCTCCTGGGAATCAAGCAGGCAGTTCACCGCCACCTCATGTTATTCCCGATACTGACCCATGATCCATTACTACCCCCATTAACTCTCCCTAATCCATCCATATTACTTGCTGCTTTCACTTTTACTCTCTTCCTCTTCCTCTTTCTTCTTTTTTCTCTCTCCTTCTCTCTCCTTCTCTCTCTCTCTCTCTCTCTCTCTCTCTTCTCTTCTCTCTCTCTCTCTCTCTCTCTCTCTCCCTTTACTGTTGGTTTATTTGCTTGCTGGTTGTGTGCAATAGCTTCCTCAAATCTTCTATGGGTCTAAACAAAATGTTATGATTATCACAGGTGAAATTAACGTTGGTCATCATTGTTTCAAAAATGTTGGGGAACCTGTGATATTGTATGGTTTGTATTTGATGGGTGTCCAACGTGCAGATAAGCAGACCCATTGGGGAATTTCACCACAGTTCCTTCAAACACACGCTGCATAGGGAGTTGAATTTCTGCTGATTATCGTAATGTGAGAGAGGGAGGGGGAGTGGAGGGGTAACGACCTGGTTCCATCATTTTGAACCAAAAATGAAAAGGTAGAGTATGGAGTGGTGTCACGCAGAATTCCCCAATGAGAAAGAAAATTCAAGACCACAATTTCTGCTCGTAAGTTTATGAGAACTGTCTTCTGGGATGCTCAAGGCTATACATACTGATCGGCTTCCCACCTCATGGGGAAACCATCATTGCCGACATTACATTGCCACTCTGAAAAAGTTCAAACGTGAACTTCGTGACAAGTGGCAAAGTCGGGCGATACAATTCTCGGTCACACACTGTACACAGAGGAGAGTTGAGGAAATTCCCAAGCAAGGATGGGAGTTACTTACTCACACCCAATACAGCCTTGATTTATCAGCTTCAGATTTTCATTTGTTTGCATCTTTGATGGAACATCTGCGAGATGTCCGTGTGCGTTTTGCAAGTGATATTGAAGTCCAGGTTGAAGTGCAAAAGTGGAGACAAAGCACCAAAATGTGTGTCTTTAGTTACTGTCACGGTGGCAGGAGTGTGAGGACTGGGATGTATCCATCTGGAATAAGTATCCATCTTTGAATGAATCAAATCATTGTTTTTGCTTTGTTCTTCATAGTATGGAGGTTAATGCTGTCTATAGCCATTGTTATTCAAATGCTGATGTCCATATTTATGGCACAATTGCAATCCATTACAGCAGGCTTTGATCATAGAATCAAAAGGCAGAGATTTGTTTTTGGCCAGGACAGCACCACACAATTGCCTCCTCTGTTCTCAAGGTACAGTCGGAGCTTTAATGTCTACAAGAAAGTGCTTATCAGATTGGATCCTTTCCTAAGGATGAAAAACTATGCCTGGTGTTGGCTTAGCGGTTAGGGTGCCGGCTTGGGATCCTAGGATCCTGGGTTCGAATCCCGGTCGATCGATGAATTAATGCCAGGGGGGGTTGACTCAGCCTGTCATCCTTCCAAGGTCGGCAAATTGAGTTCACTGGTAATTTGCTGCATGTCGCAAGAGGCGACTAACAGGGTTGGCGGCAGGAAGGGCATCCGGCCATAAAACATTGCTTCAAGGGCGGCAGGAAGGGCATCCGGCCATAAAACATTGCTTCAAGAAGGGGACCACAGTGCCCAACAAAAGGCCAACCCCTGCTCTGCGGGGAAAAATTGCCTTAAAAGGTGGTTCTAAGGATGGAAAGCTCTTTGATGCAACGCTTTGTCTGAAAAGCAGCATACTTTCAGCTCCGATTCTGTTCGGAATAAAAATACACACGAATAAATTCAGAGGTGACCACACTTCCGCTGAGCGGTCCCACAATCACAAGCCCAAGCTGGACGATAAACATCACAGGAAGTTGCTTAGCCTAAAATTAGAGATTCTGAAAAAGTGAATGCTTCTTGACTGCAGACAATCTGGTGTCTTTGTCTGGGTGTCTTTCAATCCTTCCAATGAAAAAAACCTCTGAATTGGCGAATCTGAAGGTGAAGAACATCTCGGAGAAACATAAAATCGAATCTACAAAGAACGAGTAGAGGACGCACCAATAACCATGGGCTTGATGTAACCAAGTAGATTCCTTTGTTTTTCCCGGATTACCTAAATTACCTTCCAATCTAAAAAATGAATTGCACTTTACCTCTTTCTGTGCAAAATATATCATTAATACAACACAAAAATGTAAAATCCATTTTCGTTCCCGATGCAAAACTATTCATTTGAATTCCCATTAAACTCGACCTCCATGAACATGTGCAATATATGTTGTTATAGGCATCGGGGTTGATTTAGTTATTACACAAAACCTGTTCTTTCAAATACATTATTTCAAATAGACCCGTGAGGCCCTCTGGTGGGGCCTTCATTTGGAATCATTTTTGTGTGTTTCCTGTGATCCTGTTTGTATATATTTTTTATCATGTATTTATTTTTTAACAATTCCTGGTGTTCTGGTTTGCATTTGATCAAAAATCTATTTTATCCATAAATACCTTCTGGTATATTTACCCTCGCCAGAGTATTGCATTTGAGTCCGTCTGTCTGTTTGTCCGCACAGAAGAAATATGATTTTTTTTCTGCAACCGTTGGTCCCATTGACAGGAGATTTTCACCATAGGTGAAACTCCTGTATAATTTTTATGACAATTATGACGTCATAGGTCACGTGGTGCGGCCACGATCTTGGAAAAACCGGAAAACTTTGCGCCTCGATATCCCCAAAAGCGCTGAATATAAAAAATTGAGACATGGCTCATTGTAAAGAACTCTCCATGGGGAATAATATAAATTAATTATGATGTCATAGGTGCCTCCATTATGACGTCATAATTCGACAGGTACAAAACTTAATCGATCAAGATGAAATTTATTGAGCGTCATCTAGGGATAAATTGGTGGAGAAAAAAGAATGATGATGTCATCGGTCACGTGGTTCAGCCGCCATATTTGCTTCAACACAAAAGCCTTAAAAACCACTAAAAACATGTCCTGGCGAGGGTCTGCAATCTCTGATTGCTCTTTCTTGTTTGTCTTGTAGCCTAATGGTTCTTTTTACACTTTTGATATGCATTTTAGATTTAAATATATAACTGGTAGATCTTGTTTTTATTCATATATAAGGTAACATATCATAATATACATAAATAATATAACAATATACATCGATATTATAATACTATATACAAACAATTCAACAATAAAAGATAAATTCCAAGGCTTTTCGGTTCACTCTCATCAGGGAAAATCGTGAACAGAATGAATCAATAGCAGGCAACACGTCCTATAGACACAGAATAAGCTCGGTGCTCATTGGTTGTTACAGGAGGCAACGAGTAACCCATAGGATAGCGGGATGGATCATCTATCAACGATTCACCATTATTGATCCACGGAGTTAACATGGTCAAAACAAATAGAATGTGTGCACAAATTATTTTTGGCGACAAAGTAGATCATTTAATTTGATAAATGTTGCCTCCATTATGCGGAGGTGTGAGACAATGCCACGGGGGAAAGCCTTGGTGGGGTTCGGAACCAACTTTCATGATATTGCTCTGCACACTGAGGCCAACTCAAAATATAAGATCCAATTGCTGAAGTACAGGGAACAACAGCCATGCTATGTACATTCCTACATGTACATTCTTACATGTCCGCCATGGTTGTCTTTGTCCGGTTGGTAAATGTTGTCTGACATTGAGAGGGATGTACAGTTTAATGCGATCCTTCAATCGCAAAGATGTATGGCCCATGGATCAAGCTCCACATCGCCACTTAAACTCAAACAACATTTCTGGATGGAATGGTTGGTCATACATCCTTGTGGATTGAGTTACGGTACTCGAGGGTTGAAAAGTTATGGTACCCGTTGCCTCCTGTAACAACCAATGAGCACCGAGCTTCTTACCTTGTGTCTTTGGAACGTGTTTCCTGTTATTGCTTCATTCCGTTCACGATTTTCCCTGATGAGAGCGAACCGAAAAGCTTTGGAATGTCTCGTTTATTGTTTAAATGGTTGTTTTAAGTTTTGTTCCTTTGAACGTTTATTTGAGTACTCTAAATAGCCTGGTGTTGGCTTAGCAGTTCGTGTGCTGGCTTGGATCCTAGGATATTGGGTTCTGAATCCCAGTTAATTGCTGAATTAATGTCAGGTCAGCAAATTGAGCACCAGTTCACTGGTAATTCCCTGTTGTTGTGTTGTAAAGTACTCCAAGAATAAAGAATTCAGTAAGTGTAAGGTCTACCTGTTTTATTCAATCCAACATCGGACGCACGTCCCTTTCCAATCCTCTCCATGGTCCGTCCTTTACCCGGAACTCCACTTCCTATTGGCCACACCCCCTCTAGCGTGCCTTCTATGCACAACACCACATGTCCCCCTTTCTTTAACCAAATGCATACTATAACTCAGTGACCAACAATATATATATAGTTAACTATAAGATGAAATGTGGTAATGCCACAGCGTGAATTAACCAAAAAACAAGTAATAATAGACATGCAACAGTTTATCATAGCTTCTTTTTCTTACTCTCTAAGAACTTTAGATTACATCATCACATAATCTCGTGTCCAGACTGGAGGTCTGCGAACTCTGACATCCCGGCCGACCGGCACAGATTCTGATGTGTCTTGAGCTGGTGGTGCGGTGATATCAGGAAGGAGTGGTTGCTCGTTATCGTCTCTTTCATTCCCTTGACAGGCAGATGCTGAATGAGAAGCATTCCAGATCCATCCATCGGACAGTTTGTACGTGTGAGATCCTCTTCACTCCATAACTTGGAGAGGCGCTGAAAATTTAGATTGTCCCTTTTGGAGGATGCTAGGTTTCCTCACTCGGACGAAGGAGCCACATTCAAAGTTCACATCCTTTGCCCCCCACCGTTTGTCGGTGTATGCCTTTTGCTTGTTATGCTTCTCTTGTACTGCGAGTGCTATGTCTTTGCACAACGGTGTTTGTAACCCAGACCCAGATACATGCGGCTGCATCTGTAACCCAGATACATGCGGCTTGGTGTGCATCTCTCTCACATGAAGCAGTTCAGCAGGTGATCGCTGTGTTGTGGCATGTCGGGTTGCCGGTATGTTTGAAGAAAGTCCGTTGTAAATGTTTTCCAGTCTTTCCCCTCGATGTTAGCAGTGAGCAAGCTTTATTTTAAGCTTCTATTGAATTGTTCTATTTCTCCATTCTCTTGCGGGTAGTACACTGCTGACGTTCTGTGTATAATATCTCTGTCTTTCAGAAAGGTTTCAAATTCTTGAGAGGTGAATTGGGAACCATTGTCAGATATCAACTCTTTTGGGTTACCTTCTCTGCTGAAGACAGATGAAAGGAACTTGATCACTGTAGTGAAGTGACCTGGGAAGTGAAGGCAATTTCTGGACATTTGCTAAAGTAATCGATGAGTGTGATAGTGAAACGACAGTCCAGTGGTGCAGAATCGAAGGGCCCCACTATGTCGATTGCCAGTTTCTCCCAAGCTACGTCAGGATAAGGAACCGGCTGCAGTGGTGATGCATATGTCACAGCTGTCTCGTCGTGCTGCTGACAAGTAATGCAAGCTTTGATTGTGGACTATACGTGCACGTCCATTCCCGGCCACCAATACAGATCCCTTAACCACTGCTTTGTCCTCACTATGCCCTGGTGAGTGTCATGCGCTAATTTGATGAAATGTGGTTGTAGTGCATCCGGGACAAGAAGGCGGTGAGTACCTCTCATCACGCAGTCCTCTTGTAATGACAGTTCACTTTGCAATCTGAAGTAAGGAAGGAGATCAGGATCTAGGCCTTTCAACGTTTTTGGCCAGCGCTTTGTAAGCATTTCCCGCAGCTTTGCTTGAACAGGGCAGGAAATACAGGAAGTTTTGAATTATTCAGCTGTCACAGCAGTAAGGGTTGATGGGAGCACGACAACTTCAACATCATCCTCCAGGCTTGGCTCTGAAGTAGGTAGTGGCAGGCGAGACGAGCAAACAGCTGTTACATTTTCAGAGCCAGGCTTGTGCTGAATGTCCTAATTGAATGACAGAAGCCGTGCGGACCATCTGGCCATGCGCATTCCAGCTCTTCCCAATCCTTTTGTGGAAAGCAGTGTAGTGAGAGGACTGTGGTCAGTGCATAATGTGAAATGTCTGCCCCAGAGATAAGTCCTCCACTTCTCTGTCGCCCACACGCATCCAAGCGCTTCCTTTTCCCCCGTGGAATATTTTCTTTCTGATTCAGTCAGCGTTCGGGATTCAAATGCGATGGTTTTCTCTGTTTTGTCAGTGTGGATTTGCATCAGGACCGCTCCAAGACCATAATCAGAGGCATCTGTTGTCACTATGGTGTATAGCTCTGGATCAAAAAGAGCGAGAGCTGGACTACTGACAATCAGTTCTTTAACTGAGTCAAAACGTTGCTGTGCCTTGACTGACCAGGAGAAGGTGGATGGTCCCCATAGTAGTTCTCTCAGAGGTTCCACGACCGATGCATAGTTAGAGATGAATTTTGCATACCATGACGTGAATCCGAGAAAAGAGTGCAAACTCTGCACGTCTTTCGGTGGGGGTGCTTGTGACACTGCAACAACATGAGTAGGGTCAGGTTTCAGTCCTGCATGTGACACCACATGTCCTAAAAATGACAACTCCATCTGTCTGAAGTGGCATTTTGAAAGGTTCCGTTCAGCCCAGCTGCATCGACATGTTGTAGTACCTCTGAGGTTTTTATCATGTGCTTCGGGAGTCCCTCCAAAAACGATTACATCGTCTAGGTAACACCGAGCTCCGGGTTGGTTTTTTTAAATGGCAGACATCATCCTCTGGAAACAACTGGGTGCTGAAGCGAGCCCGTAAGGGATTCGTTTGTAGCGAAACAGTCCCTCATGCGTAATGAAGGCAGTGAGGTCTCTGCTGTGCTCATGCAATACAACCTGGTGATATGCACTTTGCAGATCCAGTATGGAGAAAAGTGTGCTGCCTCACAGCTCGGCTAAACATCTCCTCCATATGCGGAAGAGGATATCCATGAATCACCACCGCTTTATTTGGTTCTCTTAAATCCACACACAGGCGAATCCCTCCGTTTTTCTTCATTGTCACTACAATTGGTGAAACCCACTCTGAAGATTCAATTGGCTCAATTACATCCAATTGAACGAGCTTTTTCAACTCCTGAGAAACAGCATCTCTCACAGAAAAAGGCAAGCGGCGCAGATTTTGCTGGACTAGAGTCACATTGGGTCATATTTTAACGAGATGAATAAACCCCTTTGCACAGCCCAGGGTGTCCTCCTTGCTGTCACCTGTAACTTTTGCGACTGGAGTTCGATTTGCCCTGTTTTGGATGGTAGAAGTGATGCGACCATTCAGCAATTGCATGTCGAGTGCAGCAACCAGGTCTCAGCCCAGAATGGCAGTGCCGCTCGGCACAATGTAGAATTCATCAGGTGCACAGTGATTCTCGAAAGTCACATCGGCACTCCCCCAGCAGCAGTAACATGTGCAGTGCACATTATCTTATCAGCATCTCAAGTCCTCTTGTCTACACTCAACACATTCACGTCCGGTACAGTCACTTCGTGAACGTGTTTTGAGCTCCAGCATACATTAGCAAAATGTCCTCTCTTTTTGCAGCTGTTGCACTGTGTGTCCTTTGCTGGGCATCCATAGTAATTAGCTGTGTGGTTTACAGAACCGCATCTATAACACGTCTTCCCTTGAGCCAGTTGGGATCGCTGATCTGAAATACCTCCCATCGAGTCTAAAGGATCTTTTGCTGCTCTGCGAATCCCGTGTCTGCACAGGGTGTATGTATGGCCTGTATGGCGCTAGCAGCCACTTGGCCTATGATCTTGGCCTCCGACATTGCCAACTCAGTCTGTGTAGCGATGGTTATAGCTTTCTGTAATGTCAGTCACGTTTCTAGCAGTAACCTATCTCTAATGTGAGGTGAGTTTGTTTTCTCGACCAGCTGGTCCCGGATCATTTTGTCTGCCAGCTCTCCAAACTCACATGTGACGACCATCTCCCTTAATGAAGCAATGTATTGTGACGTAGGTTCGCCATTTTCCTGACCACGTTGCCGAAATTTATATCGTTCTGCCACGACATGAACTCTTGGGACAAAAAAATTCCTCAAAGCCGCAAGTGCAGTCTCATAGCTATTATCAGCCACTGTTAATGTATAGAAGAGTCTCTGACCTTCAGTGTCCATGCAATGTATCAAAAGTGCGCGCTTTCTCACATCAGCAAGTGTACTCTCCTGTATCCCCAGCATGTAGTTTTCAAAGACACGTGTCCAGGCCATAAAAGGCATCGAAGGCTCACCCGGGTTTTGCAGAAAGGGTGTTGGTGGATTCAAGTTCAGTCCCATCCTCGTCGCCAGTTTACTGTGTCGTAAAGTACTATTGTTGGTAAAAACGTAAAGTACCTCTAGAGGCGGTTCTGAGTACTTTAAATATGAAAATATTATAACATATACAGTCACGTGAAAAAGTAAGTACACCCCATGTAAAGTTTTGACTTTTTCAACATATTTCAACATACAGCTATTTGATCTTCATTTCAACGATATTGATAGATAAAGGTGATATAATATAACAAATATCATGAAACATTTACATTTTGTTGTCCATTGTATAATTTAAATAAACATAAATGCAAATTTCGCATGTGGAAACAGTAAGTACACCCCTACATTTATCACTACTTCAAATACCTAAAATTAGAATGGGGTGCACCAGCTCAGGTGCAAATGATTAGAACATCGTTAGAGAGGATCCTGGAGGACCCTGTCTTATTTAAACCTCAGACATTTAGTTTGGTTTGCTCTTTGTTGTTGAAGTGTGTGGTGTCACCATGCCTAGATCAAAAGAGCTCTCTGAGGCCTTCAGAAAGAAGGTTATAGATGCCTACGAGTCTGGGAAGGGATTTAAAAAGATCTCCAAACAATTTGAAATCAATCATTCGACTGTCCGGAAGATCATCTACAAGTGGAGAAGATTCCAAACAACTGCCAACTTGTTCAGGCCAGGCCGCCCCAGCAAGTTCAGCCCGAGAGCAGACCGCAAGATGCTGAAAGAAGTCTTTAAGAACCCCAGAATGTCATCACGGGACCTACAGGTAGCTCTTGCCACTGTTGATGTCAAAGTGCACGAGTCTACCATTAGAAAGAGGCTGCACAAATTTGATCTACATGGGAGGTGTGCCAGGAGGAAACCTTTACTGTCCAGAAAGAACATCAGGGCAAGACTAAAGTTTGCCAATGAACACCTAGGCAAAGACCAGCACTTCTGGAACAATGTGCTCTGGACAGATGAGTCAAAGGTAGAGCTATTTGTCCACAGTACCAGGATACACGTTTGGCGAAAACCAAAGACAGCATTTGACCACAAGAACCTGATACCAACTGTAAAGCATGGTGGTGGAAATATTATGGTTTGGGGCAGCTTTGCTGCATCAGGGCCTGGGCAGTTACCATCATATAATCCACTATAAATTCTTCATTGTACCAGAGGGTGCTTGAGGATAATGTGAGGCCATCTGTCGGACAGTTGAAGCTCAACCGAAGGTGGACCTTGCAATATGACAATGACCCTAAACATACCAGTAAATCCACCAAGGAATGGCTGAAAAGAAAGAAATGGAGGGTTCTGGAATGGCCAAGTCAAAGCCTGGATCTAAATCCCATCGAGATGTTGTGGGGGGATTTGAAACGAACTGTGCATGCAAGAAACCCCTCAAACATCGCTCAGCTGAAAGAATTCTGCATGGAGGAGTGGGCAAAAATTTCTCCCAGTCGATGTCAGAGACTGGTAGACAGTTATAAGAAACGCCTACTTGAGGTTGTTTCTGCCAAAGGGGGCAATACCACCTATTAGAGCCAAGGGTGTACTTACTTTTTCCACATGCGAAATTTGCATTTATGTTTATTTAAATTATACAATTGACTACAAAATGTAAATGTTTCATGATATTTGTTATATTATATCGCCTTTATCTATCAATATTGTTGAAATGAAGATCAAATAGCTATATGTTGAAATGTGTTGAAAAAGTCAAAACTTTACATGGGGTGTACTTACTTTTTCACGTGACTGTAACATAGCATATTATCTTATGACCACCTTCAGAGGCCATTTTTCCCCGCAGAGCAGGGTTGGCCTTTTTTGGGCACCGTGGTCCCCTTTTTGAAGCAATGTTTTATGGCCGGATGCCCTTCCTGCCGCCAACCCTGTTAGTCGCCTTTTTGCGACAGTGAACTGGTACTCAATTTGCCGACCTCGGAAGGATGACAGGCTGAGTCAACCCCCCTGGCGATAATTCAGTGATCGACCGGGATTCGAACCTAGGATCCCAAGCGGGCACTAGAATATTATCATGCATGGTAACATATCATAAATATACATGGCTGACAGGATGGCCTAGATGTAAGCACACTCGCCACTCAGCTGTCTAACCTGGGTTCGAATCCCGACCCTGTCATAAACATAAGCTGTCAGTTCGGTGTTTCACAGGCAGGGTGATTCATCAATGTGTGTGCCGTCCCAACCGGAAGTCCCGTCTGCCAGCATGGGTTGGTGGACGTTAAAGATCCCATGGTGTCCTTTGCAAAGCGTAGGCGAGTATCGCCGGCACCATGGCCAATTTCCAAATTCCTGCCCTAACTAGGAGAATGTCAGGCCTGGCCAGGCCGGTTCGTGAAAGACTTGTGCCGAACTTTCCCCGGCCGTCCCCACAAGGTGGGATAATAGCGGCCGTTAAAGAGCAACAACAACAAAAAAAATTATCACATACATCGATAATATATTTCCGAAGATAAACAGATTATAGAAATACATTTCAAGGTTGGAGAAATAACTTCCCATAGGATTGCGACTATCACTGAATCAATTCAGAATAAATTATCCAATTTCGAAAAGAGTGTTGATCCGCCATTTGCAACGACTATATAGTCAGGTTCACTATGTTTTTTCGTTCAAAATCATGGTAGATTAGCAAACCTATACATTTTTGGAAACGTTATTACATGGAAAATCTGAAAATCAATGTTTACATTTGCCAATTCCGACCAATTCGATTCGACCAATTCGACCAATCGACCAATTCCATTCGACCGATTCGACCATTCGACCAATCGCTTCGATCGACCATTCGACCATTCGACCAATTCGATCGATTCGATTCGATTCGATTCATCGCATTCGATTCGATCGACCATTCGACCAATTCGATTTGCCAATCAATTTGACCGACCTTTGCTTGTGTGGAACGGACTGTGAAAACGATGCGGACTATATTGTCGGATAGGACACACAGGACAGTGATGACGAACTCTAAATGGCATATTCTGTAATCGTGTATGTTTGATGCCATTGACTGCCTGTGTATATTTTGTCATTGACTGCCCGTGTAGATGTGAAGTTATACTGACTGCACGTGTATATATGATTTTGCTGACTGCCTGTGTATGTTTGGTGATATGAATTATTGTGACACATTTTGATGTTATTAACTGCCTGTACAAAATGATAACATGTATTTGATTATGCAACTTATCGCGAATATAAAGACAGTATTTTGCAATTCAAAACCTTTGATTCGTGTCTTACCATTCCCCATAGCACTAATTTGATACTTTCATTGGATTCCTTGTCCCTGAAAATATAGGTTTAGTATATATTTTAAAGTTTTTAGGGTAATTAGAGGCAGAAATAGAACAAAATATGTATTTTACAGTGGCCATTTTGAAAATCCAAAATGGCCGCCATACAAGTATCTCTCCAAATGTAAACATTGATTTTTTAGTTTCCTTATGCTATAACCTTTCCAAAAATGTATAGGCTTGCTAATCTACCATGATTTTGAACGAAATATAATTTATTGACACAGTGAACCTGACTAATAGTGTGGACCCCATCACGAATACCATTTCAAAGCATGGCGGATAAATAAGGTGTAATATAGTTGGAGTCCACATTTTCAAGTCCTGCTGCCTCAATAGTTTTGTCTATAAAAACATGTTATCTTCCCTTTCCTAAGGTCACGACCCACAGTTGTCTTTGGAAGGTGTAATGTGATGGTAATATCACCAATCCATGGGACCCATTATTCATAACATATGAAAGGTCAGTCAGCTCTTTACCTGATGCAAACCTGATCAGAACTCATTTTGAGTGTAACTGCTGAATGTTTTCATGAAGCACTTGCTGCCAATTTCACCTTGGAAGATTTTACCCGACTCCATGGCAAAATGGTTGGAGTGTCTGCACTGGGTCTGGGAGGTTGGTGGTTCGAACGATGGCGGAATGATACCAAAGACTAAAAAAAATAGTACGTGCTGGTTGCTCCGCACTCAGCATTTATAAAGGATAGAGCACAGACAAACAACCATATGTTGACAACCATTGTGCAGGCTTTTATTGGCTGATTGGACTCTTGCATTTAAGTTCCTCCTTGTAAGGAATCTCGTTTAAAAAAAAAGAAAAGTCTGATCAGCAAATTTTATGATAACCCCTTTTTAACATGGTTGAAGACTCATTGAGTAGGTGCAACATAAATCATGCACATAGGTGCAGGTAAATACATGACACAACACTGGACTTTCACACAAGCGCAGTCATGACTTAACTTCCCGGTGCACTCTGGGTATCTTTAAGACATCACTTTCCTTTCTGCACTTAGCAAGGCAATTAAAAATTTTCTTCCTCCCCATGGAGAGCAACTCACAGGGTTTGTCCAGGCTCAATCTGCTGAGGCCTTTGGTATGACTGGGCTGGAGTCCGAACCACTGACCTCCCAGACTCGGAGCGGACACGAACCATTATTCCACTGAGTCCGGTAATAGTGAACACTCCAAGCATCCCCTTGGGCTCTTTCTGAAATATGCAGTTGAATCTGTACAGATATCTGGAAACCATCAAGTATAGCCAGCTCAAAGGACTTTTATTATCAATATTATTGTTACTACTTCTACGGCTCTTCTGGTTTTTGCTTCTTTTTTCACTGCATCATTTCAAGGTGGTAAGGAAATACATTTGACGATAATTCTAGATGATGATCATCGTGTATGAATCGCATATGATCAGGGAGTCGCATTGAAGTACGTACGCATTATTAAATTGATGATGATGCTGGTGGGTGTGTGTGTGTGTGTGTGTGTGTGTGTGTGTGTGTGTGTGTGTGTGTGTGTGTGTGTGTGTGTGTGTAGAGTGTAGGGTGTGAGTGTGTGTGTGTGTGTGTGTGTGTGTGGTATCTGTGTGTGTGTGTGTGTGTGTGTGGTGTGTGTGTGTGTGTGTGTGTGTGTGTGTGTGTGTGTGTGTGTGTGTGTGTGTAGAGTGTAGGGTGTGAGTGTGTGTGTGTGTGTGTGTGTGGTATCTGTATGTGTGTGTGTGTGTGTGTGTGTGTGTGTGTGTGTGTGTGTGTGTGTGTCTGTATGTGTGTGTGTGTGTGTGTGTGTCATTGAATCTATATTCCCAAAGTTGTGTGGTTGTTAGAACTTCGTTTTTGTTGAAAGAAGGATAATTTTACATATATATGTATGTATATTAATATTATAAAACAAGAGCATCTGTCTGTCTGTCCATCCCCAAAGGAGGTTTCAAAAATTCCTCAATAAAATTATGATTTTGAAATTAACTCGATACGAACCTGCCGCGAATCCGGAAGTGGACAGATGACGGTAATGAGCTGGTTTGATAATATCTCAATATAACCGTCAATTAAAACAGTATGTTGTTAAAGTATCAATTTATGATTGGAATGACGTTTGGAATTGAGTGAATACAATTACGATTTTGAATTCGTAATTGTATTCACCCAACCGTAAGGAACTATTTCACATCCGAAGAAGAACCACCTTTTGAGGCCGTGTTTCCCTCCGGATATTAAATATTTGTTTATGTCACGAATGTTGGTAAAAGTTTATTTTTTATATTAATGCTATTTAATTTGTGATTGGAGTTATGCTGTTTGGAATGAAAATAGAGATATTGAGTTCAAGTGAATGACGAAATGACGTGGCGGTTTCTACTTTCTAAGCGTGACATTCGTGGATCGCCATATGCAGATTCACTATGGACTGGGTGTGGAACCATTGAAACAGGTACGTTTTTCGTGGAAGTCCTTCACGAACCTGCTGTCCATGCTTGACGTTCGATTACAGGTGGCACAGGAATGTGTAATTTATTGGTTCCATGGTTTCCCATTCGTCGTTTTTTTTTTTTACCTAAGTCTTTCACGAACCTGCTGTCCATGTCTGACGTGCGACTGAAGGTGCTACAGGAATGTGGAATTTATTGGTTTCATGCTTTAGCATTCACCGTTTCTGCATTGTCTATTTACGTATGGCTCCCCACACGTGCGTAACGTAGCACGGGTACCTCGCTAATATATATATATATATTTGAAAAAATTTATCACTTATAATTATTGATTAGTTATCTTTAGCGATTTTGTATCATTAATATATAGAATAAAACATCTTTACTGGGATGCGCATCAACTAGTTTTAGACTCCAACTAACTATTATCAACGCAATGCCTCGTGAGATTTCCTCGCTGTTGAGAATCCCAGCGGAATGGTCCTATTTATGTCAAGAACTGCCATCATTGCAATGGGAAAGTTTCTGCTTAGATGTTGACATTGTACACATTTTGCAGAAATGGGCAATCATTAAAATGCAATAAACTAATCCACGGAGGCCATTCATAGAGCTCAGCAGAATGAGCTTAGCTTTCATTTGTATGTTTCATTAGCTACATAGGCTCTTTTTCAGGAGGAAATGGCATTCCTTACATAACCCCCAGGTTGAATCCAGAATGATTATTCATACATTCCTTCAAACATGTCTACTAAATGGTTTTGCAAATATGCCACAGCCAATGCAGATAAACTATGAATTACAGGATGGAGGGTTTGTCAGAATAATAAAAAATGTTGAAAAAAAAAATCATGCTGTTTACATCACTTTCCTGTTCCCTCAATGAGGGCTTTCTCTCTAACCTTTTGGTTGGTGAATGTAAAACAAACACAATCTACACCAATCACAGTTCAGCAAACATGAGAAACCACAGCCAAGGATCACACACTGAGTTACATCTCCCTGTAGTAGATCCAATGTTTCAAACTCTAAATTGTAAAGGCATATACAGTCTCGTGAAAAAGTAAGTACACCCCATGTAAAGTTTTGACTTTTCCAACATATTTCAACATACAGCTATTTGATCTTCATTTCAACAATATTGATAGATAAAGGTGATATAATACAACAAATATCATGAAACATTTACATTTTGTAGTCCATTGTATAATTTAAATAAACATAAATGCAAATTTCGCATGTGGAAAAAGTAAGTTCACCCCTACATTTATCAGTACTTCAAATACCTAAAATTAGAATCAGGTGCACCAGCTCAGGTGCAAATGATTAGAACATCGTCAGAGAGGATCTTGGAGGAACCTGTCTTATTTAAACTTCAGACATTTCGTTTGGTTTGCTCTTTGTTGTTGAAGTTTGCGGCATCACCATGTCTAGATCAAAAGAGCTCTCTGAGGCCTTCAGAAAGAAGGTTATAGATGCCTACAAGTCTGGGAAGGGATTTAAAAAGATCTCCAAACAATTTGAAATCAATCATTCGACTGTCCGGAGATCATCTACAAGTGGAGAAGATTCCAAACAACCCCCAACTTGTTCAGGCCAGGCCACCCCAGCAAGTTCAGCCCGAGAGCAGACTCCAAGATGCTGAAAGAAGTCTCTAAGATCCCCAGAATGTCATCACAGGACCTACAGGTAGCTCTTGCCACTGTTGATGTCAAAGTGCTCGAGTCCACCATTAGAAAGAGGCTGCACAAATTTGATCTACATGGGAGGTGTGCCAGGAGGAAACCTTTGCTGTCCAGAAAGAACATCAGGGCAAGACTAAAGTTTGCCAATTAACACCTCGGCAAAGACCAGCACTTCTGGAGCAATGTGCTCTGGACAGATGAGTCAAAGGTAGAGCTATTTGGTCACAGTACCAGAAGACATGTTTGGCGAAAACCAAAGACAGCATTTGACCACAAGAACCTGATACCAACTGTAAAGCATGGTGGTGGAAATATTATGGTTTGGGGCAGCTTTGCTGCATCAGGGCCTGGGCAGCTCACCATCATAGAATCCACTATGAATTCTTCATTGTACCAGAGGGTGCTTGAGGATAATGTGAGGCCATCTGTCGGAGAGTTGAAGCTCAACCGAAGGTGGACCTTGCAGCATGACAATGACCCTAAACATACCAGTAAATCCACCAAGGAATGGCTGAAAAGAAAGAAATGGAGGGTTCTGGAATGGCCAAGTCAAAGCCCGGATCTAACTCCCATCGAGATGTTGTGGGGGGATTTGAAACGAGCTGTGCATGCAAGAAACCCCTCAAACATCGCACAGCTGAAAGAATTCTGCATGGAGGAGTGGGCAAAAATTTCTCCCAGTCGATGTCAGAGACTGGTAGACAGTTATAAGAAACGCCTACTTGAGGTTGTTTCTGCCAAAGGGGGCAATACCACCTATTAGAGCCAAGGGTGTACTTACTTTTTCCACATGCGAAATTTGCATTTATGTTTATTTAAATTATACAATGGACTACAAAATGTAAATGTTTCATGATATTTGTTATATTATATCACCTTTATCTATCAATATTGTTGAAATGAAGATCAAATAGCTGTATGTTGAAATATACACAAAGAATTAAGTTAAGCACCCCCCCGTTTTTTTACAACCTCGCACATTACAAGTTTGTTGTCGTCAAAACAGTGTAATATACCCATGATATTGCTATATTTTCTGGAGAAGTGATATTATGGTCACATAAAAACATAACAATCATGCCGTTTTCAATATTTTATTCTGAATAATTTAAGGTGAAATTTTTTGGGAATTTTAGGCATATTTTCACCTCAATTTAAGTATGGAGCTATAGGTCCATCACGGACAGTGTGGATGACGTTTATGTTTTCTAACGTACAGTCATTGTTCTGAGAAGACCTCTAGCGATCTTTGCGTCAATAACGTGTGGAGGACCCACGTGATCGGATCACTGACTCAACCCTACGTCTCATAGACCCTGTAAGCCGTCGTATGCGTTGCTGTGGCAGGTTGTTCCATTCCCGATGTAATGCACGTTCCAATTCATCCAGATTGGCTATTGGAGGGACCATCTTCGCAATTTGTCGTCCCAACATGTCCCAAACGTGCTCGGGGGGGTTCAGGTCAGGACTGTACGCAGGCCAGGGGATGGTTGTCACAGCACCTTGCTCCATCCGATCACGTGGGTCCTACACACGTTATTGACGCAAAGATCGCTCGAGGTCTTCTCAGAACAATGACTGTACGTTAGAAAACATAAACGTCATCCACACTGTCCGTGATGGACCTATAGCTCCATACTTAAATTGAGGTGAAAATATGCCTAAAATTCCCAAAAAATTTCACCTTAAATTATTCAGAATAAAATATTGAAAACGGCATGATTGTTATGTTTTTATGTGACCATAATATCACTTCTCCAGAAAATATAGCAATATCATGGGTATATTACACTGTTTTGACGACAACAAACTTGTAATGTGCGAGGTTGTAAAAAAAACGGGGGGGTGCTTAACTTAATTCTTTGTGTATATGTTGAAAAAGTCAAAACTTTACATGGGGTGTACTTACTTTTTCACGTGACTGTATATATATATATATATATATCAATGATGTATATATATACAGTATATTGATATATATATATATATATTGGTAATCAAAAACCTGCCTAAGATATAAGGGATTAACATCGAGTTCCTTCTATTCTGCGATGGGTCGTGCATATGATAATTGCTACTCTGGAGGATAGCAGATCTGCTTTTTCTGCAGTCACACTTATAAATGTTGTCATTATGATGCACCAGGTGGAGGTTTCCTAAAATATGAATGAAACAATAAATATAATTATACTTTATTGAAAGTCGTGTTTTTTATTTTTAAACTTCTCATTGTTCGAAAATATGAAGGCATCGAGCATCCTAGTTTTTACCTTTCCTTAAAAATTCCCTGTGGCGTTTTCATTAAATTAAATAAAGTCATGACCACCTGTAGAGGCCTTTTTTCCCCGCAGAGTTTTTGCGACACACAGGGAATTACCAGTGAACTGGTACTCAATTTGCCGACCTCAGAAGGACTGTAAGCCTGGTGTTGGCTTAGCGGTTAGGGTGCCGGCTTGGGATCCCAGAGATCCTGGTGTTCGTAATCCCGGTCATCGCTGAATTAACACCAGGGGGTTGACTCAGCCTGTCATCCTTCCGAGGTCGGCAAATTGAGCACCAGTTCACTGGTAATTCCCTGTGTGTTGCAAGAGGCGACGAATAGAGTTGGCGGCAGGAAGGGCATCCGGCCATAAAACATTGCTTCAAAAAGGGGACCTCTAAGTCATAGATGAATACATTTTGTGATTATTTGTCAACGAAACAATTGGTTTCATTTAACACTTAGACATAGAAACACAAAACTGTAGCAACCGCCTGAAGTCACTATCAGCGATGCTCTTAATATCAACTAGATGAGAAATGAAGGTGTATCCGAGCTGTAAACCTGTTCCAATCCTGTTGCACAAAATGCTTTGCAATATGCAGGCCTGGTGAGTCCTGGTTAAGCGTATACTTCTATTTTTAGTTTGTGGCACCAATTATATCAGTCACCCACAAACACAATCATTACAAGCACCTTTCTGCAAACAGAGATCAAATTAATTTTGAACAACTTCAGAGAAAATCCTTCCGTTATTAGGATGCAGCACGTCATTGAGTTCTACGGGTTTTATCATTCGATCTCAGATGGTCATTTCATTAAATTCCAGATGGGGAGCGTTGGTCAAAGCATCTCAGTGAAGATGTTTCTACTAAATTCGAGTAGTGGAATTATTCCCTTGATTAAACGAAATCAAGTCCCAAGCAGCAGGAGACAAATCACGAGCTGCACCACCAGGTGAAGGCATTGCCTAGGCTGCAAGGCTTTTGTTGAGGATTGAAAATGGAGTTTTGTGAAATTTTTTCTTGCTGATTTATACCCACCTCAAACCCAGTAAGGAGCAAAGCAAAACCGGCATCAGCGAATGCTTTCCCACCCTCAAACCCATCCGCCATGCTTGAGAGATTGAACCTCCACCATCCATCACTGTCAAACTGGGAAGAGCATGATATGAGCACTGGCACTGGGGCTATCCTTCTGTGGCACTCGTTCCTTCCCTTCTACCGTCCTTTGTCCGGGAACGTGACAGACTATCAACGACATAACTCCGAAGGAACATAGTTGTTAGATAGGACTACATCTCCAAGTATACAGCTGATGCTGCTTAAAATGTAGGCCTACCTAAGATTTTACAGAAAATTTGCAACTTTCATTGCTGTCAAATGGTGTTTAGGGCAACACGGTGCAACGTTTTTATACCCAAGGAAACATTGCACAATCTGTGCTGGAAAGTGTAGGTACAGACCTCAAAACCCAAATAATATAACTCAAATTACAACAGATCATGCCATGAGTGATTGCTCCGGCCTGGCAAGAATAAATATTCGATAGCCATTCAGTGCATGTAGTAACTGTGTTGTTAATATGGAATTGCGTGCGATTCAAACGAAAGCTGCAAAAGTTAAACCACCCAACAATAAAAAGGTAGCCACATGCTTTCTGTGACTTTCGAATCAATCTGCAAGGAAGAAAAGACGTTTTTCAAAACCAAAGACATAAAATTCCCAAAACAGTGGAAAAGGCTTCTCGTTTATTTAATTCCTGATTTTGCACCCAAATGTCATTGCGGAAACCATCATAAAATGCTCTAACAAGCATCTTGGAACTCATTCGTTTTTGCAATAATTAAATAGGAGAGAAAAAGGCAATAAAGCTTAAATTATTCATTAACATTTACAAGATGAAGAAGAAAAAGAAAAGCAAAGCAATCAAGAAAAATGACAAGTATGTGTGAAGAGAAATTTCCACATGGCTTTACCACAGATTACCACACAAAAAGGGTAGTGTGCAATAGTCACATTGATTTTCACAAGTTTATCTTAACACTTGTCCTGGAAAATGCTCATTTTGGCTTTGTTCAGCAGAAGGAGAAAATCTGTTTGAGCAGTGGTGTGCGGAATACAAAAAAAGACGAAGGAGAAAGAAGGAGACCGAAGGAAATGGAGAGAGATGGAAGATGGTAGGAGATGGAAAGAGAGAGGAAGATATTAGAGGAAAGACCAGGAGAAGGAGAGAGAGAGGTGGACAGGAGAGGGGAGAAGAGATGGGGGGAGGAGGCGTGAAAGGGGGTGGAACAGAGAATGGGGAAGAAAGATAGAGGGAGAGAAAGAGGGAGATGGGGGAAGGAAGGAGAGATGGTGGAGGAGGCGTGAGAAGGGGTGGAACAGAGAATGGGGAAGAAAGATAGAGGGAGAGAAAGAGGGAGATGGGGGAAGGAAGGAGAGATGGTGGAGGAGGCGTGAGAGGGGGTGGAACAGAGAATGGGGAAGAAAGATAGAGGGAGAGAAAGAGGGAGAGGGGGGGGGGGGGAAATTGAGATGGGGAGGGAAAAGATGAAGGGGGAGAGGGGAGGAAGATAGCGAGGAAGGAAGGAGACAAGTGAGGAAGAGACAGAGGTAGGCCGACAAAGACAGGGTAGACAGAGATGTATTTTTTTTACACATACTTGCCAGAAGGACCAATTTCAGCTCAAACCAGAGAGTTAGGTTGACTTCTCTGGGGATAGCCAGAGGGTACAGACCTTTCATGGTGACAATATCACTATCAAGCTATAACTTGCTCAAAATCATCATCTTGAGGACCATTGCAAGATTGGAATCTTTAAATTGCTCAAAGTGGATGCTTGCTATTCCAGAGGAGATGCGGCGTTAACGCCAGTAATCTGAGATCACGCCATTGTCGGGGATGATAGTCAGTTGTATATTCTTCATGGAAATAGTGAATACTGCATCAGTCGCACAAAGATTATGTTGTGTCAGACAATGAGTCAGTAGATTACCAAGAGAAAAGAACCGTACATGTACCTCATGGTTGGTTTGCCCATTTTACGTTACAATTTGAGCACAAAGCTCATCAAAATCTATAATTACAGGTTCATGTGTCGTATATTGCGCTGGATGTCCAATACCGCCTCATTTCCTTGCAGTTCAAGGAAAGCGACACCAAAATCTCCAAAATCTCCTCGTCCTGCAGCCAATATCTATGGGGCATTCAATAATTTCAAGCAACAAGATACTCACAAGTCCAAATGCATGCAAACTGTTATATACGATTCATATATGATTCAATGTGTGCCATCCGTCGGATTCATTGACTTCATTGCACCTGCTGCATTTGTCCTTTAGACTGTCCCTGGCAGCAAAATGTAAACTTTAATTCTGCTCATTGCTCCAGTCACTTCAACAGCGACGTGGTGGCCACACAGTTGGGACTGCATTTGTTGAGACAGATAAGTAGACAGTGGTGATGTGAAACGGAGACTAGGTCTGGCCTATATGGGTACGATGCAGCTGCTCCAAGCAAGATCCACAAATCTGCAGAAACCTTGTGCGCAGGTACGGTCTGTCGGCAGGAAGGAGTAGGACAACTACGGTCAATATCCCTCGGTGGTTGGGATTGATGGTGTGCCCCAATCCTTTTGCATGATGTTGACATAATATTCCCCCGTGATTTTAATTAAATGAGGCTCATTGTCAATCAGCAGAATTCCCTTGGATTTCACAAAATTGAGGCTATGATCCTTGCCACCTCACAACATGAGCATACCTTTTCTGCACGTGGCCAGCAGACATCTTTTGACTTATTTTGAACTAGCACCTTCTTCGCATAAAAAAATATGATGCCATTCCTGTGTTCAATTTTAGTGCGATTCATAATTGTATGCTGGAGCAAAGATCTGATCTATACTCTGAAGCGAGCAGCAATGTCAGACTACTGAAACGAAAGACACATAAACATGCTACAGGTTGCTTTATAATGAGCAAAAAAAAAAAAAAAAAACAGCCTCGATGTTGCTAATGAACACCTTGCACCTGGAACTTTTTCAACATCTCTCGAGCACATTATATGTAAGTTCCTCCAAGAGCCTTTAGGCATTGTAAAAATAAAACATTTGTTCCATGGTGTATATGTGCAGGGTATATAAATGGTAAATGAAGGGTATCAGTCCATTCGTTTACCACTTTTAGACACTTAAACAACTGTAGTTGTATTTTCGTTTCTGCTATCTTTTTTGTATCCCGAAATCTGAGGTTGTGTGTGTGTCAAGGACAAAGATTTTAGATTTTAGTACAACAACAACAACAACAACAGGCATGTTAAGGCCATTTTCCCTGCTAGAGCGGGGGTTAGCTTTGCGGTCCCCATGACAATCTTCTCCATTTTGCCATATTTTCTGCATCTCTCCTTGTTAACCCCCTTGCCCGCATTTCTTCTTCCACCATCTTTAGCCAAGTCTTTCTCGGTCTTCCCCGTCCTCTACTTCCTTCTACATTCATTTCCATCACTCTTCTCAACCAGTCACTTTCATCCTTCCTCAACACTGACCAAACCATCTCAACCTGTTAGTCAAGATTTTAGTGAAGAAGAATGTGGAGGTATCCTCAACGCAGAAATCACTGCGAACTCGTTTGGCCCGGCTAGTGCTTTTACAAAATAGAGAAAGAGGAGGAGGCAGAGGGAGAGAGTTGGAAGAGGAGAGAATAGTCAAAAATTAAAATTATTTTCTTTTTAAAAAATTGAAATTTTAAATTATTGAATTTTTTTTGGGTCGCCCAGATATCTCACATGGCGGAGTACAGGTGCGGGTCACCCAGAGGACCTGGCTTCCATTCCTGGTCTGGGTTTGTAATTTTCCCAAATATATCAATGAAAAATTATTTTCGTTACGATTTATCGTTTATTATAGTTTGGCTTGCATTATTTATGGTAAAAATCTGCATGGCAGCATTTTTTTATTATTATTTAATGTACAGTTTGTTGACACTAATTAGAGCATATATCATAAATAAAAACAAAAGTCTCCAAAAAAAAAAAGAAGGACTTTCATACATATAGGATGGAAACCTAGTCTTGCTTGTGAAGGAAGCCGTGGGAAGCAAGGAGAAGGTGACGTTTCGGACTTGAACCCTTCGGCTTCCATGAGCCTCTTTCGCTCCGACAACGGGGTGACACCCAACACGTCAGCTTCTTGCTTCCCAGGGTGGTTTGCATACTTGGATCAATGTCCTGTTGATTCCATCCATCGTTTCACACAAATAGCCTTTGCGTGTTTACCATGTGCTGTGGTTACCACGTACAGTACACGGCAGCTCTCTTTAACCACTCAGCACCGATCTCTGTGCGAGAAGAACCTGCAGAATACTTTAACCTCTGTACTAATCCCATTAGATGGGGGAAAAAAACTCACCATGACAAAACAAACAATAGTGTTTTGTGAAAACGTTACTACAGCAATTCTTTTACTGGGAAAGGAAAACAAGACGTGATTCCTTTCGGAAAAACTTCACAGCAACAAAGACGAGAGGGATTCCTATTTTTACTTCGGTGGCAAAGATTATGTTTTCGCCCTTATCTGGTGGTCTATTTGTCTGTCTGTGAGCAGGATATCTCAAAAGGTTTTGCACCGATTTGGACGAAACTTCGAGGACAGGTTGTGCGTGTGTCAAGGACAATTTTTTTTAGATTTTAGTGAAGGTCTGGATCCGGATACTAGAATTTTTAAAGCGATTTTTCACCATTGAGAGATTAGGGCCAAAAACGATATATAGCAGGATATCTCAAAAAGTTGTCGATGGATTTGGACAAAACTTCGAGGACAGGTTATTTGTGTGTCAAGGACAACGTTTTTAGATTTTAGTGAAATATGGACCCGGATACTATAATTTTTGAAGTGATTTTTCACCATTGAGAAATTAGGGACAAAAACGATATATAGCAGGATATCTCAAAAAGTTATGGACGGATTTGGACAAAACTTTGAGGACAGGTTATGTCTGTGTCAAGGACAACGTTTTTAGATTTTAGTGAAGATCTGGATCCGGATACTAGAATTTTTAAAGCGATTTTTCACCATTGAGAGATTAGGGCCAAAAACGATATATAGCAGGATATCTCAAAAAGGTATGGACGGATTTGGACAAAACTTTGAGGACAGGTTATGTCTGTGTCAAGGACAACGTTTTTAGATTTTAGTGAAATATGGATCCGGATACTAGAATTTTTTAAGTGATTCTTCACCATTGAGAAATTAGGGCCAAAAACGATACACAGCAGGATATCTCAAAAAGGTATGGATGGATTTGGACAAAACTTCGAGGACAGGTTGTGCGTGTGTCAAGGACAAAAATTTTAGATTTTAGTGAAATATGGATCCGGATACTAGAATTTTTAAAGTGATTCTTCACCATTGAGAAATTAGGGACAAAAACGATATATAGCAGGATATCTCAAAAAGTTATGGACAGATTTGGATAAAACTTCGAGGACAGGTTATGTCTGTGTCAAGGACAACGTTTTTAGATTTTAGTGAAATATGGATCCGGATACTGGGATTTTTAAAGTGATTCTTCACTATTAAGAGATAGAACCAAAAACGATATCCAGCATGATATTTCAAAAAGTTTTGGACGGATTGGGACGAAACTTGGCCAAAGTTTTTATATTTGGGTGAAGATC
Source organism: Myxine glutinosa (assembly GCF_964187855.1). Taxonomy (NCBI): domain Eukaryota; kingdom Metazoa; phylum Chordata; class Myxini; order Myxiniformes; family Myxinidae; genus Myxine; species Myxine glutinosa. The sequence goes on along the minus strand of NC_136266.1, from coordinate 136,744,537 downwards.
TGGATCCAGATACTAGAATTTTTTTAAGTGATTCTTCACCATTGATAGATTAGGGCCAAAAACGATATATAGCACAATATCTCAAAAAGTTGTGAATGGATTCTGCCGAAACATCGAGGACAGGTTTGGTGTGCCACAATGAACAATTGGCCTATCACAATTGGTGTGCCACAACCGATTTGGCCTATCAGTGGGATACAAAAGGTAAACTGTTCAGCCCGGCGGATGTATGCGCTCTACCGAGTGCCGTTCTAGTTCCCCATGAGATTCAGTATTATGGCGCAATTATAATACAATATTCCAAAATTCCTACATAATACAATTTCAATACACTAATGCAATTATGATACAACTTTCCACATAAATGTTAGGTGAAATACCTCAATTTTTAAAAAATCAGGTAAACCACAAGCAAAACAGGATAATCAGCCCGTGTTCACGTGAGACACATTTGTGTGGCAATCACCTTCTTATCATTACAAATCATCAAATGTCCTTTTGCTTATCGATCCATTTGTATACCCACTCAACCCCATCTGCAAGCCCCATGCCCTCTGCATCTTTCCTTTGTTCTTCAACAATTGCTGAACAATTAACGAGATTCCTTTGTTCGATAAAAGGCTGTATGAACAAGAAATCTCTCATAGACAAGTTTGACATTAGATGTCTTTGGGATAGTGTTCGATTGTTTGTTTTCACAAGAAAAGCATCAAATAGTCACTGAAAGTAGAGAGGAGAGAGAGAAGGAGAAAGAGAGAGGATATAAACTGCACCATTGGGTCCTAACATGAATGGCAAATCAATTGTTCGTAAAATAGCCATACGACAATATGCTCCATAAATTTGATAGACCATCATCAGGAACCCAATATCTGAAATTCCACATAAATTCAGGCATGTGCATGAGTCCTTCACGCAAAAACACTTGGGAGTGAAATCTGATTTCAATGGTAAAGGGATCGAGGTGCACAGACAGCATCGCGTTTTCGAGGAACAGATCATTCATTCTTCGCGCAACCTTCAAACCCGTCGCGGAAACCTCCCTCCCTGACGCTGCCCAACGTGATAACATCAGCTGCACAATGGAACAAAATAAATGAGCATCACGTAAAGGCACCAAAATCAATAATCACTTATATAAAATCCAGCTCTTGGGTGAGTGAGTGGGTTTCTAATTATTTGTTTGTGCTTAACACCAGCACCTCGCCCTTACATCCCACGTTCACACTTCCAAAGGGCTACTCTACCTGGCTGATGGCGTAAAGGTATGCACACTAGACAATGAGATCTCTAACCTGGGTTAGAATCTCGTGCCTTTCCTGGATGGGTGTCCCATCTGCAAGCTTTAGTTGCAGACGTTAAATATCCTACGGTGTCCTTCGTGAAGAGTAGGTGAGTTATTGTAATAAGTAGACCAGTAGTTCCTGCCTGAGCAAGAGGTTTGGTCTTCTTGGATGCCCCTTGACAACAGGTTACACCGCTTGCTCTGTTAGAGTATGGTATATGTCTGGGTAGCAGCTCCGACACCATGAACAAGTTGATCAGGACTGGTCGTCCGCAACCTTCTTTGTATAAGAAGGGGCAACCCTACAATATTGCCCAACTGTGAACATACAAGGAATAGATCTTCCATCCAGTGGACCTTATCCACTGTAATTCTGTTCAAATCCAATTTGTGCTCCTAACACATAAGAGTGCTCATTGGAAGCGTACGCATGATATTCCATCGATTACATAGTGATGAATCAAATTATACAAATTCGAATGATGGCTTCTACAAAACATATTATAGGTTTATCGACTCGATGTCGGAAACCTGAAATGGAATCACCATGTCCATGCAGTCGTCTGGCTGCCCATAGCCATTGCCAATGAGCTGCGCATCACCCGCTGATGGACTGGCGCAGCGCTCCGGAATATCCGCTCCTGCACATGCAAGACCTACTGTCTGATACGAAGATGGAAACAAGTTGAAAGGAGCAGTTACAACAAAGTGTGGATTTAGAAGGTCATACTGGATTAATTGCCACTCTTTATTGACTCCCCACATCCAATTCACTCCGCCAAATCTGATGCCACCGGAGACGGTGCACGGAGATGTTGGAGATGTTTGTCGACCTCGATTTTGGAGCATCTGTTGAATTCGCCCAAGGAACCATGTTCGCGGGCAACTGCGTCTATATACACGTGGCGGGTTACATTCTGCTTCCTGCGGGCGCAGTGGCTCGAAGGTCTGAGATTCGCAACGCATTGAATGTGGCGTGGATTACAGGGAGGCAAACTATGTCAGCAGAGGAACTGCGCGAACGATAATAATAATAATAATAATAATAATAATAATAATAATAGCAGTGATAATGCAATAACAGGACTTGGGCGATCAGGTGGCGCCGAATCACGCGCGTTTACCCAAAGCGCGTCGAGCGTCACTGTGACAACACGAAAAGCGCATTGTCAGGATAATGTGCTTGGAACTAGACATCCTGAAGAGCAACCCCCAACTCTCCTGGTATTTCTATATAAATCGGAAGCATCCTGCACTAATATTGGGCAACGTTCGATCTGCCCAAGGATCACCTGTGCGCGCGCCGCTCCTGGCACACGTGGGGCGCGTGCCGAGCACTCGAGGAGCTACGGGAGGTCGGTGGTCGAGCTGTTCGTGCGTCGCGGGTTAGAAACGCACGAAAGTTCGTACGTCGCCGTGCGAGTCACGAACGGTGCGAGTCTGCGAGGGAAGACGCGAAAACCCTCGACTCGCCTTTGGTGCAACTCGTGCGGAAAGTTCGCGGGAGAAGCAAAACATCGACAGCGACGTGTGCGCAATGTACGGGCAAACGGAGTTTCGATACCGGTTTGGGGCCGGGGGCGACCTGAAACTTCACACCAGACGGGCTAAAAATATACCGGCTAGCAGCGAGGTAGCACCGGCCACCCGACATCGGTGGGATTCCCCCGGACTTGTGGGAAACTGTCCCACCGTCTGATAACGTGCGTACAGCCGGGCAATGCCCACAAAACGCGAGTGACGTTCCCACCTTGATACGAGGATCCTGTGCGAGCCGAGGGTAGCAGAAGCAGCAGCAGCAACGGTGGAAGCAGACAGAAAACGCTTGGCAGGAGCATCTTGACTCAACACGGCGACCCAAAGATACTCCCACAGTCCCACCCGGGCTCGGATCTCTTGTATGAGCCCAGACAACTTGTTTTCAAAGCTGATAAGGGTGACCGTGGCGACGGAGAGTTAGTTGTTCGAGCAGCGACGCCGCCGAGGCGCCGAGTATTTGCGGCAGGCGCGCTGGAGGCTGTAGCCTGTCGTTTGGCACCGCCAAAGGGGGTGTTAGTAGAAGGAGGAGGGAAAAGGGGAGGTAGAGGGGAGGGAGCAAAACAGATACAGAGCAGCGGGGAGAGGGGAGGGGTGGAATAGAATGGTGGGTGTGTTTTGGGCGTGAGGTTCAAAGCAGGGTGGGGGGAGGAGGGGTATTGTGGTGGGGGCATCGTGTGCGCACATCGCAAGATTCATTTTCCAGGAAGAGCAAGACTTCAGGAGGTTTGATTCTCATGTTTTTAAGGCCTGAAAATGGAACCACCTGACGGGAAATTGGGAGGAGGAGGTGGCTTCATGGTCTCCTTGAGTTTCTTCAATTCATTCCGCTCACCAAGTTAGGTGGTGGGCACAGTCAAGCGAAATCAATACCGTGCTCAGCTCTCACTGCATCAAACCAGGGACCGTTCAAATAGTTCTGAAAAAAAGATTTAAACAAAAACGAAGAATTATTAAGATACATGACCGTGGCGACAGAGTTATACATATGTACACAAACACACATACACACATATACACATATACACATATATACATGCACACATATATACATACACACATATATACATGCACACATATAACAATATGTATAACATAATATATAACATGTGACATATAACATGTAACATGCACACATATAACATATAACAATAACATACATGCAAACAAAAAACTAAGAATCATGAAGATATATGACAGTGACGACAGAGTTATACACATATATACATACACACATATATACATACACACACATATACATACACACATATATACATACACACATATACACATATATACAAATACACATTTATACATACACACATATATACATACACACATATATACATATACACAAAAACATATAGAAACATATACACATATATACATACACACATATATACATAGAAACACATACACATATATACATATACACATATATACATATACACATATATACAGATACAAAGACATACATATACAAATACATACATATACACATATATACCTACACACATATATACATATACACATACATACATATACACATATATATTTATGCACATACATACATATGCACGTACATACATATATATATATATATAGATAAACACATATATACATCTACACATATATATATATACACATATATACATATACACATATATACATGCACACATATGTACATATATACATGAACACATATATACATAGTCACATATACACATATATACACATATACACATATATACATATACACATATATACATATATACATGAACACATATATACATATTCACATATACACATATGTACATATACAGTTATACACATATACGCATATATACATATATACATGAACACATATATACATATATATACATATACACATACAGTTATACACATATACACATATATACATATACACATATGTACATATACACATACATACATATACACATACATAGATACATATGCACATACATACATATGCACATACATACATATACACATATGTACATAAACACATATATACATATACACATATATACATATACACATATATACATGTACACATATGTACAATGTACATATATACATGAACACATATATACATATTCACATATACACATATACACATATATACATATACACATATATGCATATATATCCATGAACACATATATACATATTCACATATACACATATGTACATATACAGTCATACACATATACGCACATATACATATATACATGAACACATATATACATATATATACATATACACATACAGTTATACACATATACACATATATACATATACACATATGTACATATTAATATACACATACATACATATACACATACATACATACATATGCACATACATACATATGCACAGACATACATATACACATATATACATAAACACATATATACATATACACATATATACATATACACATATATACATGTACAGTGTACACATATATACATATACACATATATACATATACAGTTATACACATATATACATATACACATATACACATATGTACATATATACATGAACACAAACATACATGAACACATATACACATATATATATATATACATATACACATACAGTTATACACATATACACATATATACATATACACATATGTACATATACACATATATACATATACACATATGTACATATATACATGAACACATATATACATATTCACATATATATATATATATATATACACATATATACATAAACACATACACATATATACATATATATACATAAACACATATATACATATACACATATACACATATATACATGAACACATATTCACATATATACATATTCACATATATACATTTTCACATATACACATATACACACACACACATATATATATATATATATATATATATATATATATATATATATATATATATATATATATACATACATAAACACATATATACATATACACATATGCACATATACACATATATACATATACACATATATACATACACACATATATACATATACACAATACACATATATACATATATATTGTTACGGTCCGCGGATTAGGATGTTATTTTTACCGAGCGGAGGTATAACCGCGGCCGAACTGTTCTTCCCCGATTCACCCGATTTACCCAAACGTTGGCCGTATCGCGCCACAGCTACTCAATCTGGAAAACTCTAAAGCGACCGAATGCAAAGAGGAAGAAGACGTACAGAAGAGTAACGGGATTTATTACTATTTACACACATAAGCAAAAAGAGCAGTCACGATTATGTACAGGGACATGAGACGCAGGTGACACAGTGAATTCCTTATACAAGCTTAATTACCTACCCAGGACAGAACAAACAAAGACGACTCACACGGGGAAATGCAGAGTGGATTGGCTGGAAGGAGGAGTGTGGCTGGAGGGGGAGGACGGCACGGAGCTGGCTGGAGCTTGATCCCGCACGGGACGTCGGGCTGGACCTCGACGGCCGCTGATGCCACCGATCCTGTCGTGTGCGCGCGATCACGGGTCGGATCACGGGTCGGATCACGGGTCGGATCACGGTCGGAGCCGACGCGCTGGTGGGGGGTCTGGCGTGACGGGTTCTCTCCTCTCTCTTTCTTTTGTCCAACCACTCTTTCTCCAACGCAACCACTCAACGCAACCACTGACCACCCCTGACGACCAACTCAGCTCTTGTCATGGACCTCTCTTTTCAGACTCATCTCCTTGTCTCAGTAAAAGCGCATCTCTGTTGGGGGCGTCTCTCATGGGTTATATATAGCCCCACCCTTGAACCTTTGCGAACCTCCCCGATCGCTCTTCCTCCGCCCTCTCAAACCAAACCCCTCGTGCTCGGTTGGTTGTTTGGGGCTGGCTCACTCCTCCCCTCTATGACGAGGTGGAGACACGGCTTTCTTCCCCAACCCTGCCTCGTGGCCAATGGTGGTTGAAGAAAACCGCCCAAAATGCAGTTGGCCATTGAAATGAAATGAAAGGGGATCTACTCTTATTTCACTTGGTGCAATGGAGTATTTAAATTAATGGGAGACACAGCCTTACCCTAAGACACATAATAAGATATAAGCTACTGAACAAGGGTTTTATCGGGTCCTGCAATGTGGTGTATATGGTATAACTACCGAGATGCCCTTTTTATCTTTACACTACGGAGGTATTTACAAGGAATCATTACATTTTACAGAGGGTGATATTTACAACAATTTACTATACAATAAAATTAAAAAAAACCATTCTCATATCCACAACACTGCACCCTCCTCCTCTTAGGCACGGCCCGAGCCTACAACTTAAATTTAGTGTGACACGTAGGATCGTAGGTGTAGTTCCCTCTACTTTTAACCTGACCCTGAGTGTGACAGTTTTAAAACATAAATAAATGTGTCCCGCTGCTCCATTGCACCCTGCCTAACAGACTTACGCCCACAGTTAACCGAATTGCGGAATGGTCTTCAAACTACACACTGACGGTGGGGAGCATTATTTACAATTGACGCTACTTTTATTTACAAAACGTAACCCAGGACCTGTAATTGTTCTTTCTGGGGGGGGGGGGAGGGGGGGGGGGGGAGACAGTCTGCTCTGCATCGACGCACCATGAAAGCACCCAAAAACGCACCAATACACCCTCAGGCACCAATCGGTGCCCAGTCATCATAGTTCATCAGTGTTCATGAATAAAAATAACCAAACAACCCCTAACCCTGCAGGTGATCTCTTGCTCTTCGGCTCCCTCTGCTGGCTATTATTATTTCTTCCAGATGTTGTCTTTTTCCTTTGTTGGCGGCCTATTTGCAATAAAGTAAAATGCACCCAACGTGTCCATGTTTATTTATTTTATTTATGGCCCACAGGGCCGACTAGTGTGGTTCACCTGTGGGGCATCGGTGCCCTGTGGCCAAGGTCCGCCTGCAAGATTTCGAGCCCTCATGGCCGGTTCCAGCAGAGGGGCCATGCCCCAACCCATGGGGTCCATCAGTGGTGCTCGGCCACAGACATGTGGTCCATAATGTGGTGCATCGATGCAGACAGCTGGTTTTGGGAATTTCGGGCGCACAATGGCCGACTCACGCACGCTCCCCTCGGCGCCCAATGGCGCACAGGTCATGTGGGAGACAAAAGGGGGAAGACAAATGAGCGAGGGGTAAGGTCACAAGGGTACACATCAAACAAGGCAATGCAAGGCGAAATGCGTACGGAGAGCGAAGTGAGAAAGCTCGTCCCTACCGTACGTCACCCCCCCCCCTGTCACCTACACTACCCTTGCCCCTTACCCCATATGTACAAAATCTACACCTTTACAAATTCGTCACTACTGTCACGTCTTCCCCATATTTCTCCTATACCAAATTCGTCTTCACAATCCCTCTATCCAAAATTTGCCATCACCCAATTCGTCATCAATCCTCATAAGGAGGAAGAGATGGAACACAAAGCACAATGTCACACCCACGTCATGATGCGTCTCACAATCCAAAACATTTGCATCAAAAATAATTAAACATGGCATGGTGTGGAGGTACGTCATCTCAGGTGAGTGGATGCAGATGGTGCGAGGAGACTTCAATCCTAACTATCCTCTAAATGACATTAACACACTTTACACTAACCGGGGTCTCTCCCTGCCAATCCATTGGCCAACTTACACTATGGGTTCTAAAAACCAATTCCCATTGGCCAAACTGTGGTGCTGCTCAATTTGGGGTCTCACTCCCCCGATTCATCTCCCGGTGCCCTTGCACAATTTCTGGGCTGTGACGTGTAGCTCTCCCAGCAGGTCTACCCACCTGCACACCTCCACCACTGCAGTTGCCACCCGAGCTTACCTAGCTCCTCACCCTAACCTATCTAATTGGGGAAGGCCCCTCCTGGCTCTGTCACCCCTTGGTGCCCTCTGGCACTGGGCTACCCGGGTCCGTCCTCCGGATCCTCGGGCCCCATCCACAACTACCGGCTCCCAGAGCCCACCTGCGGCCTCACCTGGCCGACATCCTCACAGTGGTGGAGTGCCCAAACCAACTACACACACTAACAGGCTACACGCCCAGCCATTTCCACAACACTAATGCACCCATCCAAATACCATTCTTTCACCCGCACCACAGATGCCAATATCCAACCACAATTTACCTATACCCTCTACCTAACACTTACACTACCATCCCCGGGTATTCGTGATGGGGGTCCACTCTTCCCCCATTCACACCTCCGCACCATCCACTCCACTCCACAGTTTCCATCATACTCACTCCACGACCATCCATTCCAATACTCCATATTCTCCAGACTCCATATATTCCACACAACCATTCTTCATACACCTGCAGTTGCACACCTGTGCAATCTCACCTGGTGCCACCTGCACCCTCCTTCCTTCCTGGACCATTTGGTCAGCACAACTCACATCACCATCACTCACTCAAACACTGCTCCATACACCTGTCCAGTTGCACACCTGTGCAATCACACCACAATTCACACTCACAATCATTTACTCATACCCTGCTCAATACACTTCCGATCCTCACACACACGGCATCATCTCATCTACCTGTTGCCCTGCTAACTTAGTGCTCCCCGTCTTCCCTTTAAACTAAGCACATACCACGTCATTATCATCCACACTAATCTACCTGCGTCCCCACTACAGGTATCATTGTCACTACCTAATCTTAACGTTACCTAAGGTCATCTCTAGGTCCCTACACATTATCCAAACCCTCCCGGGCTAGTTTTCACTGCCATAAACCCCATAAACTAGTGCTCCTTTGCCCCCCTGCTGTGAGGGATGGTGGATTGGCCATCCCATCACATGGGGCATCTCTTACTATAAATTTTGCTCGTCCAAATCCCACAAATCAAAAATTTGCCAATCATCTGCCAATCACTGTACCATTATCAAATTTTGTTTTTCTAATTTCGGGTCCAGCCCACTATCCTCATCACCCGTCTACTTACTAGATCCTCTCGGTGCGCCAATTCACTTCCACAGCCCGGCTTTGTAAAGCCGAGCAATGAATGCGGGTTGTTTGGTGCCGGCGGCTGGATGCGTCCGGCACTCGGTGCAGGGAAGGGCGCTTACCCGGGCCGAGATCCCACGCACCACCTCGGCACGGAGCCATCCAATTGCCCGATCTCGACCTGCCGGACCGCCTCAACAAAAAGGGGTCGCCATGACGACCCTTCCTATCGGGCTGCCCGTTCCGCCTAGCGGAGCACGGACGCGGCCATTCCAAGCGCGGCCCAGCGTGGATCACGTACGGCGGTCCTTTCGAACCCGCCGTGGTTCGGATCCCCGCTAGTCCTCGCGGCACGCGGAACCCGGGACGCACCGAGGGCCCGATTCGACTATAAGTCGCTCTAACCGCTAACCCGGTTAACGTCTATGCCTCACCTGCATGCTCACACGCATACGCTACCCCTTTCTTGCTCATACATCCAGCTGTTCCCATGCTCCTCGTCATTGCACCTTCTCTAACACACCCAGGTTCACTCATTCCGCTCACAGACTTGGTCACACACCTGACCACCGAACACCTTTGCACACACTCGTCGCTCGCACACCTCACCAACACACCTCTTCGCGCCCCCTTCTCGGTCACTTCCTCTGTGACAATCACAGGTGTGCTCTCACTCGCACACCCAACCACGTGCCTCACTACTAATTCCAGCGTGCATTCCCATACACGCTCTACCATTCCAGGTGTGCTTCCTTCCATTCCAGGTGTACATCCTCTCTCACCTGTCACAACCAACTCACGCTCCGTGTCACTCTCACTACTTTCACCACCACTCTTGACAGCGCACTCACCCTTACTCTCGACAGCGCACTCTTTCCTCATGCACCCGTCCGTTACACCCCTTTCTCGCGCACACTCTTGCGCACACTCTCCTGTTACACCCTCTGTAACACTCACCACAGGCATGCATTCTCCCTCAGTCTTGACAGCGCACTCTTTCCCCATGCACCCGTCCGTTACACACCTTTCCCGCGCATCCTCTTGCGCACACTCTTTCGTTACCTCCTCCGTAACACTCACCACAGGCGTGCATGCTTCCGTTACATCCTCTGTAACACTTCTCACTACGCGCTTCCATGTGCTCCCTCGCACACGCGCTACGACCGACTCACTCTCGACAGCACACTCACTCCTCAGCGCGCACTTTTTCCTCACACACCCCATGGTCGGACATTCTCGCACACCTCTTTTTTCGCACACCGTACCTGTCGCACACTTCACCAACGGCCTCTCACGAACACCCGGGTCCACATCAACCCCCAATCCGACTGAAGCTTTCCTCACATCATGTACATTTCCACGTATATCGCCACTCACCTTGACACCTCGTCTCCGCACCTCCTCTGCCACCTGCAAACTCTTTATTTGGTTAGTAAGCACATCATCACGATTCGAGCACAGACCTTGTACCAATTCCATTACCTCCTCCTTTATTTCCTTTTTAGTTTCCCTTCGTCTCTTCTTAATTTCACTCACCTCTTCTTCCACTTCCTCTAATTTTTGCTTCACCTCTTTTATTTCCCGGTGCGTCTCCTCAAGTTCGTCCTCTAAGGCTACCTTGACCGTTTCTATGTGCGTCCTCACCTCTCGGTCCTTCGTCTCCATTACTTCTGTCACCTCTTCCAACCTCGTTGTCAGTCCGTCACGTACCATCCGACATTGCCTCTGTGTCGCTATTAAGTCATTTTTAATGTCGTTTTGTGTCGCTTTTAACCCTCCTAGTACCGCAGTGTTCCTTTGAACCTGCTCCGTTAGTTCTTTTTGTCCCTCCGTCAGCTGTTCCACCTCCTCCGTCAGGTCCTCTATGCCCCCTTGTAACCTCGCCGTATTATTCCTCACCTCTTTCTCTATATGCTTTTCGCCTCGCTTTACCTCCTCGCGTACCCCCGAGACCTCCTCACTCACACCTCGTCGTATCTCCTCTTTCATCTCCTCCATCTCTTTTGTAGATGCCACCCTCATCTGTCCCAATTCATCCCTCTGAGCATCCAATTTACTTTCTAACCCGATTTTCACCTCCTCTATCTGATTCCCAATCTGTTCGATTTCCCGGGCGGATTGCTCCCCTATTTCCCGCAATTTGTCTTCCATCCTATTTTCTAACCCCATTAACCCGTTTTTCACCCCCTCTATCTGATTCTCCTGGGCAGCCATTCTATTTTCCACCCCCGTTAACCCATTCTTTACCTCTTTTATCCCGTTGTCTAACCCCTCAAATTTGTCGTCTAACTTCCCAAATTTCTTGTCTAACCCCTCCCCGGTACCCCTTGCTTCGTCCCTCATTACCCCCAATTGCTCACTCTAAGCCCTCGCTTCGTCCCTTATTTGCTCACTATTAGCCCTCGCTTCGTCCCTTATCCGCTCACCCTGAGCATCCATCCGGTTCCCCAAGTCCTTCCTCAGGTCTTCACTTGTCTGGACCATGAGCGCCCTTATTTGTATCATGAAGAGGTCCCAATTCACCGGTGCTGCTACGGTCACGGGCGCTGCCAGATTTGCTGCCGCTGTAACCACGTGCGCCAAGGCGCCATTTTGCGCGCCCGTAACCTCGTGCGCGAGAGCGTCATTTTGCGCGTCTGAAACCTCCGCAACCACATTGCTATTTTTCTCCTCCTCCCTTTCCTCCACATACATTTTCCCGAGGTCCTGGGTCGATTCCACCCCGTCTATCTCTCCCACCGACATCCCGTCGCCTTGACCAGCCATGGCGCGATTTCAAAATTCGGGTTTTGCTTTAAAACAACACAAATTTCCAGCAGCTCGTAATTTTGAGCGCATTAAGCGTGCTTCGGGCCTCGTATCTCACTCCCCGACACCAATTTGTTACGGTCCGCGGATTAGGATGTTATTTTTACCGAGCGGAGTTATAACCGCGGCCGAACTGTTCTTCCCCGATTCACCCGATTTACCCAAACGTTGGCCGTATCGCGCCACAGCTACTCAATCTGGAAAACTCTAAAGCGACCGAATGCAAAGAGGAAGAAGACGTACAGAAGAGTAACGGGATTTATTACTATTTACACACATAAGCAAAAAGAGCAGTCACGATTATGTACAGGGACATGAGACGCAGGTGACACAGTGAATTCCTTATACAAGCTTAATTACCTACCCAGGACAGAACAAACAAAGACGACTCACACGGGGAATTGCAGAGTGGATTGGCTGGAAGGAGGTGTGTGGCTGGAGGGGGAGGACGGCACAGAGCTGGCTGGAGCTTGATCCCACACGGGACGTCGGGCTGGACCTCGACGGCCGCTGATGCCACCGATCCTGTCATGTGCGCGTGATCACGGGTCGGATCACGGGTCGGATCACGGGTCGGATCACGGTCGGAGCCGACGCGCTGGTGGGGGGTCTGGCGTCACGGGTTCTCTCCTCTCTCTTTCTTTTGTCCAACCACTCTTTCTCCAACGCAACCACTCAACGCAACCACTGACCACCCTTGACGACCAACTCAGCTCTTGTCATGGACCTCTCTTTTCAGACTCATCTCCTTGTCTCAGTAAAAGCGCATCTCTGTTGGGGGCGTCTCTCATGGGTTATATATAGCCCCACCCTTGAACCTTTGCGAACCTCCACGATCGCTCTTCCTCCGCCCTCTCAAACCAAACCCCTCGTGCTCGGTTGGTTGTTCGGGGCTGGCTCACTCCTCCCCTCTATGACGAGGTGGAGACACGCCTTTCTTCCCCAACCCTGCCTCGTGGCCAATGGTGGTTCAAGAAAACCGCCCAAAATGCAGTTGGCCATTGAAATGAAATGAAAGGGGATCTACTCTTATTTCACTTGGTGCAATGGAGTATTTAAATTAATGGGAGACACAGCCTTACCCTAAGACACATAATAAGATATAAGCTACTGAACAAGGGTTTTATCGGGTCCTGCAATGTGGTGTTTATGGAATAACTACCGAGACGCCCTTTTTATCTTTACACTACGGAGGTATTTACAAGGAATCATTACATTTTACAGAGGGTGATATTTTCAACAATTTACTATACAATAAATTTTAAAAAACCATTCTCATATCCACAACAATATACATATACACATATATATACATATACACATATATACATACACACATATATACATATACACATATATACATATACACATATATACATACACACATATATACATACACACATATATACATATACACATATATACATACACACACATATACATACACACACACATATATATATATATATATATATATATATATATATATATATATATATATATATATATATATATATATTGTTACAGTTCTTCGCCACCCTTCTTCCCCTTTCCAAGGGGGGATTCGTCCCCTTGTTCTTTCTGGGCTTGGCGGAACCGAGGCTTGACACGTCTCTTCTGGGCAAACGCAGAGTAGGGTCTCGGGACCAATTCTCGCTCGTACCTAATTCCCTGCGCCGCCACCGAAGCGAGGAAGCAAGCCTCGCACGAGCCATGTGTGGTTTGAGTACGCCGAGCGGATTGAGTACCACGTGGTCCGAGCAGTCTTAGTTAGTGGAACCCGATTTGAGCGATCCTATTCGTACCATGCTTAGCCAATGAAGAAACCACAGAAACGATCAAATGGAAGAAAGGAAGACCACAGGTTTAATTATTCCCACACGTATTTACAATGATCGGGGACGCAGAGACACAGAGCAGCCTTAATCAATCTTATCTCATTCCCCGGACTCGGGCCCGTCACACTCACAAAGGGAATTGCAGATGGGTAGATGTTCAGCCAGCGCGTCGACGTGGTCGTTCAGGAACGGCCCCGTCCGGCTCTCCACGGTCCCAGCACGTCCCACGAAGATGGCAGTAGGCGATGGCAGGAACCTCGTAGCGCGTCTCCCGAACAAAGCAGATAATGAGGTGGAACGGCAAAGGGTGGGACTCTCAGCGCGGCTGGCGATTACACAGCCGTTTTCCTCACTCGCGTGACTTAATGCACTGTGTAGCGATCAGCCTCAACCTCAACCGAGCATCACATATAAAAGCACGTCTTTCGGTTTATGCGCGTCGGGCTTTGCCCGGGTATCTTACACAGTTCTCGGACGCTCACAACTCCTCTTCCTCGATCCCTCCAAGCTGGTTAGTGCACGCGAGTTCTCTTCAATGAGTCCTTCTCTCGCGAGTCCTTCGCTCATCAGTGTTCCCGCGCTAGTCCTATCGAGTGCAAGTCCGTCGTTTCAGTCCTTCGCTTATCAGCTTCCCCGCACTAGTCCTTTGCTCATCAGCGAGTGAGTCCTTTCAGGCAGCAGTCCTTTGGTGCAAGTCCCTCTCGGGGGCTTTGTGCAGCGGGTTATATACAGTCACGTGAAAAAGTAAGTACACCCCGTGTAAAGTTTTGACTTTTTCAACATATTTCAACATACAGCTATTTGATCTTCATTTCAACAATATTGATAGATAAAGGTGATATAATATAACACATATCATGAAACATTTACATTTTGTAGTCCATTGTATAATTCAAATAAACATAAATGCAAATTTCGCATGTGGAAAAAGTAAGTACACCCTTGGCTCTAATAGGTGGTATTGCCCCCTTTGGCAGAAACAACCTCAAGTAGGTGTTTCTTATAACTGTCTACCAGTCTCTGACATCGACTCAGAGAAATTTTTGCCCACTCCTCCATGCAGAATTCTTTCAGCTGTGCGATGTTTGAGGGGTTTCTTGCATGCACAGCTCGTTTCAAATCCCCCCACAACATCTCGATGGGATTTAGATCCGGGCTTTGATTGGCCATTCCAGAACCCTCCATTTCTTTCTTTTCAGCCATTCCTTGGTGGATTTACTGGTTAGGGTCATTGTCATGTTGCAAGGTCCGCCTTCGGTTGAGCTTCAACTTTCCGACAGATGGCCTCACATTATCCTCAAGCACCCTCTGGTACAATGAAGAATTCATCGTGGATTCTATGATGGTGAGCTGCCCAGGCCCTGATGCAGCAAAGCTGCCCCAAACCATAATATTTCCACCACCATGCTTTACAGTTGGTATCAGGTTCTTGTGGTCAAATGCTGTCTTTGGTTTTCACCAAACATGTCTTCTGGTACTGTGGCCAAATAGCTCTACCTTGACTCATCTGTCCAGAGCACATTGTTCCAGAAGTGCTGGTCTTTGCCTCGGTGTTCATTGGCAAACTTTAGTCTTGCCCTGATGTTCTTTCTGGACGGCAAAGGTTTCCTCCTGGCACACCTCCCATGTAGATCAAATTTGTGCAGCCTCTTTCTAATGGTAGACTCGTGCACTTTGACATCAACAGTGGCAAGAGCTACCTGTAGGTCCCGTGATGACATTCTGCGGTTCTTAGAGACGTCTTTCAGCATCTTGCGGTCTGCTCTCGGACTGAACTTGCTGGGGCGGCCTGGCCTGAACAAGTTGGCAGTTGTTTGGAATCTTCTCCACTTGTAGATGACCTTCCGGACAGTCGAATGATTGATTTCAAATTGTTTGGAGAGCTTTTTAAATCCCTTCCCAGACTCGTGGCATCTATAACCTTCTTTCTGAAGGCCTCAGAGAGCTCTTTTGATCTCGGCATGGTGACGCCGCACACTTCAACAACAAAGAGCAAACCAAACTAAATGTCTGAGGTTTAAATAAGACAGGTTCCTCCAAGATCCTCTCTAACGATGTTCTAATCATTTGCACCTTTGTTGGTGCACCTGATTTTAATTGTAGGTATTTGAAGTAGTGATAAATGTAGGAGTGTACTTACTTTTTCCACATGCGAAATTTGCATTTATGTTTATTTAAATTATACAATGGACTACAAAATGTAAATGTTTCATGATATTTGTTATATTATATCACCTTTATCTATCAATATTGTTGAAATAAAGATCAAATAGCTGTATGTTGAAATATGTTGAAAAAGTCAAAACTTTACATGGGGTGTACTAACTTTTTCACGTGACTATAGCTACGCCCCTGAACCTTGTCGAACCCCCTCGAACCTTCTCACCACGCCCTGTGACGCAACCCCGCCGCCACCACCTCTGAGCCCTGATTGGCGGCTCGTGCTTACCGTCAGCGCTTCTGCTGCTCCGCCTTCGACTTCGCCCCGACCCGCTTTGCCTGCCTCGTGTTAATTCGCCCAAAATGAACCAAAGTTAGCACGAAGGGGCATGAGGCTTAGGGAAGCTGGAAAGTCGGTAGAAGTAGGGCCTATTCTCCTGACTCTACTCAACGCAGAACTAACAATGGGAAAGGACTAAGCTTACAAATACTAAGACATAACTATACTATCGCGAGGCTACATGTTGCTTGTGTGACTAACTATGAGGGGGGAAATTTTAACCTTTATTAAACTCACTGTACAAACTCAAAACTGCAACAATGCCCCCTCTCCCTTGTCAGACTCGTCCCCGAGTCGAACCTACAGAAACTGGAACGACCGGTTTTGAGAAAGATCTGGGACTAACTTTTACTTACATGTGACATACAGATGTGGTTCCCCCTAACATTTACTCTAACGCATGTATGCGACAGTTTTACAACACTAAATATGTCCCACCTGCTGCGTTGAGTAGCTACTCTAACAGACTCACGCCCACAATTAACCGAATTGCGGAATTGTTTTCAAACTAAACATAGAGCCGGTGGGCAGCATTTTTATGTACAAGCACAAAACCTACTCCTTATTTACAATTCTACGACCCAGGACCTGTTCTTTTTGGAAAGAAGATTTGAGGGGAGAGAAAGCACAGCAAAGCACAAATACACATTTCAAAAGTCAATTCACATTTTTGCTGCTGGTGTCTTGCATCTTCTATCTTCTGTGTGCACATATCGAACCAGCAAGCCCCTGGACCGGCATACAGGCCATTCCTGCTCTTCGGGGCTAGAAAAACTTGCAATTCTTCTCGGCCCTAGCACACAAAAAGAAAAAAATGCACAACAAGTGTGTTCGTTTATTTGCCAGCAGGGCCAACCCTATGTGGTCCAACTGCGTGACATTGATGCCACTCAAAACAAGTGGTCCGAAGATGCAAGGTGAGTTTGCAGCAAAGTGCTGCACAGCAGAAGTGTAAGGCCACAAAACTTGTGGTCCATAAGTGTAATGTGATAATGTGCAGCAAGGTGTTTGTGGCAGCAGGGTGCTGCACATGTGCAGCAAAGTTATAACAAACGAAAAGGATATGGCAGCAAAGTGCCACGCAGTTCAGCTGCACAGATGTAGCAAAGTGCAGCATGGGGGTGCTGCACATGTGTAGCAAGGTGCAGCTGCACAGTTTCACCTCCAAAATGGTCCTGGGGTGGCGGGAGAGACAAAGCACGACCAGCAAAGCGGAAAGGGCACAAAGGTACACCAAAACACAAGGTAATGCAATACGAGGGGCACAGAAGAGCGAGCAGAGCAGGCTCGTCCCTAACCGTCCGTACCCCCCCCAACGTCAGCTTACATTACCCTAGCCCTTCCTGGTATTTACAAATTCAAATTCGTCTCTACGTCTTGTCTCCCATATCCCCCTCTATTCCAAATTAGTCTCCCAATCCCTCCCAGGAAGGAAGGGATGGAACAAACACAATGTCCCATTACGTCATGATGCGTCTTACACTCACGCAAATCAGTTCACTTGATCTTGGTGCGGAGCTTCGTCCGACTCGGTGAATGGATGTGGATGGCGCGAAGGGAATTTCTCTCATCCTAACTACACTAGTTACATTAACTCATTTACACTAACCGGGGTCATACCCTGCCAATTGGCCATTTTAAACTATGTGGTTCTAAAAACCGAATCCCCATTGACCACTCTGCGGTGCCCCTGAATTTGGGTCCCACTCTCCAATTTTTCGTACTGTGCCCTTGCACAATTTCGGGGCTGGGTCGTGTGGCTCCACTAGCAGGTCCAACTACCTGCGCACCTCCGCTACTGAAGTCGCCACCCGAGCTTACCTGCTCCTGCGACTACCTAAACTGGGGAAGGCCCCTTCCTGGCACTTTACCCCTCTGATGCCCTCCTTGGCATTGGGCTACCCGGGTCCTTCCCTTGGATCCTCAGGCCCCACTGAACAACTCACGACTACTCTGACTGGCTCCCAGAGCCTACCTGCGGCCTCACCTGGCCGACAAACTACCAGTGGCGGAGTGCCCCAATAACCATACTCACCAATTAAACCACACGCCCAGCCATTTCACTGACTCATGCACCCTCCAAAGCACTACATTGCCACTACCTGCACCACAGGTGTCAATATCCAAACAATTTACCTAAGCCCTCTACCTGACTTTACACTACCCGCCCCCCCCCCCCCCCCGGGCATTCGTGAATGGGTTCCATCTCCCCCCATTCACTCCTTCACACCATGCATTCCACACCTTTTACTTCACACCAAGTATTCCACACTTTTACTCATACAACAATTATTTTGCACACCACTTTTCTCGCACACCTTTCGTCTCGCACACCTTTTGTGCTCACACGCCTTTTTCCATACACTTCAAACACCACTCCATTTGTCTCATTACAAATCCTCACACACACAGCATCATCTAACTAACTGCTTTTCCCCTAAAACTCGTGCTTCCCCGTCATCCCATTAAACTATGCACTCCTACGTCATTAACATCCATCTAAACTACCTACGTCCCCACTATAGTTCAGATGTCCCTACTTAATTCTCATGTCCTCTACAGTCATCCAATTTCCCTAACAATTATCCTAGCCCGCCCTCGGCTAGCTTCGGTGCCCCATGGAGGTAACCATTGCTGGCACCTCCATGTGCCTGTCACTGCCCTAATGTCACCCCTAATCTAATGCTCATGGGCCCAGGATGTGAGGAATGGTAAAGCTGCCATTCCACATGCAGGGTACCATTCCCCAACACTATTGCTATTCGTCCACTACACTCCAGCCTCTTCGTGCGGAAATGCATCGCCATTATGGCTCGACCTCGAGAGGCCGAGCGATCCGTGCGGTTGGTTGGTCTACTGTAGGTTGGGTCCGTCCGGCATTCTCGATCCAGGGGAGGAGGCATGGATGGGCCAAGGTTCAGGGCCCCATCCCTGCGCGGGGCCTCATGGTCCCACGCTCAATGGCCCAACCGCCCACGGTCAGAGCACCGCACCCACCAGGGGGCATGGCTCCGAACTCTCCTACCTCCCTTTGAACCTTGCCGATCGCCTTTATCGCCACGGCGCGGCACCAACCATACAGGGCAGGGTCCGGTGCGAACCGTGCATGGCGAGTAGTGTAATAATGTTGCTTCTGGGACACCTCCGTTTAACATGGGAAATCCCTATCTAATGTCATTTACCCCCTTGTCTTTTTCAAAAATCATAAACACCTCTATTTCTCCCACCCTCATCTTTATGAACCTTTTGTCTGTAGTACCTATCCTTAATGTTGTTCATTAGACCACTCAAACACTACAAATATTTGTTTTCTCTTATAGACCTATCATCCTTCTTCTACATATCATCTGGCAGATTAATCTTTGACCCACTCAAACATTGACCCATTCACTTCCATATTAATTCTTTCCCTCCCTCATTGCCCCTAAAGACCTCTATTTCTCTCACCCTGTTCTTTACGAACCTTCTAACCTTTTGACATGTTATCCTTATTCATTAGACCACTTAAACACCTGCGATCCTTCTGACCTTATGAACCTTTTAACCTTTTACTCTTAATATCATCTGGTGAATATAACCCACTCAAACAACGACCCTACAAATATTTGTTTATGTGTGGGAAATAATTTAATTCTCCTACAACTCTCTTCACCATCTAATATATTAACAAAAAATATGTTTGAGTTTGGTTCTTTATTAAGATATTTTAACTGAGCTAAGATAAAATGGTAAACCTCCCTCAATGTTCTTGTTTGAGCGCCTCCAGTGCCACACACTTTTTGGTAGGCTCTGCCCACTTTTTGTTAAGCTCCGTCCACTTTTTGTTAAACCACGCCCACTTTTTGTTAAGCCACGCCCACCTTTCAACTAAGCCCCGCCCACTTTTTGTTAAGCCACGCCCATTTTTTACTAGGCCCCGCCCACTTTTGCTACGCCCCGCCCACTTTATAAACTCTTCAGCATTGTATCATTTCCAGGTAATACATTACTAGTCTAGTAGGAAGACTAGGACCCCCTGCACCCCCCGGAGATATACTTCTAATCAGTGTTTCTAGATTGGAAAAAATGTGTAGAAAATGACTAGCTATGGCCCCAAGCTGAAAAAATGTCCCACATACCATTTTTATGCAAATTACTGCTGCCATTATCAAAAAAACGATTTTTGACATATCTCAGCCAATATTGCAGATAATTGAAAAATGAAGGTGTCTAGACCCATGTTTTGAAGGGCATAGATCATGATAGAACTATTCATAACATGATTACATGTGTCTATGGTATACTAGTATGCTAATTAGTGCTTTATTTACAAAATAATCACAGTTTTACGAAATAATAGACTCATATTAAGGTCCGTCTACACAGACGTTAACACAAAGTTTTATTTTTCTAAATATTACAACTGTCAAAATAGTCCTAGCACTCAATGTGACCACTCTTCTCTTGCTTGTTTTAGATAAACATCATTAGCATTAGTGATTCTACACTGAGTCAGTCATCATCATTTTCATCGAAATCGTCAGAGTCAAACTCTTCTTCTCCTTCCTCTTCCTCCTCCTCTTCGTGCTCTCCTGTGTTCAGAAGATCCACCAGTGAGGTTGGTAGGATGGGACCACTGGACCACATTGGTTTCAACAGTCCTTCATCAGTCCTTATCCATCCTTGCTCCTCATAAGGTTTTGGCTTTTCGATGATAGGTTGATCGGCTCTTTTGTACAATGCTACGCGGTGGTTCACACGCTGGATGTGCGGCTTCAGGGCAGACTGGCATGGAGGAAGGCGAGCCAGATCAACCTTGGACTTGGATGTGAGGGTCTTGTCCTCTCCCACCATTTTTCGTAGCAGCTTGGCACGGACAATGCCCACTGATGACTCGCGACTCTGGCCGTACATCACACAGGTGAATTTTTCTAACTGCCTCTCCACCTCAGGGTTGGCATCCCAGTTGTCACCCAGTTCACCGAATGCCCTGTGAAACCTGGGATTCTTCTCCAGCTTTTTCAAGGGCCCGACTTTTCCCTTCCCTTTGAAGGCACTGGTGCAGTCTTCTCCGCTGAACACATAGTACCCCAGGAGAGTGGCACAGTAGTCCTCTCCCAGGGATTCTGCCAGCTCAGAGACGTTGACAAGTTGGCGATGCTTCCCTGACCCTGTATCCAGGTACACCGTCAGCTTGATGTTGTGGGCATGGTGGAGCAGGATCAGGAGGATGTCTGTGTCCGATGTTCTGACTACAGCGTTCTTGTATCCGATGGTAGCAGCATGATGGAGGTACAGAACCACCCTGGTATCAGTCTCTTCCTGGTTGCTGTAGATCGTGGGGAGTTACTACATGACTAGCAAATTCATTTGGCCAGTGCCAGATGATGGGAAGGGCTTTCATGCAGACACCCAGATCAAATGTATTCAGGACCCATCTCTGACCCACCTCAGCAGTTGCTGCCTCGGAACGCTTCAGTAGCTCACGAACAACTGCGTTGTCTGTGATCGGTTGGTGGATAGGCGTGCAGTAGTCGACTGTTGATTTGCTGGGTGGGGGAGAACCAGTTGCAGAGGTGAAACCCCCTAGCCCAGGCACAGGCTGCAGGCCACAGCTTCCGATGTATCTGATGAAGAGCCAGATGTAGTACTCTTGCATCGTAGTGGCATAGACTGTGTCATTCTCTGCTGGCGGTGTGAATGATGAGCCTTCAGGGAACTTCGGGCCAACGCGAGTAAAGTGCAAGGGTGGGAGAGTTTTTGGTGTGTCGACCTTCAGGCTACGCTGTTGTGACCTATTGATGGTAGGTAGCATTCGGTCCTTGCTGCTCTCGAACCCGGGCTTGACCTCCTGCACCATGATTCCTCCAGCACTGTTTACAATGTTGCTGCCGTGCACACTGGTAGTGGTTTTATTCAAGTTGTCCCACTCACAGTGGAATACAAGGTTGCCCTCTCCTGTCACAATTTGTGGTGTACGATAAGTTGAGACTTCATCCAGGACCTTGGCGAGAGCAGTTTCCAACTCCAAGGCGAAATCGTAGCTCTCAGAGTGTCCAAGCCTGTGTAGTATTGTGGTGAGCTGTTTGCTTCGGAACAGGTGCCTTACAGTCACACAGAGGAGAATGTGCTTTGGTAACTTCCATTTTCCATCTGACACTGCACGGCACAGATCTTGTCCAATGGAGAAGACCAGACGCTTCACCTTTTCTGTCTCGATGCCCTCCTTGCCAGTCATTAGCACGCTGAGAAAGCGGACAAGGTCTGGAGGTAGGATGTCTTCAGGATTGAGCTCCATGTCTTCAGCTGTTGGTGGCCATGGTTGGTCTTTACACTCTCTGAAAGCCTGTAGAATACCCTGGCGAAGTTGGAGGGCAACATTTTGGTTCTTGTTTGTGCTTCCGAGTGTGAATGCTCGTGCGAGAGCATTGGAAACTGTTATGTTTGAGCTGTGCACAAGCCAGAAAGAAATGACATCACATTTGTCATGATCAACCTTCGTGAAGTGGATATGCTCCTTGATTGGGTCATTCTGTAGGCGTTTCAGTAGTTTCTCTGACCGATAATTTGAGTTCTCATATCCATTCAGTTTCAGTTCCTCGACATAGAGCAAGCGCAAGGAAGAAAGCTGTAGAACTTTATTCTGCTGGATGACCTGGGTTTGAATGTGTTCCAGTACTGAGTTGAATGCCTTTTCATGGGCGGCTGACATGCAAGCCTGCTCCTTTGGTGCTTCGGCTCTGTGAATCGCACGCTCATAGTTGTAGAATGCTGTGCGGAAAGCTTTAAAACATGACGGATGGTGTTTGGCCTCACATGCAAAGAGGTCTTTGTTTTTCACCTTTCGATGGAGTCGATAGAGACCCATTTTCTCAGCCCGTGTTTCGATTTGCTCCCATGCATTTTCTTTGTTTTTAAAGGATGGGAAGGTTGTAGGCCTCTCAGTATTGCGATGAGCATCTTTGGTCTCAACTTTCTCACAAAATATACACTCTGGCGGGAAGATGGGTTCAGCAGAACCTCCTGGTTTACGAGGAGAGTGATGCCATGATGAGGTTGATGGCCCTGGTTCTGTATCATCTCCCAGACGATGAAAGTGGCGGACAAAGTGCTTATAACACTTGCTGTGATATCCTACTCTTTCTAGGTCATCAGGAAGAGTTGCCGGGATCTGATCACATACTGATTGCATACGACATGGGGAGTCATGCGGTTGGTTGAGACGTCTATCCCGGATCTTTTGAAGCAGTTGCAGTTTTTCTGAAGCAGATCCTTTAATTTTACGGAGGGGCGTGAAATCCCCATGATCAGACATGGATGGTACATGAAGGATGCATGTAGGAGGAGAGCTTTGGGCTGCAGGTTCTACACTCCGTTTTCTTTTGGGCATGCTTGCTGTCGATGTCTACCATCACTGTTAAATGACAAATAAGAAATCACGAATGATGTTAAAAGTGCCTGTGAAAGGAGGCTCTGAGTTTTCAGTGAGGTAACAGAGGTTCTGAGTCATGTTCTACACTAGGGTACTTTTTAGCTGACTAAACCATGTTTAGTGGCATCAAAAGTGCTAATAGCTAAAACATCTAAATTCTTCCACACTAACGTTAGCTATCTAGGCCAATGAAACATTGTGCTAAGTTACTGTAGCTAGCTCAGCTGTCGTGCCTCTTTCTGGTTCAATTCAAATACAGAAGTCAACAGATATGTCTCATGTTTGGCATTAACAAAAGTTTAAGTTACACCGACATTAGGAACATACTGTACATAGATGAGGCTAGCTTTAACGTTAGCTAACATGGTGCTAGCTGGCTCAGCTGTTATTCTGCCTGTTTATGATTTCATGCAGAAACTGAATTCAAGAGTGTGAGTAACATTATAGTTAGCATCTTACCTGGCTAGATTGGAGGATGAATACCAAGAACAACACACAGATGGAATGGAAGACTGAACTTTCAACTGAGGTATTCAATAACATCAACGTTACCAATTGATACGAGCGCGCGACATTACCAATTGATACGAGCGCGCGAGCGCGCATGTTACATGGATGGAAATGTAAAATGGCAGCTATAGCAGCACTAATTTGGATCTCTAGTCTGTCATTTCTGCACTGTGATTGGATAACATAAAAAAATATGTTTGGGAGTTAACAGCAGGAGTTGGTAGATTTTACGTGGGCTGGGTGAGAAACCTTTAAATAAGCAAGTGAAAATCTCTCGCAATACAAAGTCAATGGTGGGAAGAAAAGTTGAGTGGTACCAATGTTACTGCCAATGTCCCGCCCCTATGCAAGACTCAGGAGCATCTTGTTGACATTTAACCTTGAAAATACCTGGGTTTAGACCCCTTATGTACCATGTTAAGTTATCTGCAGTATTAACGTATCCTTATCATTTGTAAAACTGATTATTTTGTAATTACAGCATTAATATGCATACTAGTATACCATAGACACATGTAATCATGTTATGAATAGTTCTATCATGATCTATGCCCTTCAAAACATGGGTCTAGACACCTTCATTTTTCAATTATCTGCAATATTGGCTGAGATATGTCAAAAATCGTTTTTTTGATAATGGCAGCAGTAATTTGCATAAAAATGGTATGTGGGACATTTTTTCAGCTTGGGGCCATAGCTAGTCATTTTCTACACATTTTTTCCAATCTAGAAACACTGATTAGAAGTATATCTCCGGGGGGTGCAGGGGGACCTAGTCTTCCTACTAGACTATTACATCATTTTCAGGGAATTTCCATCACATCATTTCCAGTTAAGACACGCCCAGGGAATTTCCACAGGAAATGACACACCCAGTCCTTATAAAAGGCACCGACCACACAGGCTTTTTCAAACACGCTTTCTGCTTCACTTGAGAATGGACTACTATGCCGAAATGGAATGGGATAACTTTGCTATTCCTTGGAGTCCTACTACCTGTGTAGAACTCAACCTTCAGATTGATGAACTGGACTCGAACCTCTTATCAATGGAGGTAAGTTTGTTTATTTATTTATTTATTTATTTAATTAATTATTTATTTAATTATTTATTTTAATATTTTTTTTTAGATGAGACTCGTGTAAGAGTTAACAAAGTTAATTTTAATATTCATAGAGCTTGATTTATACAAATAAAAAATATTGTATTAAATTAATACATTGTTATTTTCTTTCACAGGAAATTGTATCTGAGATACGAAATGAAAATTCTGCTTTTAACACAACTTGGGATGAAGTTATTTTTTTGTTTGAAGACATTTTGAACAACCAAGACCCCCAGAACGAGTTCTACCTTGATGACCCAGCCAAAGAGTTATACCTTGGAGATCCACAAAATCCTGAAAAAGAGTTTTACCATGATGATACTTGTTGTGAGTTATCAAAACAAAACCCACTGAACAAGTTCTACCTTGATGAGCCAGAATACAAGTCATACATTGGAGACCCACAATTTTCTGAAAATTGGGAAAGGGGAGTTCTCCCTGATGGTCCGCAGTTATACCATGTGAGACACATCATAGAAACCCTAAAAAATTGGGCAAGGAGAGTTCTCCCTGATGGTCCGCAGTTATACTATGTGAGACACATCATAGAAACCCTAAAAAATTGTGAAATGGGAATTCTCCCTGATGGTCCGCAGTTATACTATGTGAGACACATCATAGAAACCCTAAAAAATTGGGCAAGGAGAGTTCTCCCTGATGGTCCGCAGTTATACTATGTGAGACACATCATAGAAACCCTAAAAAATTGTAAAATGGGAATTCTCCCTGATGGTCCGCAGTTATACTATGTGAGACACATCATAGAAACCCTAAAAAATTGGGCAAGGAGAGTTCTCCCTGATGGTCCGCAGTTATACTATGTGAGACACATCATAGAAACCCTAAAAAATTGTGAAATGGGAATTCTCCCTGATGGTCCGCAGTTATACTATGTGAGACACATCATAGAAACCCTAAAAAATTGGGCAAGGAGAGTTCTCCCTGATGGTCCGCAGTTATACTATGTGAGACACATCATAGAAACCCTAAAAAATTGGGAAAGGGAAGTTTTCCCTGATGGTCCGCAGTTATACTATGTGAGACTTATCACGGAAACCCCCAATATTTCTGAAAATTGTGGTTCTACCTTGGGGACTTGGAAAGATGGTTATATTTTTGGAGACTCGGAATGGGGGTTTTGTTTTGATGACTCGGAATGTGATACCTATCTTGGAGGCTCAACAGGAATGTGGTTATACCTTGGGAACTTGGAAAGTTGGTTTTATTTTGGAGACTCTACCTGTGGGGTTCCTCTTGGAGACTCTTTGGATTCTAAAGCAATGAACAATGTTCTTTATTTAATGACGCTTGATTTAAGCAATATCAAGAAAGTTCGAGGAAGAAAATGCTGGAAAATTCTTTCTTCCCATTTCTACTTCTTTAAACTTGAAAGCCTTGAAAGACAGAATTGGAGGAAGAGGAAAAAAAGAAAAAAGAAATACGTATTTAAAAAAAGAAGAAAAGAAAGATTATGTTAGGGTTTGGGTGGGATTTTGAATGTGAGGGTTAGGGATGGGGTTGGGTTAGGGTTGGGATTTTGAATGTGAGGGTTAGTGTTGGGGTTGGGTTAGGGATGGGGTTGGGTTAGGGATGGGGTTGGGGTTGGGTTAGGGATGGGGTTGGGTTAGGGATGGGTTGGGTTAGGGTTGGGATTTTGAATGTGAGGGTTAGGGTTGGGGTTGGGTTCGGGATGGGATTGGGTTAGGGTTGGGATTTTGAATGTGAGGGTTGGGGTTGGGTTAGGGATGGGGTTGGGTTAGGGATGGGGTTGGGTTAGGGATGGGGTTGGGTTAGGGATGGGGTTGGGTTAGGGATGGGGTTGGGATGGGATGGGGTTGGGTTAGGGATGGGTTGGGTTAGGGATGGGGTTGGGTTAGGGATGGGGTTGGGTTTGGGATGGGGTTGGGTTAGGGATGGGTTTGGGTTAGGGATGGGGTTGGGTTAGGGATGGGGTTGGGTTAGGGTTTGTATATTATTATGACTCACTCACACATACACAAAAGTTAAGCCCCAACTGGAAAGTTGAGGGATTCTGTGTTTGGGGTTCACAGATTTAAAAACGTATCCCCATTATACACACACAAAAGTTAAGCCCCAACTGAAAAGTTGTGGGATTCTGTGTTTGGGGTTCACAGATTTAAAAACGTATCCCCATTATACACACACAAAAGTTAAGCCCCAACTGAAAAGTTGTGGGATTCTGTGTTTGGGGTTCACAGATTTAAAAACGTATCCCCATTACATTTTATTTATTTATTTATTATTTTCAAGGGTATTATCTGCTTACTTGTGTTTTTTGTAATTCTTGTGAGTAAAATGAACCCAAGATTTCTTCTCCATTTAAATCATATAATTTGTAGGTCCAAGGGACTGTATCCATTACATCAATGATTTTAAATAATTCACGAGTCCATTTTTGTGTATAACCTTTCTCAAAATGGCTTTTCCATTTGTATATTCTTACAATATCACCAACTTTAAACTTGGGCTTTCTCAAATTAATCTCCTTTTCATATTCTAATTTTGTAAATGTTTCCGATGGTTTTGATTTTGTTGATGAATGAACTGTATTATTGTAATTATCTACAATATCCTGAATTAAATACACCCATTTTTGAGAACCGAGTTGTGTGAATTTTTTATATAGTCTCTCTTTCAAAGTACGATTAAAACGCTCAATAACAACTGCTTTTCCTTCATTAAAGGTGCTGTATAATTTAATACCCTTCCCCTTAAGAAATTTCATGAATATTTTGTTATAGAACTCTGTTCCCTCATCAGTCCATAACTTCTTTGGTTTCCTTTTATCCCGATCAAATATTAGCTTAAAGGCTAACATTAAAGTATCACCCCTTTTATTTTTTAAAGGGACAACCCAGGCAAATCTACTCCTCAAATCAATAACGGTTAAAGCATACCTGTATCCCCTGTCATTATTCAATTCAATTAAATCAGCAGACCATATGTGGTCGGTGTATTTAGAATAAACCTTCCTTCTTTTAAACTTTGTGATTATAGGTTTGTGTAATTCTTCAGCCAAAAGCTCCTCAGTCTTGATGACATCATTAGAGCCTAATAGTTTTTTGAGGAATAACCAAGACCAAGTTTCAATTTAGCATTTATCAAATTTCTCACAATAAACCTATCAACTTTCTCTCTCAACGTTGGATTTTGTATCAAAGACAAATTATACAACATTTCGCTGTCGGCTTTATGTTTTTCAGTCAACGTAGTGGTATTTCCATAAGCAATATCATGCTTCATACACACTTCGTCAACCCTATTTGTAGGTTTAGACCAAGGTTTAGGATTGTCAGCCTTATCTAATCTTTTATCCAAGTTTGTTCCTGGACCACAGAAAGAATACCCTGGAAGGTGTAATTCCCCTGGAATTCCAGTTGTTGTAAATTTACTTCCTGACAGAAACTTTTGTATGTCTCCTCCACTTTTAGGAGATATGAATTGGCACTTTTTAGAGCCACACACTTGACATATTCCTTTTTGATAAACTCTATTATTTTTAGCTTTAACATAAGAGATATTTTTAGATTTAGTTTTCTTTTTACATTTGAGACAATAACTCATATTTATTTATCAGAAAAATTCCGACAGAGTATCAAAACCTTTTTGGTTTTCAACATATACATTTCAATCTTTATTTTTAAAACATAAAGAATCCTAAGGAATGCCTTCACTCTCTCCTCCATTTATTTACAAATAAAAACTAACTAAAGTCAATGACACCAACATCATCAATCACATAATCTTTTCCTTCTTCTTCTTCTTCTTCACCACTTTCTCGTTTAAATCTCCTCCCTGAAATTGAAGACATTAACGTTGTTATTTTTGAAACCATTATCTTCATAAGAGTTGTTAATTCTTTAATTTCCTCTTCTGTGCGTTGAGATTGATTTATTTGCTGTAATACACTCAATCTTTTACGAATCTCACTGATTTCCATCTTTTTATATTTTTCCTCCCTCTCTCTTTGCTCCCTTTCCTCCCTCTCCTCCTTCTCCTTTTTCTCCCTCTCCTCCTCCTTTTTCTCCCTCTCCTCCTCCTTTTTCTCCCTCTCCTCCTTCTCCTCCCTCTCCCTTTCCTCCTTCTCCTTTTTCTCTCTTTCCTCCTTCTCTTCTTCAACTCCTTCCTCATCCCTTGCTACCCTTGAGTTTGAACCCCAAAGAATATTATACATATACTCATCTGGATTTTGAGATATTCTTGTATCTATAATTATTTTTCTCATAATAGGATACCAATAAGATTTGTTGACGATTTCTAAAAGAGTTTTATATTTCATAACTTTGAGAAGTTCATTTTTATTTAATATTTTAAACAAGTCTCTATTTGTGGGTTTAACAATATCAGTATAAGGCCAGTTTTTTATGACAAAATTCCCATGTATATGCTCCAAATCATAAGGTATGTAATACCGAGCACCCTTTTCTTGTAGGTATCCTTGAATACAAAAATTATAATTCTCTTGTAGTCTTCTTCCTGCCATTTATGTATCAGAAATATATGTGAGATTAATATTATGACAGGTAATACCACCCCATCTTCCCACTACCAAATCGGTTTGTATTCCTCGGCTTTCTATCCTTATCTCATTACCTTCCTTCTTTGTCATGCGAACCATCGCTATACTATCATATATTTTTATTTTCTTAAAATCACGTATTTGTTGTTTACTAATTGTACTTCCACATAAATCCTTATCTTCACCAAGTGGATAATATTCTTCTTTACGAGACTGATTTAAATCATGTAGGTCTTCTATGTTTATTGAAAAAGACCAATTATACCCTAAATCAGGCATATCATACCCCCATTTATTAATTCGCATATTAACTAAATGTCCTTCTTTATAAAATTTAATTGTAAGCAGGTAGTTAAATTCAATGAGGAAAGGTGTATGGTCAGTATAACCAGGTGTTGTGGTTGTAAATTTTACTTGTTTCACAAAACGTGCTGTTTTCTTTAAAGATATATATTGTGATAAATCACTGAATCTAATCAAGTCATTCGCATCTGTAGGGTTTGGATAATTGATTAATTTATAAGTATTCTTCATATTAATATTTTTACTTACACTATATTTTTGTCGTTCAGCCTGTGCCTTTGTATAATAATTTGATAAATCAATATCCTGAGAGGATTTTCCAAAGATAGAACCATCTTTTCCAACATAGGTCATTTATATTAGATAAAAAATGATATCATAAAAATTTTCATTATTGTTGAGTTGAAATAATACATATAAACATAATTGGCCACAACATTTAGAATTAATTTCTTGAACTTGGAATGTTTGATAAACACCATTCTGTAAGAATTGTATTACTTCAACAGGTGGTGGCATACCATAACTATCAAAATAATATTTATCCTGACTATTATGAATACAAACCCAATGAGAACCATTCTGTGTGTCTAAATTCATAATAATATTCTTTGTATTCTTATTTATATGTGTTAATTCATCTCTCATACAAATAACCACATTATCAATTTTTAGTGTTTTACAATACTTAGCTAGTTCTATATTTGACGTTGTATTCTTTCCAAATTGTTTAAACCATTTATCCATTTATTTATGAGAAAGATACAATCCATTACCCCGTTTAGTTAGTTTAACACCCGCTTGAGCGATAGAGGAAAGCATATCTCCAACCAACAATCTAGCTTTATCAGGTAGACTTTCAAGTTTTTGAGCAAAATCTACAATTACACCACTTCCACTAATTTGTTTCTCCAACTCCTTGTTATGTCTTTCCAATTCTTTTTGAGCTTTTAGTTGTGCCTTCCTTTCGTTAGCAGTTTTTACCGCTGCTGAAATACCACCAGTCAATGCTCCCGCCGCACTTAAACCAGCAAATAAAGGAATTAGAAACGGGAGAAATCCTCCTCTTGACTCGTCTATTGAATATTTCTTTAACATAGGTTTCGTCATTTTAATTTTAAGTGATCCAACATCATTTAGTGTTTTTACTTGTGCGTGTGTGAGTAAAACATCAATTCTTACAGCTCCTTTTCTTTGAATTGTATTAACATTAATAATACAAGGTCTAGTAGGAAGACTAGGTCCCCCTGCACCCCCCGGAGATATACTTCTAATCAGTGTTTCTAGATTGGAAAAAATGTGTAGAAAATGACTAGCTATGGCCCCAAGCTGAAAAAATGTCCCACATACCATTTTTATGCAAATTACTGCTGCAAATTTTATGCAAAATTATGCAAATTTTATGCAAATTTTTGATGAGGAGTAGAGTTGAGGGGTCTTTGAGGGCTTCATCGAGGTGCTCTCGGTTGCAAGACTGGGTCATTCTGAGAAGCACAGCAGGGTCAGAGATCATGATGTTCTCCTCCTCAGTGAATCTCTCCATCAACAGCCTCTCCATTGCCTCACACACTGTTTTGAGGCAAAAGAGGGACTTTGCGTAGGCCTTTCCACTGAGAACACCTTTGAGAGATCCACTTGTTACTAGTTGTGCCTCAAAGAGAATCTCTGCATATCCAGAACCACGCATCTTGTGTCCAGTGAGCATCCCGATGTAGTTCATGGATGTGTGGAAGGGTCCAATCGTTACTACATGACTAGCAAATTCATTTGGCCAGCGCCAGATGATGGGAAGGGCTTTCATGCAGACACCCAGATCAAATGTATTCAGGACCCATCTCTGACCCACCTCAGCAGTTGCTGCCTCGGAACGCTTCAGTAGCTCACGAACAACTGCGTTGTCTGTGATCGGTCTGTGCCTGGTGCCTGCATGGCATGGCAATGGCCTGCAGCCTGTGCCTGGGCTAGGGGGTTTCACCTCTGCAACTGGTTCTCCCCCACCCAGCAAATCAACAGTCGACTACTGCACGCCTATCCACCAACCGATCACAGACAACGCAGTTGTTCGTGAGCTACTGAAGCGTTCCGAGGCAGCAACTGCTGAGGTGGGTCAGAGATGGGTCCTGAATACATTTGATCTGGGTGTCTGCATGAAAGCCCTTCCCATCATCTGGCGCTGGCCAAATGAATTTGCTAGTCATGTAGTAACGATTGGACCCTTCCACACATCCATGAACTACATCGGGATGCTCACTGGACACAAGATGCGTGGTTCTGGATATGCAGAGATTCTCTTTGAGGCACAACTAGTAACAAGTGGATCTCTCAAAGGTGTTCTCAGTGGAAAGGCCTACGCAAAGTCCCTCTTTTGCCTCAAAACAGTGTGTGAGGCAATGGAGAGGCTGTTGATGGAGAGATTCACTGAGGAGGAGAACATCATGATCTCTGACCCTGCTGTGCTTCTCAGAATGACCCAGTCTTGCAACCGAGAGCACCTCGATGAAGCCCTCAAAGACCCCTCAACTCTACTCCTCATCAAAAATTTGCATAAAATTTGCATAATTTTGCATAAAATTTGCAGCAGTAATTTGCATAAAAATGGTATGTGGGACATTTTTTCAGCTTGGGGCCATAGCTAGTCATTTTCTACACATTTTTTCCAATCTAGAAACACTGATTAGAAGTATATCTCCGGGGGGTGCAGGGGGACCTAGTCTTCCTACTAGACTAAAGGCTTTTGATTTTGAATACAAGATGTTAATTTATTAAGATTGATTTGATTAACATATACCCCAACCATTTATTTATGAGAAAAAACCTATGTGATATTAATCATAACACCATTATCTGTATTAATCTGTAATTCTGTTTCCTCCAAAAGCAAACAATATGCATTAACCTCTTCACTCTCCCCTCTTTCAATGTATAGAGAAGTATCCACTCGATTAGACTTTATAGTTTCCTTTTGAGAACTCAGGTCAATTGCGTAGATTGTATAAAGTTTTTGAAACGCAACCATATCCAAAATAGGATCATTATTACCATTACTTTCACACACCTTTTGGTAGGACTTGTAGGCTTCCGCATAATCATTTTTTTCCCAATCAATTTCCAATCTATCTCGCGGATAAAATGTGCCATCAAGAGAAACCCGAAGTTGTTTCACCTTTGCATTATCACTCAGGGCATTATTCTTATTAGTACCGTCCTCTCCATCTGGTTTTTTAAAAATGAGCCAGAGGTATCGTGGCTTTCCTTGAAGAACACCTAAATTCCAAGTGTAGGTAGTGTGTTCCAGTTTAACGTGTTGACATCTTCTTTTAAGGTATGATACATTTAGCGGTTTCTTTGAGTTAAGTCTTCTATTTAACATCTCTTCCGTTTTAAGATTAGGAGTATATTCACTGATATACCAACACAAATCATTAATAACAAATTTATTATTTTCTCCAAAAGCATTTTCATCCCCAAAAAGCAATCTATTTACATTATCATTCCTTTGTAGTTGAAATCTAATTTTAAGCCCATACAAAACTTTATCATAATCACAAAATCCAAATATACCTTTCAGAGGTACTGCTACGGTAAAACTATTCTCAGCTTTTGCGTCATCATTATACATTGACTTCCTTTGACTATAACCAGGGTCTGCGTTTGTACCCGTTGACATATCAGGAATAAAACCTTCAACAGCTCCCTTACCCATTCTATCACTAAACGAATATAGTGTAAATTTCATCATTTCAGATGTAGCAGAGACATAATCAACCGCTTCAACCTCTTGTGTTCCAATATACAGGCGGACACTGTCAAACATTTTCCAGAAGAAATCATTTACGAGTGTAGCATTAGTATTATTCGCAGCCTTAGTGAATTTAAATTTACACAGCAAGAAACTATCAGCTATATTCAAGTAAGTTTGTTGATTATTTATTTCAAAACTTTTTGTTCCGTTTGAATTCCAGTCTGTTCCTGTTATAGCATTTACCTTAAAATAGTCTTCCTTTTTAGTGGAGTTTGAAATGATAATCGTATCATCCAAATCATAGATACTATCAATCGCTTCCATACTTGTATTTATATAGCATTAAAATTGTTGAAACCCTGACCCAAGTATTTTAATGATTTTTTGTCGTTCTTGTGAAGATAGTTGAGTTTTACCTTTTTTTATTTCTTTGATTGCTTGTAATTTATGAGACTCCTTTTGAGCATCTTTTATACTCTTTATAGCACCCGCAACGGAGCGCACGGCAGAAGCAGTTGAACCAATTAGGTCTTTATGTTTAAGGATGGTTGAACCAATACCCATTAGAGTATCAATTATCCCATCTCCTTTATTTCGAAATTGATGACCTACACCTCGTTGTCTCTTAGGTTTATAGTATCCTCTACCCACATACCTTGTATAGTCTGGTGAAAGGAACATGCCCTCCCCTGTAATTATTTTATATTTTCCCAACTCGTGTTTTCTCACAATAACCATTATTTATTTATTGAAAAACTTCACGTAGGTGAATTCTGATGGATATAATTTCATCATTAAAGGATATCATACGATTATCTTGGTCGGTTATCCTAAAATTTACTCTGTATATGGTTTTTCCTGACACAGGTAAATAGACAAGATTTTTTGGTTCCATATTAAATTTATAACCAATCGGGGTTGAGTATGCACTGAATGAAAATATTGTATTTGTTCTTATTCCATCGTTATAAGCACCATCAATCAAATCACAATGAATTAATACTGAATTTATACCGGAGGATATTTGGATAACATTATCACTGTAAAACGTCCCGTTATTTTCAATCTTTTTTGAAGAGAAACCCAATAGCTCTCTAAACGAATTTTCAATCGTGAAATCAACTTTATAATTATTTTTAAGTTTAATAGTTGATTTTGAAGTGTGTTTTTGAATATCTATTACAATATTTTTTGGTTCATCACCTTTTTCTTTCATAAGGCGAGAGACTTCTGAAGATATTTGAGAAATCTCGTAAGCTCCAGGTGAAACGGTTATAGTTTTATATCCACTTCCTGGATTATAACTAAACTTGTTGTTTTTCTCTGTGATATTAAACAAGGTATTATAAGTTTCCATTGACAATAAAGATGCCTCATATGAGGTAAGGGGGTCAAGTTGTAGTGGGTAAGGGAATGAAGCTGTGTAATCGCTCGTTGTGAAATTAAAACTAAGAATTGTGCTTCTCATCTTATTTAATATCTAATAAAATATCTTTGTATTGACATTTATTAATTATTTTCATATTCATCAACTGATCTAAAATGGCTGAGGATTCATTAAAACAATTGTTGTTTCCAGCCTTCTTACTACCTAACAACAATAATAGCCTATTAACTAATTGTGATGGGTCATTTGGAAGAAAACTAACACCTGAACCAAGTTTACTTAAAGCATCAATAATATGTTTCTCCTTCTCATTCTTCTTACTTTTACCAGCAACAGAAACTCCATAATCAAGTGCATTTAACAACTCAATATATACCCTATCTTCCTCTCTTTCCATATCAAGTGGTTCCTCAAAATATTTTGAACCGCTGAATCCGGGGTTTGTTAGAAGAAACATTAATCTTGGAGTTAATTTAACATTTGGTTGAGTAGAACTCAAGAACATCAATTCATCATTAAATATCAATACCTTTTCTTCCACAAGATGAAACACTGCTGGTTCTTCTGTTGGAATGAGACCTGCTCTGGTTTTTGAACCCGCCGAATATTCATTGTTTTGAAGAGCTTCCACAACATAATTAGGGGGTTGATTTACCTCCTCAAGTTTCCGAAATAATCCCTCGTCATCATATTCTAATTCACCAAGTTCTTGTTTTGTTATCTGACTAAAATCTTTGAGCATTTGAAGTTTTTTCGGAGTAAATTCTACCGTGGGAACTGTAGGTGAGTGTTGAGTTTTCAAAAGTGGTTTAAAGAATTTCTCTTGTTTTCTTTCAAAGGCTTCTTCACCAGTTAGTTTCTGTCTCCGTTTCTTCTTTATCTCTTCCTGTTGTTTAACAACTTTTGAAACTAATTGTTGATGTTCCTTAAACTTTCTTTCTCTTTCTTCGGTATTCATTTTCTGTATTTATTTATTGAAAAATATCATTTAGTATCTCATCTTGTTTCACAACAATATATTTATATTTTCCAATCGTGTGTTTCATATAATTTTCAAATTCTTTTTTACTACATAACGTAGAGCAATTATCTCTCCAAAAATTATTTACATCTATTGAATTTAACTTAAATAAAATAAAAGTATTGGCATTGTTTCTTATTGAGCGTCGAGGGAGTTGAAAATATGATTGACTAAGATATATACAATTACAAGAAGAATGTCTCCCTCTTGTATAGTAGCTATCCATTACTGTTTGGTTTCTCTCATTAACACAATCATCAAAGATGACGAGGTTCTTTTTTGATTTATCTAAATCTTGAGGTGAAGGTATATCATCCGTATTATCACTGAGAATACAAGTTATGGGTTTCGATTTTGATTTCTGTGTATCACAAAATAATTGTATTATATCTTCAATATTATAATCATTCAGTTTGTTTTGAAGTTTAAATAAACCGATAATGTCTTCCTTTTTAAGACCTGCATTAAAACCCTGTGAGAGTAGTTGATACTCGGGTTGAAAACTTGACTTTGTAAAAATTATTAAATTATCATAATCTAAAAAATTAGGACCAAGGAGCATCTTTAAAAGTAAACAGGTTTTCCCACATCCGCTTGAACCAACTATTAGACATCTCAATGAATTTGGAATGTTTTTATGGTTATTAAATTTTATCTTATTTTCCCAAACGGGTAAAAAATCATTCATTTATATATTTGGAAAACAAGTCATCCAACTTTTTTTGAGCTATTTTAGAAACTCTATATTTTATCCTGAGTTCGGGTTTAATTTCAAAATAATTCATTATTTTATTTATGTAGTATCTTGTATTAACATTTCCATTAAAATTATTTTGAATAATAAATATCATTAAACCCTTATACATTTCCTCAATACAAAGAGTCTCTTTCCTTGTAAGAAATGGTGTATTATCACCATAATGCTTAACATTCATCTCTCTTATTAATCTTGTAAAGTAATTCATTTTTGGTTCTAATTTAAAAGAGTTATATGTTTTTTTATATTTCTTATTATCATTAATTAGAATATAATCACAGAATAAACATTGTTTATATGAATCCTCATCATTAAGCCCCACTCTATCACAAGCCGGACAATTCTCTAATTTATCATATGGAGAGTCTGGAAATTCTAAATATCCTTCAGAACTTATCATATTTATGTGGTAAATTTTTACTTAAACTAAACGCAAGTTTATTCATTAATAAATACAATGTTTCAAAGCACAAAAGACAAATTTCAATCAATCTCTACTTCGGTGGAAGATATAGAAAAATATGTCAAAGATGTTAAATTGAACAAAGATAAATATGGAAATTTTTGGGTAAAACCAGTTATGGAAAATAACATGAGCCCCTCTATTTCATTTAAAGGAAGAGCTCTAACTATACCTGGAAAGACATCCATTAAAGTAAATCTAACAAAAGTTTCTCCTCTACTCCTGGCAATTTATTCAAAGCTTGAAAAAGTGATTGACCACGATACTTTGAAAAAGAATGATAAGACCATTAATAATTCTCGAGGAGACATTTGTATTTTCTTTAATAATCCAAAGGGTGTAGATCTAAGTAAAATGAATGATGTTAATATTTCTGGTGAAATGTCATTTCGTTCTATGATAGTTAGAGATTATTTAAAGATAACTTTTGATATAAAAATTGTAGAGATTGAATCTGTTAATGAAAGAAAGTATATAGATATTGATGGGAATATTTTTCTTGCTAATTAAATATGAGTCAATACAGCAGTGAAGATTTTACTATTTCATTGAACTCGGACGATAGTGATGATAGTATTTCATTGAACTTGGACGATGGTGATGATAGTATTTCATTGAACACAGATGATAGTTATGATACTAATAGTTTGTGCTCAAATGATAGTTATGAGAGTAGCTTTATTGATGACTCTGAGTATGATTCTGAGTATTCATGTGATAGTTATGACTTAGATGATTCTGAGTGAAAAAGTGTTTTAGTTTAAGCACAGCGATATATATAAAACGGAGCTGTAAAGCTCAAAAGTGTTTTATTTTAAGCACAGTGATATATATAAAACACCACGTTTTCTCACGCTATAAATATGGTTTATTGTGATACTTGCGAGAAGGAAGTAAAATATTATAAACAACATATTCTCACCGCAAAACATACATACAACATTTTTAACAAACTTTCCCCTCTTCCACCTGAAACAAAACACTGTTCTACATGTAATAAAAATATCCTCAAGAAAGGCTTCAAAATACATCTTAAAACAAATCTACATTTATCAAATTTTATCACAACTAAAAACTCTGATGGAGCATTCAAAGGACATATTAAAATAAGAGTCTTTAACTTCAAACCTCCTGAACCAGAGTCTATAGTTGATGCTGTAGAAATAGTTAAACCTGCTGTTCAAACGTTGATTGAAAAAACACTAAAGGAAATGAAACCACTTAAATTTTATATGGGAGTAAAATTAGAAATGACAAAGGATGAAGGAGTTATAGATGCACCATACATGAGAACTGAGCCACACTTTATATCTTCATATCAAGATTTTAAAACATCAGGAGTCTATGATGAACTTATTAAACAAGAGCAAGATGTGGATAATTCAATCGTAGGAAGTGGATTCAATATAGGAAAAATTATTTACATAGACATTCATATTCTTAAATCAGATCCTCTAAAAGCTTCTTCTTACATTGATTTACCCAGTGTTATCAAAAATAGAAAAGCAGTTATCAATATCAAAAATAAAGACAATAAATGTTTTCTCTGGTCTATTTTAGCACACTTACATCCTCCACATTTTCATGATGAAAGAGTATCTCATTATAAAAAATATGAGAATACATTAAATACAAAAGATGTAAAGTTTCCGATGACTTTAAATGATATTCCTAAATTTGAAAAGATGAATAATTTATCAGTTAATGTTTATGGTCTAACAGAAACAAACAACATTCAGGTTTTAAAGCTTTCTGACAATTGTAAACAAACTCATATTAATCTTCTATATTTTAATTCAGACGAAAATTCACATTATACATACATCAAAGATATTGCTAAATTAATAAAACCACAAGTCTGTAAGAGAACAAATAAAATATATATTTGTTTGCGTTGTCTTAACTTCTTCAATTCACAAGAAAGATTAGATAAACATTCAAATTATTGTGGCGAACATAAATCAACGGTAATCAATATGCCTAAAGAAGGCTCAAAGATCACATTCAAAGATGAAAATAAAAAGATCAAACATCCATTTGTTATATATGCTGATTTTGAAAGTATTTTAGAAAAAATTGATACTGCTTCTCAAGATCCAAAAGAATCATACACAAATAAATATCAAAAACATACTCCTTGTGGTTTTTGTTATTATATCAAATCATCCGTTTGTGATAAATATAACAAGTTAGAGATGTATAGAGGCTCAAATACCCCAGAGGAGTTTGTGAAACGACTAGAAAAAGACTGTGTTCGATTAACCAAGATAATGAGAGAAACCAATAAACCAATGTCCTTAACAAGTAAAGAAAAAAGGGAATTTATAAAAAACAATGTCTGTCATATTTGTGAGGAGAAAATTGGTAAAGGTCTAAAGGTTAGAGACCATTGTCATCTCACTGGTAAATATAGAGGTCCGGCTCATCAAAGTTGTAATATTAATTATCAACTCCCCTCTTTCATTCCTGTCTTTCTTCATAACAACGCTCATTATGATACACATCTATTTATCAAGGAACTCTCAAAGACTTCTGGAAGTATCTCAGCAATTCCAAACACGGATCAGAAATACATTTCATTCACAAAAACAATTCACACATCTCCTATTACTCATATCAGATTTCTTGATACATTTAAATTCATGGCAAGTCCATTGGTTAACTTGGTTCAAAATCTAAAAGAGTTTCCATGTCTTTCAGAGTATTTTTTAGATAAAGATTTTCTAACACAAAAGGGAATTTACCCCTATGACTATATGGACTCATTTGAGAGATTCAATGAAACACAACTTCCTTCAAAAGAAAATTTCTATAACAAATTAAATAATAGTCATATATCTGATAAAGATTATGTACACGCACAAAATGTTTGGGAAAAATATAACATCAAGAATCTTGGCGAGTATCACGATTTGTATCTCAAAACTGATGTGCTTTTATTGGCCGATGTATTTGAAGCCTTTAGATCTTTTGTCGCACTGGATATGGATTGGATCCTGCTCACTACTACACAGCACCTGGATTGGCCTGGAGTGCGATGTTGAAAATGACAAAACAAGATTTGGATTTGATAATCGATGTTGATATGCTTTTGATGATTGAAAAGGCAAAAAGAGGTGGAATTTCACAAGTCTGCTCGAGTAGATACGCAAAAGCAAATAACAAATATCTTCCAAATTATGATCCAACGAAAGAGAGTTCTTACTTGATGTACTATGACGCGAACAACCTGTATGGCTGGGCAATGTCTCAGGCTCTTCCTTATGGAAAACTTAGATGGGTAAAGGAAAAAGACTACAAAAACGTTTTACAAGATGTATGTATCTCTACACAAAAAGAATTGGATGAAGAAAAAGTTGGTTATTATTTTGAAATTGATTTAAAATATCCAGAGGAACTCCATAACCTACACAAAGATCTCCCATTTGCTTGTGAGAAAGAAAGTCCAAAGAAAGAATGGTTGAGTGATTATCAACGATCGTTTGATATAGGTGAATCAACAGAAAAATTACTTACTACATTATATAACAAGAAAAATTATGTTCTACACCAAAGAAATTTGCGACAATATTTATCAAAAGGTCTAAGAGTAGAGAAGATCCATAGGGTTCTAAAGTTCAATCAAAGTCATTGGTTAAAGGGGTACATTGATTTTAATACACAAAGAAGAACAGAGTCAAAAACAGATTTTGAGAAAGACTTTTATAAATTAATGAATAATGCGGTCTTTGGTAAGACTATGGAGAATGTGAGGAAAAGACAAAATATCAGACTATCAACATCTTGGGAACAAGCATCAAAATTAATTAATAGACCGAGTTTTACTCGAGCTGAGGTCTTTACTGAGAACTTTTGTGCGATCCATTTGATTAAAGAGAGTATTGAAATGAACAAACCTATTTATATTGGAACAACAATTCTTGATTTATCAAAGTCATTAATGTATGATTACTTTTATAATAACTTGAGGAAGAAATATCAAAATGATGTTAATCTACTTTATATGGATACAGATAGTTTTATTTTGAAAATTAATACCAACGATGTTTATTCAGACATGAAAAGAGACATTAATATCTATGACACGAGTAATTACAGTCCAGAGAGTGAGTTGTTCTCTTCTAAAAATAAAAAGGTGATTGGAAAGTTCAAGGATGAATTAGGAGGAAATGTTATGAGTGAATTTGTGGGATTGAGGTCAAAGGCTTATGCTTATAAATACATTGTGAATAACGTTGAAAAGACTGATAAGAAGTTAAAAGGTGTAAAGAAAAATGTTATTAAAGAAACAATAAACTTTAAGGATTATTATAACTGTTTAACAACAAAGAAAGAAGAGTTTAGAAAGATTAATGGAATAAGAAGTTATAAACATCAATTATATTCAGAAGAGATAAATAAGAAAGCATTGGGGGCTTTTGATGATAAGAGGTTTATTTTAGAAAATGGAATTGATAGTCTCCCTTATGGTTATATAAGTATATAAGTGATAAGATATATATAAGTGATAAGATATATATAAGTGATAAGATATACATAAGTGATAAGATATATATAAGTGATAAGATATATATAAGTGATAAGTTAAAAAGGGGGGGGGGGATTTTAACGGGCTACCGCCGCCTTTTTTACTATTATATAAATGATAGAACCAAGTATCAACCAGACTAAAGAGTGGAGGTGTAATCAACCTTGGTATATAAATGGAAAACATAATGAATGTGAAAAATATCAAATAGGTATAATTGAAAAGGCAACTGGTAAAAAAGTTCACAAAACAAATAAGAGAATTAATTTAAATACCGGTGAATTGGGTAAAAAAGATGGAAATATTTTTGAGTGGACGGAAAACTTTGATGGTTGTCAGGAAAATATATACTTTAATTTAAAAATGGTATGTGGCACTGGAGGCGCTCAAATAAGAACATTGAGGGAGGTTTACCATTTTATCTTAGCTCAGTTAAAATATCTTAATAAAGAACCAAACTCAAACATATTTTTTGTTAATATATTAGATGGTGAAGAGAGTTGTAGGAGAATTAAATTATTTCCCACACATAAACAAATATTTGTAGGGTCGTTGTTTGAGTGGGTTATATTCACCAGATGATATTAAGAGTAAAAGGTTAAAAGGTTCATAAGGTCAGAAGGATCACAGGTGTTTAAGTGGTCTAATGAATAAGGATAACATGTCAAAAGGTTAGAAGGTTCGTAAAGAACAGGGTGAGAGAAATAGAGGTCTTTAGGGGCAATGAGGGAGGGAAAGAATTAATATGGAAGTGAATGGGTCAATGTTTGAGTGGGTCAAAGATTAATCTGCCAGATGATATGTAGAAGAAGGATGATAGGTCTATAAGAGAAAACAAATATTTGTAGTGTTTGAGTGGTCTAATGAACAACATTAAGGATAGGTACTACAGACAAAAGGTTCATAAAGATGAGGGTGGGAGAAATAGAGGTGTTTATGATTTTTGAAAAAGACAAGGGGGTAAATGACATTAGATAGGGATTTCCCATGTTAAACGGAGGTGTCCCAGAAGCAACATTATTACATTACTATGGCGGTCCTTGTGAAAGTGCCGCAGCATCAATCCCCGCCGGTCCCCGCAGCACACAACTCACCGAGGACTCACGTCGGCTATCCTTCGCACTAAACGCTACGCCGGTCTGTGTCGATGCTTGAGCCGCGTTCTCACCACACGCGACCCATTCCACACTCGCACACCGCGGCACTCCAGCGCCTCCCATACACTCCCTGCATTCTGTTACAGCACTCTTCTGTGCACACTCTTCCCTTACACACTCGTGTGCACACCACCCAGGTGCACTCACACCCCTCACACACTTCATTACACACTTTTCCTCCACACACTCCTTTACTGCACACCTTTCTGTTACACACTCTGTAACACAATCAGCCATCGCACACCCTCGTGCACACCCTGGCGCACACTCTTCCGTTACGTACTCCGTAACGTCCACGGGTGTGTACTCTCCTGGTACACACCCAATAACACGCTCTGGTGTGCACTCCTGCACACTCTCTGTAACACACTCTCCTGTTACACACTCTCCCCGCACACATTCTGGTGTGCCTTCTCCCTCGCACTCTGTAACACATTTTTCTCGCACACACTCCGTCATACACTCGTGCTCCGGTGCACACTTCCCTCTCACACGTGCACCATTCGCCCTCGT
Organism: Myxine glutinosa; assembly: GCF_964187855.1. Taxonomy (NCBI): domain Eukaryota; kingdom Metazoa; phylum Chordata; class Myxini; order Myxiniformes; family Myxinidae; genus Myxine; species Myxine glutinosa. The sequence continues at coordinate 136,700,124 of NC_136266.1, read as the reverse complement.
ACACCGTACAGTGGACCTTCCACGACCGCCCGGGTTTCCTCTCGATCCCAAGCGTGCCAAACCCCTTTTCCCGCCAAACACTTTCGTGCCATACACACCCCTACTCACCTTGGGGACCTTCTTCTCCAGCAACACCTGCAAACTTTTATTGGGGTTAGCAAGCACGACATCATGATGCAAACATGAACTTTGTGTGCATTCCATTACTACCCTCGATTTAATTTCTGATTCTGCCGTCTCTTCGGCCCCAATTGTTTCTTCTATTTGAATTATTTCTTCGACGACCGCCGGTGCGCATGGAATTTCCTCATCCAATTCAGCGGCCATCGGCTCTTTTACACCCCGAGTCGCGATTTCTATTCCCTCGGTCAATTTGGCTGCGCTCTGCCCAAGCTCGCTCCCTACGCGCTCCTCACGCCGCGTTACCTCGTCGTGTCCCAATGCGACCTCCTCGCTCAACCTGCGACCAATGTCCTCCCCCATATTTTTTTTTTTTTTTTCCGACGCCATCCTCATTTTCTCCAATGTCTCCCCTCAGGTGTCCACTTTTTCATTCATTTTCTTTATGCCATCCTTTTGGGCGTCCATTTTCGCATTCAGTTCGCCCTTCATTTCTTTCATATCCTCACCCGACCTGACCATGTAGGCCCTCATTTGTACCATAAATAGGTCCCAATCCCCTTGCACCGCGGGCTCCGCTCTCGCCGCCATGTGCAAGGCGCCGCCATTTTCTACCCCTGCTGCCGGCCCTTCTTCTGCTTCCTCCTCTTCTACCAATTCTTCCCGTGGGTCCTGGGTCATTAATTCCTCCTCATCTACCTCATTTTCTACCCCCACCGGCATTCAACCATCTTGGCTAGCCATGGCACGAATTTAAAATTTTGATTTAAAAAACTAAATTTCGTCCACTCGCAATTTCAAGTGCGTGAAGCGCACTCCGGGTCCAATCCCACTCCTGACATCAAATGTTACGGCCAATATGTAAATTTGGGTGTCCAAAATTTTGTCAAAATTTTTGGTCCCAGGTTCCAAATCCCACTCCTGACACCAATTGTTACGGTTCTTCGCCGCCCTTCTTCCCCTTACCAAGGGGGGATTAGTCCTTGTTCTTTCTGGGCTTGGCGGAACCGAGGCTTGACACGTCCCTTCCGGGCAAACGCAGAGTAGGGTCTCGGGACCAATTCTTGCTCGTACCTAATTCCCTGCGCTGCCACGGAAGCGAGGAAGCAAGCCTCGCACGAGCCACATGTGGTTTGAGTACACCGAGCGGATTGAGTACCACGTGGTCCGTGCTGTCTTAGTTAGTGGATCCCGATTTGAGCGATCCTATTCGTACCACGCTTAGCCAATGAAGAAACCACAGAAACGATTGAATGGAAGAAAGGAAGAACACAGGTTTAATTATTCCCACACGTATTTACAATGATCGGGGACGCAGAGACACGGACCAGCCTTAATCAATCTTATCTTGTTCCCCGGACTCGGGCCCGTCACACTCACAAAGGGAATTGCAGATGGGTAGATGTTCAGCCAGCGCGTCGACGTGGTCGTTCAGGAACGGCCCCGTCCGGCTCTCCACAGTCCCAGCACGTCCCGCGAAGATGGCAGCAGGCGATGGCAGGAACCTCGTAGCATGTCTCCCAAACAAAGCAGATAATGAGGTGGAACGGCAAAGGGCGGGACTCTCAGCGCGGCTGGCGATTACACAGCCGTTTTCCTCACTCGCGCGACTTAATGCACTGTGTAGCGATCAGCCTCAACCTCAACCGAGCGTCACATATAAAAGCACGTCTTTCGGTTCATGCGCATGGGGCTTCACCCGCGTATCTTACACAGTTCTCGGACACTCACAACTCCTCTTCCTCGATCCCTCCAAGCTGGTTAGTTTGGATCCCTCCAAGCAAGTCCTTCACTTCAGTCCTTCGCTTATCAGCTTCCCCGCGCTAGACCTTTGCTCATCAGCGAGTGAGTCCTTTCAGGCAGCAGTCCTTTGGTGCAAGTCCCTCTCGGGGGCTTTGTGCAGCGGGTTATATAGCTACGCCCCCGAACCTTCTCGAGCCCCCTCGAACCTTCTCACCATGCCCTGTGACGCAACGCCGCCGCCACCACCTCTGAGCCCTGATTGGCGGCTCGTGCTTACCGTCAGCGCTTCTGCCGCTCCGCCTTAGACTCCGCCCCGACCCTCCTAGCCTACCTCGTGTTAATTCGCTCAAAATGAACCAAAGTTAGCGCGAAGGGGCATGAGGCTTAGGGAAGCTGGAAAGTCGGTAGAAGTAGGGCCTATTCTCCTGACTCTACTCAACGCAGAACTAACAATGGAAAAGGACTAAGCTTACAGATACTAAGACATAACTATACTATCGCGAGGCTACATGTTGCTTGTGTGACTAACTATGAGGGGGGAAATTTTAACCTTTATTAAACTCACTGTACAAACTCAAAACCGCAACAATATGTATGTATGTATATATATATATATATATATATATATATATATATATATATATATATATATATATATATATATATATATATATATATATATACGTATATATATATATATGTATATATAATATATATATATATATATATATATATATATATTGTTACGGATACGGAGGACGGCTCTCCCATTAGCAAGGGGTGATTAGCCCCTTGTCCTGTTAAGCTGGCCGTCTCCCCGTTCCTGGTACTTGTAACGCTATCCCACGGGATGGAACGGATCAGGGTTATGGGCCCAGGGTTGATCCCGAATACCTTTATCCGTCCCTCCGCAGACTAGGGAGACAAGTACCGCTCGAACCCCGGTTTGGATGGTCTAGTTAGTTGCCGAGCGGTTTTTTAGCAACCCGACGTTCGAGCCATTAGCATTACCAAAGACTAACCCGATTCTCAAACGTTGGCCAAGTCGCGCCACGTGCACTCAATATGGAAACCTCTAAAGCGACCGAAAGAGCATGAAGAAGTAAAAACAAAGTAGGGAATAACAAGATTTATTACTATTTATACACACTAAGCAGAAAGGAAAAGAAAGATGATTTATAAGGCAATTGAAGGAGCAGGAGACATAGTGCAATGATTAGCTTATATATGGCAGTCTTAATTAATACCCCAAGACAACATGAAAGACGGACAAACGGGCACACTTACACGGGGGAATTGATGGCAGGAATCACTGGAGGGAGGAGAAGGTCCAAGCCGATGGCAGGGCAGGAAAGGTCCGGGCAATTCCACACCGTCGAGGTCCACGTTCCGTGCTCGAAGCGAACAGCAGCTGGCAGCTCCGCGTCTCCACAGCCGGCAATAGGGCCTAGAGGGTCTCGGCGTATTGCTCAGTATCAGCACCCCCTCACGTCTCGTTCTCTCTTGGCTGCTTTAGCTGGATCGCGCATCTGCCGCACCTCTCTCTCACTCTTCCTCGGACCTCAATCTTCTCCAAAAAGCTCATCTGCTCATCTGCTTTGGGAGCGTCCCGCGGCGGGTTATATAGGCCCCGCCCTTTACCCTTTGCGAACCTTCCCCAAGCGTTCTCTCTCCGCCCTCTCAAGCCAAACCCCTCGTTCTGGGTTGGATGAGCGGGGCCGACTTACTCCTCCCCTCTATGACGAGGTGGAGACCCGCCTTTCTTCTTCGTCGTTACCTCGTGCGTAATGGAGTCAAATGCAGCAAAGTGGACGGCAGATGAAAATGCAGCAAAGTGCCTAAAGAGTCAATTGCAGCAAACTGGACGGCAGATGAAAATGCAGCAAAGTGCCTAAAGAGTCAATTGCAGCAAAGTGGCAAACCTGGCACTTGGAAGCTGCCATGGGGCGTCGGAGGGCCTACTCTTATTTAATTCGGTGCAATGAAGAGTCAAACTAGTGGGAAACACATCCTTAACCTACAGAGAATAAGGGACTAACTATTTAAAAGGATATATGGTGTCCTGTGTGTAGGTTTATGAAATTAACTAAGAGGACGAGCTTCGACTTTTCTTTACATTACGAGGGTCAGTTACACACAACAAAACCATACTTCTCACATTCGTTACACTTTCTCAAAATCGTTACACTTCTCAAATTCGTTACACTTCTCAAATTCGTTACAATATATATATATATATATATATATATATATATATATAACTGTAAGAAATAGTAGAAACTCCAAAGTACGAGCAGGGCGTCTCATTTGTATTGAATAAATAATCGTTAGATTAAATAAGACGCGGACGTAGCTTCAGGACGTCGATCTTTAATTGTCGACAAGCTTTCGACCAACAAAGGTCTTCTTCTGAGTCAGCCCCAAGTTCAAGTTCAAGTTCAAGTTCCGTTGAACTTGGGGCTGACTCAGAAGAAGACCTTTGTTGGTCGAAAGCTTGTCGACAATTAAAGATCGACATCCTGAAGCTACGTCCGCGTCTTATTTAATCTAACGATTATATATACAGTATATATATATATATATATATATATATATATATATATATATATATATATATATATATGTATATATATATGTATGTATATATGTATATATATGTATGTATATATATATATATATATATATATATATATATATATATATATATATATATGTATGTATTGTTACGTTTGTAGGGGGTAGGCAGTGATTACCTTAGTCCGGGTAGAATTGCAGAGTTAGTGTGCTCGGATTTTCGTGAAGAAGAAGAAACCCCATGTAATAAGTAAGAACTTCGTTTAGACCGGATGTCGTGTAAGTGTATCTTCGTCCCCATGAGAGGGGGCGGGTTTGTTAATTAGCTATGGATCATGGTTAAATTAATCCCCTGTATGTAATGGCCTCTGTTATTTTTCCTTTGTTCCTTATGACACCAGCAGCACACACAAAGAGTAAGAAATCGCCCATGAACCACAAGACATAAAAACTAACCGGAAACAGCACATTGAGCACTACCGTGGCTAACATTGACCTGGTGAGCACAGAGGCACAAAATGTCCATGAAGCCACGCCCCGAAGAGCAGTGATTGTTCCGGGATTTGATTGGCGCAAGGACTGGTAATATGGGACTCGCTGATAGGAGCGGATACGGAGATGTCATGGGATGACGTCAGAGCCTGGCATACAAAACAATTAGAACGGTGGACATTTTCTCTCTCGGGTTATGGACCTGGTGGTGAACGGTCGTGTCCTGACATCGCTCTTCTTCTTTCATTCTCCAGTCCTGGCTTTTGACAACGAATGGTCAAGGCTCTGGACTTCCTCGCATCGTCTGGCTGTGGTGTTGGTGTTGGTGAACAAGATCGTGAGGATAAGCGCGGCTGGAAGAGCGAGCTGCGCGCTAAGGCCGCGAGCGCGTTTTCGCATGCAGAGGCCTCGGACGATCTTTGACGATTCCTGACAGGGGCCAAGAGCAACTTAGATCGAAGTACCACAAATTAACACATTTAATTTCACAGTGATATTTCCCTTTGTCTGTATTTGAGTCTGTCTATGGGGACGTCCCGTTTAGGAATTATAGTTTTTATTTGGCCGTGTTTTATTTTGTTACCGGCATTTTCTTTAATAAAGCCGGTATTTTTGTACAGTTTAATTCCGTGTCATTTGAGTTAATTTATCCAGGAGCGAAGACGTCGGGTGGACTCGTGCAGGTAAGCGCTCCCGGCTTCGACCCCACTTGCTCCCCGCGCATATAACGAAGGTCCGCCATTGCATTGAACGCCTCGGATTTAAAGCTTGTTTGGTCATCTGTGTCGCCCTGTGGTGTTCACCAGAGGGCAGGCGCACCATAGTATATATACAGGGTGTTCATAAAGTCTCTATCTATTTCAGAGAAATAACGGTTAACTAAACAGATAGGAACTTTGTAAACACCCTGTATATACATGAGTATATACACACATACACATATATTATATATATATATATATATATATATATATATATATATATATATATATATATATATTTGTGCAGCTCTGTCCTGTCCTGTCTTGTCTTGTGTTGTGTTGTCACTGAACTACTTTCTCAAACTTTTGTGAAATCGTACCAAACTACTGGTATGCACATATCTCTCCCGTCGGTATGTCCTAAGGGTTTGTTTTTTTTAACCAAATTTTATTTTTATTTTTTTTTGGAATATTTTTGTAGAATTTTTTTTTTTTCAACTTCAATTGTTTATAAAATGTGATATCACGTATATTACAAATACATTTGTGCAAAATAATTGTTTGAATTATGATTGGTTTAAACCATGACAAAACGGCAACTCGGGTACAGTCATTTATCTATATATCTACACATCTGCGCAGTGTCTGTGTTGTCACTTAACGACTCCCACAAACTTTTGTTTCCGTGGTTGTGAAGTGTTTTTAATAATGTTGTGGTGGTTTTGAATCACGTGGTGGTTTTGAATCACGTGGTGGTGAGGTATTTTGAATTATGTGGTGGTGAGGTGTTTTTAAATGACGTGGTGGTGAGGTGTTTTAATATCACATGGTGGTGAGGTGTTTTTAAATCACATGGTGGTGAGGTGTTTTGAATTACGTGGTGGTGAGGTATTTATAATTACGTGGTGGTGAGGTGTTTTTATTTATGTGGTGGTGAGGTGTTTTGAATTAGTTGGTGATGAGGTGTTTTGAATTATGTGGTGGTGAGGTGTTTTGAATTACTTGTTGGTGAGGTGTTTTTAAATGATGTGGTGGTGAGGTGTTTTTAATTTCGTGGCTGTGCGGTGTTCTTATTATGGGTTTTATGGCTGTGATGTATTTTTATTACGTGTTTTATGGCTGTGAGGTGTTTTTATTACGTGTTTTATGGCTGTGAGGTGTTTTTAATTTTGTGGTAGTCAGGTGTTTTTATTACGTGTTTTATGGCTGTGAGGTGTTTTTAATTTCGTTGTGGTGAGGTGTTTTTAATTTCGTTGTGGTGAGGTGTTTTTATTACGTGTTTTATGGCTGTGAGGTGTTTTTATTACATGCTTGATGGCTGTGAGGTGTTTTCAATTTCGTGGTGGTGAGGTGTTTTTATTACGTGTTTTATGGTGGTGAGGTGTTTTGAATTACTTGGTGGTGAGGTATTTTGAATTACGTGGTGGTGAGGTGTTTTGAATTACGTGGTGGTGCGGTGTTTTGAATTACTTGTTGGTGAGGTGTTTTGAATTACGTGGTGGTGAGGTGTCATCGCCCCAAACTTCCAATCTGCACCTACCCCTCCTCTATGTATGTGCTGAGGGGTTCTTTCTTGAAAAAAAAACATTCAACCTAAATTGCCTATAAAAATGTAATATCACAAACACAACAAATACATTTGTGCAAAGTAATTGTTTGTATTATGATTGGTGAAAATCATGACAACACAGCAACTCAGGTACAGTCATTATCCTCAGCTAAAATAAGCCCGTTCCTCAGTATCGACGCTTGGTGAGGAGAGCGCAGCGAGCCGAGCCAAGCTAGTATATACAGACTTGGCATTTAATATGGAATTTTGTTTTTTTCTTGACTTGGGTTTACTTTCTTAACTCAGTATATCAATCTGGTGAGTTTCTTTTACACTTTGGTGATTTATTTGTTAAAAGAACCATGTCACTGATTGTCTGTCGCAGCAAGAAGTCAACAACAGGATTATATCACAGGTGGCGTGGCAAAATGTACGGACAGGTGCATTTGATGACTGGCTTCACAGTCGGGTATACAGGGTTGTTGCGTTCTGTATTAGTGGAAAACAACTGCTGCACATCTCCAAAAGTTATTGCCGCTTCCTCTGGAGATGGTCCGTCAACTCGACAATGCTGTTTGTCATGGAGTGGTGGCTTTACGAAATTACGGCATGAAACAGCGTGCTATTGCTCGGCAGTATGGCATCACTCAAGGTCAAGTGTCAAAGATCCTGAAACGAAATGCTCAGAGGGGTGTCCCTACTCCAACACCGAGGCCAGGACGTCCCCGCAGAACCACAAGGAGGGATGCTCGCCAGCTGCACCGGTTAGTCCGCAATAGCCGTACCAAGTCAGCTAATCGGCTTAGGGCTGAGTGGCAGCAACTTACAAATGTGGCTGTATCCAGAAGGCTAGTCAACCAATGACTGGTTGAAGCAGGCTATCGTGCCAGGCATCCCCTGAAAAAGCCACGCCTGACCAGACAACACCGCCAGCGCCGATTGCAGTGGGCCAGAGAGCACCGTCAATGGCAGCCAGGACACTGGAATCACGTGATCTTCTGTGACGAGTCTAGATTTCTGGTCTATCGTCAAGATGGCCGCGTCCGAGTGCGCAGACAAGTGCATGAAGCCTACAACAAAGATTGTATAGTGCCAAGAGTCCAAGCTGGAGGTGTGGGGTGACCGTTTGGGCTGCTTTTCATGCAGGGGGAAAACCTGACCTGGTTGTTCTGAATGGAAACCTGAACCAGTTCAAGTACAGGGCCATTCTGGAAAAAGCATTGCTTCCATTTGCTCGTGCAGCCTTTCGAGGAAACTTTGTCTTCCAAGATGATGATGCACGGCCTCATCGTGCTCGCATGATCCAACACTTTCTTGCTGACCGTGGTGTAGAGCATATGGAGTGGCCTGCCATGTCCCCGGATATGAATCCGATGGAGAACTTGTGGGCAGAATTAACGCGTCAAATTGACCACTTGGACCAGCAGCCGACCTCTGTGCGTGAATTGCAGCAGGCTATTGTCACTGCATGGCAAGCGATTCCTGTCCAAACCTTGGCAAATCTCGTGAACAGCATGCCTCAACGTGTATGTGCTCTCCTGAATGCTCGTGGGGGTTACACGAAGTACTGAACTGTAATTTTACTGTCCGTAATCCCAGTCGTAATTTAACTTTTGTTTTTGTTAAAAAAATTTTTGGCTAATGTGCAAAATAAAGAGATACTTCTGGAAAACGTACAGAAGTTTAACACAGTACTGTCCATGAATTGAGTTCGATATCAGTTTACATCACTTTCAAGGATCAATTTATTTGTTTAGAAATGTCAAATGTGGTCTTTGTTTCTTTTAAAGGTCACATGAACAAAATCTAGAATAATTTCAACATAATTCCAACGAACTTTTGGTTCTAAGACATCTTGAACAGTAAGTTCACCCCCACAAAAAAAATATTCCATATTAAATGCCAAGTCTGTATATATATTTGTGCAGCGTCTGTCCTGTCCTGTGTTGTGTTGTCACTGAACTACTTTCTCAAAATTTTGTGAAATCGTACCAAACTTCTGGTATGCACATATCTCTCCCGTCGGTATGTCCTAAGGGTATTTTCTTTTTTTTTTTATTCCAATTTCTTTTTTTGGGGTGGGGGGATTTTTTTGGGGAATTTTTTTTTTTTAACTTAAGTTTTCAACTTCAATTGTTTATAAAATGTGATATCACGTATATTACAAATACATTTGTGCAAAATAATTGTTTGAATTATGATTGGTTTAAACCATGACAAAACGGCAACTCGGGTACAGTCATTTATCTATACTAGGGCATGCCCGTACTATATATATATCTAAAATTATATCCCCCCCCCTCTATTTACATGAAATGGTTTGGTCCATTCGCAAAGCCAAAGCGAACGGCTTGCGATTACGGTGACAATCCCCCCCCTCTATTTACATGAAATGGTTTGGTCCATTCGCAAAGCCAAAGCGAACGGCTGGCGGAGTTTGGTAAATAAATCGCCATAGCTCGGTAACTACTTCTCCGATTAATATGAAACCTTGAAAAGGCACATCCTCGGGTCCCCAGCAATATACCTGGCAAGTTTCAAGTATATCGGACCTGTGGTTGTCGAGAAACAGCGGTCACAGACACACAGACACACACACATACACACACACATACACACACACATACACACAGAGATTACTGGAATTATAGATAGATATCTACACATCTGGGCAGTGTCTGTGTTGTCACTTAACGACTCCCACAAACTTTTGTTTCCGTGGTTGTGAAGTGTTTTTAATAATGTTGTGGTGGTTTTGAATCACGTGGTGATGAGGTATTTTGAATTACTAGGGCATGCCCGTACTATATATACTAGGACGTGCCCATACGTGGGTGCCCGTTCCTTGCCAAAAAAAAAAAAAAAAATGTCTTCGCCCATGCATGCATGGGCGTGCCCATGGGCCCATGGGCGTGCCCGTAAGTGCGTGATGTGACCGTACAATGAATGTATCGTCCCGACGCCGCAGCTCGGATGGCGCTGCAGTTAATCGGGCCTGTATCGGCAGAGTTATTATAAACGTGTACTACAATCGATCGTACCTTACAGCGTCTGCTCGCCACGTTCAGCATCAGTACGTCGTCACTATGACTATCCGTAAGTCCGGAAGTGACGTCCTCATTTGACTGTCCGGAAGGTCGCATATCGCAGTTACGATGAATCGCAAATTAGTTTTAATTAGTTTTAAAACATAGTTTAACGCCAACATAGCGCCAACATAGTTTGCCAACGTGAAATAAATGAATACGCTCTCAAATGTGCCGTCCGAGGCAGAGTCTGTTCGCCACGTTCGGCACACGTGATAGCTCGCTGCTCTCTGATTGGTTGAATCGTTTTTTGGACATAGCTCGGTAACTACTTCTCCGATTAATATGAAACCTTGAAAAGGCACATCCTCAGGTCCCCAGCAATATACCTGGCAAGTTTCAAGTATATCGGACCCGTGGTTGTCGAGAAACAGCGGTCACAGACACACATACACACACACATACACACACACATACACACACACATACACACACACATACACACACACATACACACACACATACACACAGAGATTACTGGAATTATCGATATATATCTAAAATTATATCCCCCCCCTCTATTTACATGAAATGGTTTGGTCCATTCGCAAAGCCAAAGCGAACGGCTTGCGAGTACGGTGACAATCCCCCCCCTCTATTTACATGAAATGGTTTGGTCCATTCGCAAAGCCAAAGCGAACGGCTTGCGAGTACGGTGACAATCCCCCCCCCCCCCCCCCCTCTATTTACATGAAATGGTTTGGTCCAAAGCGAACGGCTTGCGGAGTTTGGTAAATAAATCGCCATAGCTCGGTAACTACTTCTCCGATTAATATGAAACCTTGAAAAGGCACATCCTCGGGTCCCCAGCAATATACCTGGCAAGTTTCAAGTATATCGGACCCGTGGTTGTCGAGAAACAGCGGTCACAGACACACGACACACACACATACACACATACACACACACATACACACAGAGATTACTGGAATTATAGATAGATGTGGAGGTGAGGTGTTTTTAAATGATGTGGTGGTAGGGTGTTTTAATATCACATGGTGATGAGGTGTTTTTAAATCACATGGTGGTGAGGTGTTTTGAATTACGTGGTGGTGAGGTATTTATAATTACATGGTGGTGAGGTGTTTTTAATTATGTGGTGGTGAGGTGTTTTGAATTAGTTGGTGATGAGGTGTTTTGAATTATGTGGTGGTGAGGTGTTTTGAATTACGTGGTGGTGAGGTATTTATAATTACATGGTGGTGAGGTGTTTTTAATTTTGTGGCTGTGAGGTGTTTTTATTCCGTGTTTTATGGCTGTGAGGTGTTTTTAATTTCGTTGTGGTGCGGTGTTTTTATTACATGTTTTATGGCTGTGAGGTGTTTTTATTACGTGCTTGATGGCTGTGAGGTGTTTTCAATTTCGTGGTGGTGAGGTATTTTTAATTTCGTGGTGGTGAGGTGTTTTTATTACGTGTTTTATGGTGGTGAGGTCTTTTGAATTACTTGGTGGTGAGGTATTTTGAATTACGTGGTGGTGAGGTGTTTTGAATTATGTGGTGGTGCGGTGTTTTGAATTACTTGGTGGTGAGGTGTTTTGAATTACGTGGTGGTGAGGTGTAATCGTCCCAAACTTCCAATCTGCACCTACCCCTCCCCTATGTATGCTGAGGGGTTCTTTCTTGACAAAAAAAACATTCAACCTAAATCTTCAACCTAAATTGCCTATAAAAATGTAATATCACAAACACAACAAATACATTTGTGCAAAGTAATTGTTTGTATTATGATTGGTGAAAATCATGACAACACAGCAACTCAGGTACAGTCATTAGCCTCAGCTAAAATAAGCCCGTTCCTCAGTATTGACGCTTGGTGAGGTGGGCGCAGCGAGCCGAGCCAAGCTAGTATATATATATATTGTTACGGACGCGGTTTAGATGTTATTTACCGAGCGGTGGTATTGCCGCGACCTAACAGTTCCCCCGATTCTTCCCCAACTCACCCGATTCACCCAGACGTTGACCAAATCGCGCTATGCCAAATCAATGATGGAAAGGACACGACGACTGGGAAAGAGGAAACGACGCAAGGGGTACAGTTCTCAAGACCTCCGGAGGAGGGTATAATTACAGTGGTGGAGAAAAGGGGGTAGATTACACGGCAGAGTGAGGTAAAAGACACAGAAGAGATGGGCACTTAAATACAATCTTATCTATTCCCGGACAGACCACAGACAAACGGAACAAGGCTGACTTACACAGGGATTGATGGCAGGGAGGGACAGGTAGTTCGATGGCACAAGGTGCACCTTGGCCCGGGGACAAGATAAAGCACGGTCCAGTCCAGAAGATGCGGGGAGGCCTCACAGCGCTCGGAGGTGGTCTCGCTTGCTCCAAGCTCAGCGCGCATCTGACGTCACCTCCCTCTCCCTGCGCATGCTCAGCGGGGAGTCACACGCCCTCGGCTGGTTGGCTCCGCCCCACTGGGGCCGGTCCGCCGCTTCCATTGGGTGCGGGGGTTACCGGGCTCCGCCCTTGACGAGGAGCTGACAGGGAGCCCCTATTTGGTAACCCCGTCGAGCACATGTTCGATGGCGGCTCGTTGGGAAGGCCTGATGCCCTCCCAACACCCCCCTACCAACCAAGCCGGAGTGAGGACGCGCACTTCCCGCGCCCGCCGCTGCCGTTGCTGTTGTTGTTGTTGTTGTTGCTGAACCGTGAGGAAGAGCTGCGGGGAGGTATCGGGAGGTCCTAAACTTCCTAACGGTGCCATACAATCACATCCTGGTGCAACGAAGGGTCAGAATTAATGGAAACGAGTCCTTAACTGACATAGACTAAGAATAACTAGCAAGATGTCCTATAGTTGTCTTACATGAGATGCGGTGAACCTGGGCACGACATTTAATGGGGGAAATAGGGGGAGGTCGGGTCTACAGAGTGTTGTTTACAGAAAATGGGACTAGGGAATGGGGGATTGGGGATAGTTGGGAAGTATTGAGGAAATAGGGGAATATTTACAAGCGGATATGGATGGATGCAAATCCCATATCCGCAACATTGCACCCTTCTCTACCTCGGGGCGGCCCGACCCGATAAATTTTTACCTACTTTAGTGTGGCACTCAGATGTAGTTCCCTCTACTATCAACTCAACCCTGAGTGCGACAGTTTTACAGATGTTCACAAATGAGTAAATATGTCCCCCTGCGACGTTGCACCCTTCTCCTAACAGAAACACACCCACAGGATAACCGAATCGCGGAAAGCATCCTCAAACTAAACATACAGCCGGTAGGGAACATCATTTATACAAGACTACACTGATATTTACACTACGATCCAGGACCTGTTCTTTGAGGAACACATGCAGATGTTATGCATAGGGAGAGCACGCATGCCAGCATCGATACACCAACCCACGAGTGCCCTGTGGCCCTACGGCCTTTAATAATGCGCAGAGCACCCCGTCCAAGCACCAAAAGCACCACCCCATTACGCACAGTCAGCACCATCCGGTGCACCAATAAAGTGTTCATAAAAATGCACAATTAAGTGTCCATGGTCACCGGTGGTGTCGCAGCCGGCCGATGTTCTGCCGCTGGTCTTGCCTTCATGGAGTGCACTTGGCCTTCTGGCTTCTTTAGAAATAAAGAAAGGCGCCAACCGCGTCCATTTCTTAATTGTGGCCGTCAGGGGGCCAACTAAAAGTGGTTCACCTGTATGGCATAGGTGCCACGTTGACCCAGGTCCATCCACGGGTGGTGCTTGATCGCAAAAGAACTGCGGTCCATTGTGGGCGGCCACAAAAATTGCGGTCCATATGGTGTATCGATCCAGGCAGCAAGCAGCGGAAGTACAGGCCCACAACTGCGGAGCCAGCACCTCTCTCTCCTCTCTCTCTGCCCCAAAGCCAGATCCTCGGAGGTGGGAGACAAAAGAAAACAAGTGAGTAAGGTGGTAAGGGCGCAAAAGTGCACGCAATACAAGGTAATGCACACTGGGGGCACATGGGAACCAGGTGAGACAGGTACGTTCCTACCGTATGCCCCCCCCCCCCCCCACCAGGTAACCTACATTGCCCCTCCCTTACCCCTTACTGTTTCCACAAAACACAACACTACCCATAAACATCTACTTTACACATCAACAAACGTCCCTACTGTCTTCCCCGTTCCTCCCATAAACCAAATTCGTCTTTTCTCCCTCCTAACCAATCAAATTTGCCATTTCCAACTCTCATCAAAATTTGCCATCTCCAACTCAACATCAAAATTTGCCATCACCAATTCATCATCAGTCCCTCCTAAGGAGGGAGAGATGGAATCACCCCAATGTCTCATCCACGTCGTGATGCGTCTCACAAATCCAAACAGCAATTCTCCTTTCCTGCAACACAAAACAAAGAAAACACAGGTGTGGAGTCATCAGCATCACCTCAGGTAAGTGGCTGCGTATGGTGCGACAGGTTCATCAATCCTAACTATTTCTTAAATGACTTTAACAACTTTACATTACCCGGGGTCTTTCCCTGCCAATCCATTGGCCAACTTACCCTATGGGTTCTAAAAACCAATTCCCATTGACCAAACTGTGGTGCTTCTCAATTTGGGGTCTCACTCCCCCGATTCTTCTCCCGGTGCCCTTGCACAATTTCTGGGCTGCGACGTGTAGCTCTCCCAGCAGGTCTACCCACCTGCACACCTCCACCACTGCAGTTGCCTCCCGAGCTTACCTGCTCCTCACCCTAACCTATCTAACTGGGGAAGGCCCCTCCTGGCTCTGTCACCCCTTGGTGCCCTCTGGCACTGGGCTACCCGGGTCCGTCCTCCGGATCCTCGGGCCCCATCCACAACTACCGGCTCCCAGAGCCCACCTGCGGCCTCACCTGGCCGACATCCTCACAGTGGTGGAGTGCCCAAAAAACTACACACACTAACAGGCTACACGCCCAGCCATTTCCACAACACTAAAGCACCCATCCAATCATCATTCTTCCACCCGCACCACAGATGCCAATATCCAACCACAATTTACCTATACCCTCCACCTAACACTTACACTACCCGCCCCGGGTATCCGTGATGGGGGTCCACTCTTCCCCCATCCACACCTTCGCACCACGCACACTACTCCGTACCACTTACTCCACGACCATCCATTCCAATACTCCATACCATTTCTTCCATGCACCTGTTCTTGCACACCTGTGCTCTCATACTTGGTGCCGCCTGCACCCTTCTCTCCCCCAAGCGCATTCGCGCTGATCCACAACACTCACTACTCACCATGACACTCATCCGCAATGCTCTCTCATTCATCACTTGTACACTCACACACACCTCGGAGCATTGCCTCACCGATGCCTCATTTGAAGCTGCTCACCAGCACTTCCATTCACACTGCATCATCTGCTCTGTCTACTCCCTTCTAAAACTCGCGCTCCTCCGTCTTCCCTTACACTCAGCGCTCCCACGTCATTATCAAACACTAAGCTACTACGTCCCCACTACAGGTACCAAGTCTCTTACTTAAATCTTGTCACCTATAGTCACCTCTAGTCCCTATCAATATAACCAAGCCCTCCCTGGCTCGGTTGTCATAGCCACCCCATAAACTATTGCGCATTTGCCCCCACTTTGTGAGGGATGACAGAGTTGCCATCCCACCACATCGGGCATCTCCCACTACCAATTTTGCACATCAAATTTCAACAAATCAAAAATTTGCCAATCACTACCCATCATCTGCCAATCATTACTGCCCATCCTTTGCCAATCATCAAATTTTGTTTTTCTAATTTCGGGGCCAAAACACTAACCTCATCACCCGTCTACTTATTAGATCCTCTCGGTGCGCCAATTCCCTTCTAAAGCTCGGCTTCGTACAGCCGAGCAATGAATGC
The DNA here is from genome assembly GCF_964187855.1 of Myxine glutinosa. Taxonomy (NCBI): domain Eukaryota; kingdom Metazoa; phylum Chordata; class Myxini; order Myxiniformes; family Myxinidae; genus Myxine; species Myxine glutinosa. Next base: position 136,684,014 of record NC_136266.1, on the reverse strand, counting down.
GGGTTGTTTTGTGCCAGCGGCTGGATACATCCGGCACTCGGTGCAGGGACGGGGGCTTACCCGGGCCGAGATCCCACGCACCACCTCGGCGTGGAGCCATCCAATGTCCCGATCTCGACCTGCCGGAATGCCTCAACAAAAAGGGGTCGCCATGACGACCCTTCCTGTCGGGCTGCCCGCCCCGCCTAGTGGAGCACGGACGCGGCCGTTCTAAGCGAGGCCCAGCGTGGATCGCGTACGGCGGTCCTTTCGAACCCGCCGTGGCTCGGATCCCCGCTGGTTCTCGCGGCACGCAAAGCTGCCCGACGCGCACCGAGGGCCCGATTCGGCTAACTGTCGTTCTAACCGCTAACCCGGTTACCGTCGATGCCTCACCTGCATGCTTACACGCATACGCTACCCCTTTCTTGCTCATACATCCAGCCGTTTCCATGCTCCTCGTCGTACCTTCTCTTACACACCTCGGTACACTCATTCCACTCACAGACTTGGTCACACACCTGACCACCGAACACCTTGGCACACATTCGTCGCTCGCACACCTCACCAACACACCTCTTCGCGCCCCCATCCTCGGTCACCTCCTCTGTGACAATCACAGGTGTGCTCTCACTCGCACACCCAACCACGTGCCTCACGACCAACTCAAGTGTGCATTCCCACACACGCTCTACCATTCCAGGTGTGCATCCTTCCATTCCAGGTGTACATCCTCGCTCACCTGTCACAACCAACTCATGCTCCGTGTCACTCTTACTACTCTCACCTCCACTCTGGACAGCGCACTCACCCTTACTCTCGACAGCGCACTCTTTCCTCATGCACCTTTCCGTTACACACCTTTCTCACGCACACTCTTGCGCACACTCTCCCGTCACACCCTCTGTAACACTCACCACAGGTGTACACTCTTCCTTACTTTTGACAGCGCACTCTTTCCTCATGCACCCGTCCGTTACACACCTTTCTTGCGCACACTCTCCCGTTACACCCTCTGTAACACTCACCACAGGTGTACACTCTTCCTTACTTTTGACAGCGCACTCTTTCCCCATGCACCCCAGAGTCTGACTTTCTCGCACACCTCCTTTTTCACACACCAGACCTGTCGCTCACTTCACCAACCGCCTCTCACGAACACCCGGGTCCATCTCGACCCCCAAGCTTATTAAATCACCTGGCGCATCATACGCACGACCATATTGGTCACCACTTACACCGGGTCCTCTTTCTCTTCGCTTCTCCTCCATCACCTGCGAATCCCTCATCCGGTTAATGAGCACATCATCACGATCCGAACACAGACTTTGGACCAATTCTTTTACTTCCTCTTTGATCTCTTTCTTATCCCCTCTCCGTCGCTTCTTAATTTCGCTTACCCCTTCTTCCACTTCTTCTAATTTCTGTTTCACCTCTTTTATTTCCCGGTGCTTCTCCTCAAGCTCGTCCTCTAAGGCCACCTTGACCGTTTCTATGTGCGTCCTCACCTGCCGGTCCTTCGTCTCCATTACCTCTGTCACCTCGTCCAACCTCGTTGTCAGTCCCTCACGTACCATCTGACATTGTCTCTGTGTCGCTATCAAGTCATTTTTAGGTCGTTTTGTGTCGCTTTTAACCCTCCTAATACCGCAGTGTTCCTTTGAACCTGCTCCGTTAGTTATTTTTGTCCCTCCGTCAGCTGTTCCACTCCCAGCGTCAACTCCTCTATACCACCTTGCAATTTTACAGTCCCCTTTCTCACCTCCTTCTCCATGCGCTCCTCACAGTGCCTCCCCTCCTCGCGCACTCCTCCGACCTCCTCACTCACACCTCTTCTGATCTCCTCTCCCATCACTTGCATCTCCTGCCCAGATGCCACCCTCATCTGCTCCATTTCCTCCCTGTGAGCATCCAATTTAGTTTCTACCCCCATTCTGACCCCCTCTATCTGCTGCCCCATTTTTTTAACTTCCCTTTCCGCTTGGTCCCTCATGTCCCTCAATTTGCCTGCCATACTGTTTTCTAACCCCTCTAACCCCTATTTCATCCCTTCCATTTGATTCTCTTGAGCGGCCATTCTGTTTTCTACCCCCGTTAACCCCTCCTGTATTTCCCCTAATCTATTGTCTAATCCCTCAAATTTGTTGTCTAGCGCCTCAAATTTGTTTCCTAATCCCTCTATTCTACTCCCTAACCCTCCGATCTGGGCCCCCATGTCCTCCCTCAATTTCTCGCTATTGGACCCCATCCTTTGTTCTAACCGTTGGCTATTGGCCCCCATGTCCTCCCTTAATTGCTTGCCCATTCTTTGTTCCAATTGTTCGCTATTCTGGGCCATAAGGGCCTTCATTTGTATAAAAAAAAGGTTCAAATCCACCAGCGGCGCTGCTACGGTCGCGGGCGCGGTCGCCGTAGCCATTTGCGAGGCGCCATTTTGCGCGCCCGTAACCTCGTGCGCGACGACGCCATTTTGTGAACCTGCCGCCCTCACTGCTTCGCTCTCCTCATGTCCCTCAATTTGGTCCTGGATCGACCCTGCCTCACTCTCCTCTACCGGAACCCAGCCGTCTTGATCTCCCATAGCGCGACTTTCAAAATTCGGGTTTTGTAAAACAAAATCAAATTTCGGTGACTTGTAATTTTGAGCACGTTAAGCGCGCTTCGGGTCCGTATCTCACTCCCAGACACCAATTGTTACGGACGTGGTTTAGATGTTATTTACCGAGCGGTGGTATTGCCGCGACCTAACAGTTCCCCCGATTCTTCCCCAACTCACCCGATTCACCCAGACGTTGACCAAATCGCGCTATGCCAAATCAATGATGGAAAGGACACGACGACTGGGAAAGAGGAAACGACGCAAGGGGTACAGTTCTCAAGACCTCCGGAGGAGGGTATAATTACAGTGGTGGAGAAAAGGGGGTAGATTACACGGCAGAGTGAGGTAAAAGACACAGAAGAGATGGGCACTTAAATACAATCTTAACTATTCCCGGACAGACCACAGACAAACGGAACAAGGCTGACTTACACAGGGATTGATGGCAGGGAGGGACAGGTAGATCGATGGCACAAGGTGCACCTTGGCTCGGGGACAGGATAAAGCACGGTCCAGTCCAGAAGATGCGGGGAGGCCTCACAGCGCTCGGAGGTGGTCTCGCTTGCTCCAAGCTCAGCGCGCATCTGACGTCACCTCCCTCTCCCTGCGCATGCTCAGCGGGGAGTCACACGCCCTCGGCTGGTTGGTTCCGCCCCACTGGGGCCGGTCCGCCGCTTCCATTGGGTGCGGGGGTTACCGGGCTCCGCCCTTGACGAGGAGCTGACAGGGAGCCCCTATTTGGTAACCCCGTCGAGCACATGTTCGATGGCGGCTCGTTGGGAAGGCCTGATGCCCTCCCAACACCCCCTACCAACCAAGCCGGAGTGAGGACGCGCACTTCCCGCGCCCGCCGCTGCCGTTGCTGTTGTTGTTGTTGTTGTTGCTGAACCGTGAGGAAGAGCTGCGGGGAGGTATCGGGAGGTCCTAAACTTCCTAACGGTGCCATACAATCACATTCTGGTGCAACGAAGGGTCAGAATTAATGGAAACGAGTCCTTAACTGACATAGACTAATAATAACTAGCAAGATGTCCTATAGTTGTCTTACATGAGATGCGGTGAACCTGGGCACGACATTTAATGGGGGAAATAGGGGGAGGTCGGGTCTACAGAGTGTTGTTTACAGAAAATGGGACTAGGGAATGGGGGATTGGGGATAGTTGGGAAGTATTGAGGAAATAGGGGAATATTTACAAGCGGATATGGATGGATGCAAATCCCATATCCGCAACAATATATATATATATATATATATATATATATATATATATATATATATATATATATATATATATATATATATATGTATATATATATATATATATATGTATATATATATATATATATATATATATATATATATATATATATATATATATATATATACACAAACATAGTGGTTTGCATTGGTACCAGAAGAAGGGCGTTCACATGTAACATTCAAGCTACTGGTCAATTTTTTTAGAATGCAGAAACTGCTATCAAGACAGTAACCACACTCTGAGTTAGGAAGTGGTGTAACCTGGTGTTAAGGAACTTCCAAGAAGACCGGACCACTTGCTAACTGCAGAACAGGCAGGAATTTGTAAATTGTTCATGGTTCCGGCAATAACTTGCGTACTTTTCACTAAGGACACCGTAAGATCTTTAATGTCCACAAACTAATTATTACCAGCACACGAGACACTGAGTTGGATGGATGGCACACAAATATATGACAAAACATTACACGTTGGCTGATGAGGTGCTTCCTGTCTTTACTGCATCTGCAGACAGGGAGTGGAGTCCAAGTCGAGAACTGCCACTGGATCTCAGAGTACGGCACTCCCGTTAGCAAGGGGGGGGGGGGGTTAATCCCCTTGTCTTGTTAAGCTGGCCATCTCCGGTCCTGGAACTATCCCACTCCTTTGCGGGATGAGATTGGCCAGGGTGATTGGTCAAAGGTTTCCCAAATACCTTCACCAATCTCTCCGCAAAGCAGGGAGGTGAGTCCCTGCTCGAACCGCGGATGTGATGGTAAATTGCCGAGCGGTTTAGAAATCCGAGGCTCGAGCCGTTAGCAATAAAACTAACCCGATTCTGAGCGGTTCTAATCGTGCCACAGGTATTAAATTGGGAAAAGACTAAAGCGACCGGATGAAAGGAAGCAAAGAATAAGAAGGGTGAAGGAAGAACAAATATGGTTTATTTAATACCTAAAAGAGGAAACGAAAGAAGGGAGTATACAGAAGAGGAAATAAAAGGACATAGGGCAACCTTATACGCTCTTATATAACACGCCCAGGACAAAAAGACAGACTCACACTAAAGGTAGCTGGTAGTGGAGGAAGGTCCAGGCAGATGGTTCCAGGCTCCGGGTCCACCGCGAAGAATGGCAGGCAGCTGGCATCGTTGGTGCGCGACCGGACCTTACAAATGCGAGGGGCTGGAATGCGTGTACGTATAGCGTGCCGAACGCTCTCAAAACCAACGGCGGTTCATGTCAAAACCGATCATCCCAAGCGATCCTCCGCGCAATGTTCTTATATTCGCCGCGTCTGCGCTGTTCTCTCACATTGGCCGATCTTCTCTCCTCGCATCTGCCGATCTCCCCCGCATCTGCTCTCTGTGCCCTCGCACAATTTCCGGGCTGGGTCATGTGGCGCTCCCAGCAGGTCCGCTCACCTGCACACCTCCGCCGCTGCAGTTGTCTCAGAGCTTACCTGCTCCTTACCCTAACCTACCTGGGGAAGGCCCTCTGGCGCTCTCACCCCCTACCGCCCTCTCTGGCGTCGGGCTACCCGGGTCGGTCCTCCGGATCCTCGGGCCCCATTGAACAACTCTACTGGCTCCCTTAGCCTACCTGCAGCCTCACCTGGCCGACATACTAACAGTGGCGGAGTGCCCATTTAATCTTTCTCACTAACAGGCCACACGCCTAGCCATTCCACTTTACTCATGCACCAATCACAACACTCCTTTACTACTACACTCACCACAGATGTCAATCTCCACCACAATTTACCTACTCCCTCTACCTACTTTTAAACTACCCTCCCCGGGTACTCGTGAAGGGGTCCATCTTCCCCATCCACTCCTTTCGCACCAACTATTCCACTCCACGTATTCCACACTACTCACTCCACACCATCCATTCCATACTCCATTCCATCTATTCCATACTCCATGTATTCCATACAAGCTATTCCATACAACCATTCCCCATACCTCCGTACTTCACTTACACACCTGGTGCCCACACACCTGGTGGCACATGCACGCCTGGTGGCACTTGCACCCTCCTTCCCTCCAGGACCATTCACTCAATGCAATAAACTCAACTCAATGCACAATCACACTTTTCACAATACTCTGCTCAATACACTTTCACTTCCTGCACACACACTATATCATCTGATCTAACTACTCCCTTCTGAAATTCGCACTCCCTGTCTTCCCTTATACTAAGCGCTCCCACGTCGTTATAATCCAAACTAAGCTATTCTACGTCCCATACTACAGGTATGATGTCGCTACTTAAATCTACAGTCCTCTATGGTCACTATCGATCCCTACAATAACCTAACCCTCCCGGGCTAGTTTTCACAGCCATACCCCATAAATCCTATTGCTCATGTGCCCGCAGAATGTGAGGGATGGTAGGGATACCACCCCCCGACACTGGGTATCAATTTCCAACCATCACTATTCCCAATTTCGAATCACTAGTTATTTCAAGCCAATTCCATACCAATTCCAAACAATTACACTATCATCCCAATTTCACTCACTATCACCATCAGTCCACTTCACTCAGAGCCTCTTGGTACATTGTTACATCATTAAAACTCGGCTTCGCAAAGCCGAGCAATGAATACGGATGGTTTGGTCTACTGCAGGTTGGGTCCGTCCGGCATTCAGTTCAGGGGAGGAGGTTTCGTCGGGCCAAGGTTCAAAGCACCATCCCTACGCAAGCCCTTGCGCTGCCAAGCGCGATGGCCCAGGCTTGCCCGGGTGGAGCGCCGCCACCACAGTGGAGGCGCCGCGCCGACCCCTCCTTCCTCTCGAACCGGGCCGCCCGCTTTGCCTGGCAAAGCACGGACTCGACCGTGCAGGGCGGAGCCCGGCGCGGATCGCGCACGGCGGTTCTTTTGAAACCACCGTGATTACGACCCCCGCCAGTTCCCGCAGTACACAAAGCCCGGCACGGACCGAGGGCTCGCGTCGGCTATACGTCGGGCTAGACGCTAACCCGGTTAACGTCGATGCCTTTGCTCGCATGCTCACATCCACATGCGTTCCGCTCTTTGCTCATACATCCCATACACTCCGTCAATTCCACCACCGCACTCTCTGTTACACACCACTCGCTGTTCGCACACTCCATAACACACCTTGGTGCACACTCGTCGGTCGCACACTTCTCACGTGCACTCTCCCCCGTTACATACTCCGTAACAACCACGGGCGTGCACTCTTCCATTACATCGCCTGTAACACTCCCCATCACGCGCCCCACCACCAACTCAGGTGTGCCTCCTCGCACATGCTCAACCATTCCAAGTGTGCATCCTCGCACCCGCTCCTCATCCATCTCACTCTCCGTATCACTCGTCGTTCCACTTCCACACTCCGATGTGCATTCGCTCTCGCACCCGGTATCACTCCCATACTCTGTCACACACTCACTCTTTGACGCAAACTTTTTTCTGACACGCGCGCCATTTCTACTCACACCACTCACAAGGGACCCTCCACCAACGCCCGGGTGCCGTCTCGATCCCAAGCGTGCGAAAAACCCTCTCGCGCCAAACATTCTCCTGCAAAATCTCCCCGCACAATATACAGCCCGACTCACCTGGGCGCTTCTTCTTCTTCATTCCTCCACCACCTGCAAACTTTTCATCTGGTTAATAAGCACAGCATCACGATGCGAATCCAGACTTTGTGCATTATCCATCTCTCCCTTCGCTAATGCCTCTATGCTTGCCGTCTCTCCAGACCCAATTTCCACTACTATTTGTTCGGTTTCTTTGCCAATTTGAATTAATTATTTTTCCTTTCCCTCGACGACCGCGGGTTCACATGAATTTGCCTTGTCCAATTCGGCAGCCGTCGGGTTTTTCACACCCCGTGTCGCGATTTCTATCCTGGTCCACGTGACTTCGCTTTGCTCACCCTCGCTCACCCCACGCTTCTCAAACCGCGCTACCTCGTCGCGTACCGATGCGCCTCTCCCGCCTGCCATGTGGTCGATGTTCTCCCCACATTTTTGTATGCGGTCACCCATTCTATTACAACACCCTTCAATTAGATTTCCCAATTCTTCCCTTTCCCGGGTGGCTCTATCCCACTTTTCTTTCAGGAATGCTTGGAATTGTGCCAGGAGTAATTGCATGAATTCTGGCATCGCGGGCTCGGCTGCCGCGACCACGTGCGAGGCGCCGCCATCTTGTGCACCTGCAACCCCCTCTACCGCACCTTCTTCAACCTCCTCCTCCATTACCCCCAATTGTTCCCTGGGGTCCTGGGTTGCCTCTAACTCTGCCTCTATCTCCCCCACCGGCATCTGGCCGCCTTGATCATCCATGGCACGATATAAATTTAGTTGTTAAATAATAAATTTCGGCCGCTCGTAATTTTGACCAAATTTTTCAGATGGTTTAAAAATTTGGTTCGGGTCCAATCCCACTCCCCGACACCAATTGTTGCGGATCTCAGATTACGGCGCTAGCCTTACCGAGGGGGGTTTAATCCCCTCGTCTATTACACTGGCCGTCCGAGTCCTAGAAGATATCGTGCTCCTTTGCGGGGTTGAGGTTGACCAGGGTGACTGGTCAATGGAATCCCAGATACCTTCGCCAACCTCTCTGCAAAGCAGGACGATACTTCTGCTCGAGCTGCGGATTGCTAAACCGCTCGGCAATCTTCCATCTTGTCCGTGGCTCGAGCAGAAGTATCGTCCTGCTTTGCGGAGAGGTTGGCGAAGGTATCTGGGACTCCATTGACCAGTCACCCTGGTCAACCTCAACCCCGCAAAGGAGCGCGATATCTTCTAGGACTCGGACGGCCAGTTTAATAGACGAGGGGATTAAACCCCCCTCGGTAAGGGGAGCGCCGTAATGTGAAATCCGCAACAATATATATATATATATATATTATATATGTATATATATATATATATATATATATATATATATATATATATATATATATATATATATATATATATATATATATATATATATATATATATATATATATATATATATATATATATATTGTTACTGTCGCGGTTAAGATGTTATTTTTGACCGAGCGGTTGGTATGACCGCGACCTAACAGTTCCCCCGATTCTTCCCCAACTCACCCGATTCACCCCAAACTTTGGCCGTATCGCACCGCAGCTGCCCAATCTGGAAAACTCTAAAACGACCGAATGCAAAGAGGAAAAGGAATAAGACGAGAAGACGGACAGAAGAGTAATTGGATTTATTATACACACAAGCACAAAGAAAGCAGTCACGTTTATTTACAGACGAGATTAGATACACAGTGCAACGCTAGCTTACCTACAGTCTTAATTAACCCAGGGACAGAACAAACAAAAGACAGACTCACGCGGGGAATGCTGACAGGAATTGCAGGAGGTGGATCGCTGGAGGTGAACGCTTGGTGGAGCCAACGCGGAGCTTGGTGGAGCGTTGGTGGAGGTGAACGCTTGGTGGAGCCAACGCGGAGCTTGGTGGAGCCTTGGTGGAGGTGAATGCTTGGTGGAGCCAACGCGGAGCTTGGTGGAGCCTTGGTGGAGGTGAACGCTTGGTGGAGCCAACGCGGCTGGTGGGGGGTTGGTGTGACGGGTTCTCTCTCCTTCCCTCACAAGCTTCAGGACTCTTTCTCTCTCTTTCTTAGTCCCACCCAGTCCAACAACTTCCTCTCTTGCTTAGTCCAACTCAAGGCCTTCCTTTCTTCTGATCTCCTCCCTCCTCGACTCTACTCAAAGCGCATCTCCTGCCAAAGCTTGTCTCAGCTTCTCTTTTGGGAGCGTCGCGCTGTGGATTTTAGCTGCGGTCACGCCTGCTCATTCCCTCCTCTCAGCGCCTCTCTTTAAAAGCGCAGCCTCTTCTCATCTCAATGCTCAGTACTCATCTCTTTCTTCTTCAAAGCTCGACTGCTTGGGGAGTGTCGCGCTGCGGGTTATATAGGCCCCGCCCCTCAACCTTTGCGAACCTCCCCGATAGCTCTTCCTTCGCCCTCCCTAGCCAAACCCTTGGCTCATGGTTGGTCGAGTGGGGCTGGCTCACTCCTCCCCTCTATGACGAGGTGGAGACACGCCTTTCTTCTCCGACCCTGCCTCGTGGTCAATGGCGGTAATTGGAGCGGAGGTAGTTTCTAATCGACGAAAAGGGGGAATGGAGGTTTTGGGAATGGGTATGAAGGGAATCTATCTCTTTCACTGGTGCAATGGAGTATTTCAATTAATGGGAGACACAGCCTTACCCTAAAACACAGAATAAGATATAACTATTGAACAGGGGTATTCTATGATTGGCTGTGGTGTGGATGCTTTATGGACTAATTATGGGATGCCCTTTGACCTTTACACAGCTCCGGAGGCAGGAGGCGCAGAATAACCAATAATAATAATTCACACAATCAAAAAATATATACAGTCCTCATATCCGCAACAATATATATATATATATATATATATATATATATATATATATATATATATATATATATATATATATATATATATATACACACACACACATACATAGTGGTTTGCATTGGTACCAGAAGAAGGGCGTTCACATGTAACATTCAAGCTACTGGTCAATTTTTTTAGAATGCAGAAACTGCTATCAAGACAGTAACCACACTCTGAGTTAGGAAGTGGTGTAACCTGGTGTCAAGGAACTTCCAAGAGGACCGGACCACTTGCTAACTGCAGAACAGGCAGGAATTTGTAAATTGTTCATGGTTCCGGCAATAACTCGCGTACTTTTCACCAAGGACACCGTAAGATCTTTAACGTCCACAAACTAATTATTACCAGCACACGAGACACTGAGTTGGATGGACAGAACACAAATATATGACAAAACATTACACTTTGGCTGATGAGGTGCTTCCTGTCTTTACTGCATCTGCAGACAGGGAGTGGAGTCCAGGTGTCTCGTTATTACGATGATCGTCATTATTTGATATTTTGAAGTATTCGCTCCCGAAATTTTCCCTTCATTTGAAAGATTTTTTCCCCCAACATGTCCATTATGCTCTTAAAAGATCCATCAGGTTTCTGTTTTCCCTTCCAGTAATGTATTTATTTAATTTGTGTGAAATGTAAACAATGTTGTAATCGATATAAACCTCACAATTAGAGGCAATTAAGAGGGTTGGACAAAAAGGTGTTGTATTTCCAACCAATGTGTCTTTCGGTTTCGGCCAATTTGACCATCTCGCCTGTGCTTTATCCAAGCTCCGTTTATTCAATCGATCATTTACTTATCTTCTAATTACTAACACCATTGTTAACATTCAATTAACGTAGCTTGGAATTACACGTACCTTTATAATTACCTTATGCGAGTCAAGCCATAACCTACGGCCATGCGACTTTTTTGTAACAAAACTGTTCCAAACCATCTGTGTAAACAAACCACTAATTTGTCCTCGTCTCCCCAGCACCCCCAACTCCCAACACATGCGATACCCACCTCCACCTTTGCAGAGGTGTCACTCTTGAACTTTCAGGGGGCAGGGTAGGGGTTTCACAGGTGAAGCCTACAAGTAGTGTAATAATGTTGCTTCTGGGACACCTCCGTTTAACATGGGAAATCCCTATCTAATGTCATTTACCCCCTTGTCTTTTTCAAAAATCATAAACACCTCTATTTCTCCCACCCTCATCTTTATGAACCTTTTGTCTGTAGTACCTATCCTTAATGTTGTTCATTAGACCACTCAAACACTACAAATATTTGTTTTCTCTTATAGACCTATCATCCTTCTTCTACATATCATCTGGCAGATTAATCTTTGACCCATTCACTTCCATATTAATTCTTTCCCTCCCTCATTGCCCCTAAAGACCTCTATTTCTCTCACCCTGTTCTTTACGAACCTTCTAACCTTTTGACATGCTATCCTTATTCATTAGACCACTTAAACACCTGTGATCCTTCTGACCTTATGGACCTTTTAACCTTTTACTCTTAATATCATCTGGTGAATATAACCCACTCAAACAACGACCCTACAAATATTTGTTTATGTGTGGGAAATAATTTAATTCTCTTGCCACTCTCTTCACCATCTAATATATTAACAAAAAATATGTTTGAGTTTGGTTCTTTATTAAGATATTTTAACTGAGCTAAGATAAAATGGTAAACCTCCCTCAATGTTCTTGTCTGAGCACCTCCTGTGCCACACACTTTTTGGTAGGCTATGCCCACTTTTTACTAAGCTCCGCCCACTTTTTGTTAAGCCCCGCCCACTTTTTGTTAAGCTTCGCCCACTTTTTTGTTAAGCCACGCCCACTTTTGGTATGTCCACTCCCTTTTTGGTAAGTCCCGCCCACTTTTGGCAAGCCCCCGCCCCCACTTCTTGCTAAGCCCCACCCACTTTATAAACTCTGTCATTGTATCATTTTTAGTTAAGACATTACATCATTTTCAGGGAATTTCCATCACATCATTTCCAGTGAAGACATGCCCAGGGAATTTCCACAGGAAATGACACACCCAGTCCTTCTTATAAAAGGCACCGACCACACAGGCTTTTTCAAACACTCTTTCTGCTTCACTTGAGAATGGACTACTATGCCGAAATTGAATGGGATAATTTTGGTATCCCTTGGAGTCCTACTACCTGTGTAGCGCTCAACCTTCAGATTGATGAACTGGACTCGAACCTCTTGTCGATGGAGGAAATTGTATCTGAGCTACGAAATGAAAATTCTACTTTTAACACAACTTGGGATAAAGTTCTTTTTTTGTTTGAAGATCTTTTGAACAACCAAGACCCACAGAACGAGTTCTACCTTGATGACCCAGCCAAAGAGTTATACCTTGGAGATCCACAAAATCGTGAAAAAGAGTTCTACCATGATGATACTTATTGTGAGTTATCAAAACAAAACCCACTGAATGAGTTCTACCTTGATGACCCAGCCAAAGAGTTATACCTTGGAGACTCACTAAATTTGGGAAAAACAAATTATGAGGTCTGCCTAGATGGTTCTAACTGTGGAGCCTACCTTGGAGACTCACTAAATTTGGGAAAAACAAATTATGAGGTCTGCCTAGATGGTTCTAACTGTGGAGCCTACCTTGGAGACTCACTAAATTTGGGAAAAACAAATTATGAGGTCTGCCTAGATGGTTCTAACTGTGGAGCCTACCTTGGAGACTCACTAAATTTGGGAAAAACTAATTATGAGGTCTGCCTAGATGGTTCTAACTGTGGAGCCTACCTTGGAGACTCACTAAATTTGGGAAAAACTAATTATGAGGTCTGCCTAGATGGTTCTAACTGTGGAGCCTACCTTGGAGACTCACTAAATTTGGGAAAAACAAATTATGAGGTCTGCCTAGATGGTTCTAACTGTGGAGCCTACCTTGGAGACTCACTAAATTTGGGAAAAACAAATTATGAGGTCTGCCTAGATGGTTCTAACTGTGGAGCCTACCTTGGAGACTCACTAAATTTCATAAAATTAGGAAAAGAGTTTTACCTTGGAGACTTTGAAAACTGGTTTCGTTTTGGAGACTCTGAATGGGGGTTTTGTTTTGATAACTCGGAATGTGATACCTATCTTGGAGACTCAACAGGAATGTGGTTATACCTTGGGAACTTGGAAAGTTGGTTTTATTTTGGAGACTCTACCTGTGGGGTCCATCTTGGAGACTCTTTGGATTCTAAAGCAATGAACAATGTTCTTTGTTTAATGATGCTTGATTTAAGCAATATCAAGAAAGTTCGAGGAAGAAAATGCTGGAAAATTCTTTCTTCCCATTTCTACTTCTTCAAACTTGAAAGCCTTGAAAGACAGAATTGGAAGAAGAGGAAAAAAAAAAAATGAAATACATATTTTTTAAAAAGAAGAAAAAAAAGATTATGTTAGGGTTTGGGTGGGATTTTGAATGTGAGGGTTAGGGATGGGGTTGGGTTAGGGATGGGGTTGGGTTAGGGTTGGGATTTTGAATGTGAGGGTTGGGGTTGGGTTAGGGATGGGATTGGGTTAGGGTTGGGATTTTGAATGTGAGGGTTAGGGATGGGTTGGGGTTGGGTTAGGGATGGGGTTGGGTTAGGGTTGGGATTTTGAATGTGAGGGTTAGGGATGGGGTTGGGTTAGGGATGGGGTTGGGTTAGGGATGGGGTTGGGTTAGGGATGGGGTTGGGTTAGGGATGGGGTTGGGTTAGGGATTGGGTTGGGTTAGGGATGGGGTTGGGTTAGGAATGGGTTGGGTTAGGGATGGGGTTGGGTTAGGGATGGGTTTGGGTTAGGGATGGGTTTGGGTTAGGGATGGGTTTGGGTTAGGGATGGGGTTGGGTTAGGGATGGGTTTGGGTTAGGGATGGGGTTGGGTTAGGGTTTGTATATTATTATGACTCACTCACACATACACAAAAGTTAAGCCCCAACTGAAAAGTTGTGGGATTCTGTGTTTGGGGTTCACAGATTTAAAAACGTATCCCCATTATACACACTCAAAAGTTAAGCCCCAACTGAAAAGTTGTGGGATTCTGTGTTTGGGGTTCACAGATTTAAAAACGTATCCCCATTATACACACACAAAAGTCAAGCCCCAACTGAAAAGTTGTGGGATTCTGTGTTTGGGGTTCACAGATTTAAAAACGTATCCCCATTATACACACACAAAAGTTAAGCCCCAACTAAAAAGTTGTGGGATTCTGTGTTTGGGGTTCACAGATTTAAAAACGTATCCCCATTATACACACACAAAAGTTAAGCCCCAACTGGAAAGTTGAGGGATTCTGTGTTTGGGGTTCACAGATTTAAAAACGTATCCCCATTACATTTTATTTATTTATTTATTATTTTCAAGGGTATTATCTGCTTACTTGTGTTTTTTGTAATTCTTGTGAGTAAAATGAACCCAAGATTTCTTCTCCATTTAAATCATATAATTTGTAGGTCCAAGGGACTGTATCCATTACATCAACGATTTTAAATAATTCATTAGTCCATCTCTTTGTATAACCTTTCTCAAAATGGCTTTTCCATTTGTATATTCTTACAATATCACCAACTTTAAACTTGGGCTTTCTCAAATTAATCTCCTTTTCATATTCTAATTTTGTAAATGTTTCTGATGGTTTTGATTTTGTTGATGAATGAACTGTATTATTGTAATTATCTACAATATCCTGAATTAAATACACCCATTTTTGAGAACTGAGTTGTGTGAATTTTTTATATAATTTCTCTTTTAAAGTACGATTAAAACGCTCAATAACAACTGCCTTTCCTTCATTAAAGGTGCTGTATAATTTAATACCCTTCCCCTTAAGAAATTTCATGAATATTTTGTTATAGAACTCTGTTCCCTCATCAGTCCATAACTTCTTTGGTTTCCTTTTATCCCGATCAAATATTCGCTTAAAGGCTAACATTAAAGTATCACCCCTTTTATTTTTTAAAGGGACAACCCAGGCAAATCTACTCCTCAAATCAATAACGGTTAAAGCATACCTGTATCCCCTGTCATTATTCAATTCAATTAAATCAGCGGACCATATGTGGTCGGTGTATTTAGAATAAACCTTCCTTCTTTTAAACTTTGTGATTATAGGTTTGTGTAATTCTTCAGCCAAAAGCTCCTCAGTCTTGATGACATCATTAGAGCCTAATAGTTTTTTGAGGAATAACCAAGACCAAGTTTCAATTTAGCATTTATCAAATTTCTCACAATAAACCTATCAACTTTCTCTCTCAACGTTGGATTTTGTATCAAAGACAAATTATACAACATTTCGCTGTCGGCTTTATGTTTTTCAGTCAACGTAGTGGTATCCCCATAAGCAATATCATGCTTCATACACACTTCATCAACCCTATTTGTAGGTTTAGACCAAGGTTTAGGATTGTTAGCCTCATCTAATCTTTTATCCAAGTTTGTTCCTGGACCACAGAAAGAATACCCTGGAAGGTGTAATTCCCCTGGAATTCCAGTTGTTGTAAATTTACTTCCTGACAGAAACTTTTGTATGTCTCCTCCTCTTTTAGGAGAGATGAATTGGCACTTTTTAGAGCCACACACTTGACATATTCCTTTTTGACAAACTCTATTATTTTTAGCTTTAACATAAGAGATATTTTTAGATTTAGTTTTCTTTTTACATTTGAGACAATAACTCATATTTATTTATCAGAAAAATTCCGACAGAGTATCAAAACCTTTTTGGTTTTCAACATATACATTTCAATCTTGATTTTTAAAACATAAAGAATCCTAAGGAATGCCTTCACTCTCTCCTCCATTTATTTACAAATAAAACTAACTAAAGTCAATGACACCAACATCATCAATCACATAATCTTTTCCTTCTTCTTCTTCTTCTTCTTCTTCTTCACCACTTTCTCGTTTAAATCTCCTCCCTGAAATTGAAGACATTGACGTTCTTATTTTTGAAACAATTATCTTCATAAGAGTTGTTAATTCTTTAATTTCCTCTTCGGTGCGTTGAGATTGATTTATTTGCTTTAATACACTCAATCTTTTATGAATCTCACTGATTTCCATCTTTTTATATTTTTCCTCCCTCTCTCTTTGCTCCCTCTCCTCCTCCTCCATTTTCTCCCTCTCCTCCTTCTCCTTTTTCTCCCTTTTCTCCCTTTCCTCCTTCTCCCTTTTCTCCCTTTCCTCCTTCTCCTTTTTCTCCCTCTCCTCCTTCTCCTCCTTTTTCTCCCTCTCCTCCTTCTCCTCCCTCTCCTCCCTCTCCCTTTCCTCCTTCTCCTTTTTCTCTCTTTCCTCCTTCTCTTCTTCAACTCCTTCCTCATCCCTTGCTACCCTTGAGTTTGAACCCCAAAGAATATTATACATATACTCATCTGGATTTTGAGATATTCTTGTATCTATAATTATTTTTCTCATAATAGGATACCAATAAGATTTGTTGACGATTTCTAAAAGAGTTTTATATTTCATAACTTTGAGAAGTTCATTTTTATTTAATATTTTAAACAAGTCTCTATTTGTGGGTTTAACAATATCAGTATAAGGCCAGTTTTTTATGACAAAATTCCCATGTATATGCTCCAAATCATAAGGTATGTAATACCGAGCACCCTTTTCTTGTAGGTATCCTTGAATACAAAAATTATAATTCTCTTGTAGTCTTCTTCCTGCCATTTATGTATCAGAAATATATGTGAGATTAATATTATGACAGGTAATACCACCCCATCTTCCCACTACCAAATCGGTTTGTATTCCTCGGCTTTCTATCCTTATCTCATTACCTTCCTTCTTTGTCATGCGAACCATCGCTATACTATCATATATTTTTATTTTCTTAAAATCACGTATTTGTTGTTTACTAATTGTACTTCCACATAAATCCTTATCTTCACCAAGTGGATAATATTCTTCTTTACGAGACTGATTTAAATCATGTAGGTCTTCTATGTTTATTGAAAAAGACCAATTATACCCTAAATCAGGCATATCATACCCCCATTTATTAATTCGCATATTAACTAAATGTCCTTCTTTATAAAATTTAATTGTAAGCAGGTAGTTAAATTCAATGAGGAAAGGTGTATGGTCAGTATAACCAGGTGTTGTGGTTGTAAATTTTACTTGTTTCACAAAACGTGCTGTTTTCTTTAAAGATATATATTGTGATAAATCACTGAATCTAATCAAGTCATTCGCATCTGTAGGGTTTGGATAATTGATTAATTTATAAGTATTCTTCATATTAATATTTTTACTTACACTATATTTTTGTCGTTCAGCCTGTGCCTTTGTATAATAATTTGATAAATCAATATCCTGAGAGGATTTTCCAAAGATAGAACCATCTTTTCCAACATAGGTCATTTATATTAGATAAAAAATGATATCATAAAAATTTTCATTATTGTTGAGTTGAAATAATACATATAAACATAATTGGCCACAACATTTAGAATTAATTTCTTGAACTTGGAATGTTTGATAAACACCATTCTGTAAGAATTGTATTACTTCAACAGGTGGTGGCATACCATAACTATCAAAATAATATTTATCCTGACTATTATGAATACAAACCCAATGAGAACCATTCTGTGTGTCTAAATTCATAATAATATTCTTTGTATTCTTATTTATATGTGTTAATTCATCTCTCATACAAATAACCACATTATCAATTTTTAGTGTTTTACAATACTTAGCTAGTTCTATATTTGACGTTGTATTCTTTCCAAATTGTTTAAACCATTTATCCATTTATTTATGAGAAAGATACAATCCATTACCCCGTTTAGTTAGTTTAACACCCGCTTGAGCGATAGAGGAAAGCATATCTCCAACCAACAATCTAGCTTTATCAGGTAGACTTTCAAGTTTTTGAGCAAAATCTACAATTACACCACTTCCACTAATTTTTTTCTCCAACTCCTTGTTGTGTCTTTCCAATTCTTTTTGAGCTTTTAGTTGTGCCTTCCTTTCGTTAGCAGTTTTTACCGCTGCTGAAATACCACCAGTCAATGCTCCCGCCGCACTTAAACCAGCAAATAAAGGAATTAGAAACGGGAGAAATCCTCCTCTTGACTCGTCTATTGAATATTTCTTTAACATAGGTTTCGTCATTTTAATTTTAAGTGATCCAACATCATTTAGTGTTTTTACTTGTGTGTGTGTGAGTAAAACATCAATTCTTACAGCTCCTTTTCTTTGAATTGTATTAACATTAATAATACAAGGCTTTTGATTTTGAATACAAGATGTTAATTTATTAAGATTGATTTGATTAACATATACCCCAACCATTTATTTATGAGAAAAAACCTATGTGATATTAATCATAACACCATTATCTGTATTAATCTGTAATTCTGTTTCCTCCAAAAGCAAACAATATGCATTAACCTCTTCACTCTCCCCTCTTTCAATGTATAGAGAAGTATCTACTCGATTAGACTTTATAGTTTCCTTTTGAGAACTCAGGTCAATTGCGTAGATTGTATAAAGTTTTTGAAACGCAACCATATCCAAAATAGGATCATTATTACCATTACTTTCACACACCTTTTGGTAGGACTTGTAGGCTTCCGCATAATCATTTTTTTCCCAATCAATTTCCAATCTATCTCGCGGATAAAATGTGCCATCAAGAGAAACCCGAAGTTGTTTCACCTTTGCATTATCACTCAGGGCATTATTCTTATTAGTACCGTCCTCTCCATCTGGTTTTTTAAAAATGAGCCAGAGGTATCGTGGCTTTCCTTGAAGAACACCTAAATTCCAAGTGTAGGTAGTGTGTTCCAGTTTAACGTGTTGACATCTTCTTTTAAGATATGATACATTTAGCGGTTTCTTTGAGTTAAGTCTTCTATTTAACATCTCTTCCGTTTTAAGATTAGGAGTATATTCACTGATATACCAACACAAATCATTAATAACAAATTTATTATTTTCTCCAAAAGCATTTTCATCCCCAAAAAGCAATCTATTTACATTATCATTCCTTTGTAGTTGAAATCTAATTTTAAGCCCATACAAAACTTTATCATAATCACAAAATCCAAATATACCTTTCAGAGGTACTGCTACGGTAAAACTATTCTCAGCTTTTGCGTCATCATTATACATTGACTTCCTTTGACTATAACCAGGGTCTGCGTTTGTACCCGTTGACATATCAGGAATAAAACCCTCAACAGCTCCCTTACCCATTCTATCACTAAACGAATATAGTGTAAATTTCATCATTTCAGATGTAGCAGAGACATAATCAACCGCTTCAACCTCTTGTGTTCCAATATACAGGCGGACACTGTCAAACATTTTCCAGAAGAAATCATTTACGAGTGTAGCATTAGTATTATTCGCAGCCTTAGTGAATTTAAATTTACACAGCAAGAAACTATCAGCTATATTCAAGTAAGTTTGTTGATTATTTATTTCAAAACTTTTTGTTCCGTTTGAATTCCAGTCTGTTCCTGTTATAGCATTTACCTTAAAATAGTCTTCCTTTTTAGTGGAGTTTGAAATGATAATCGTATCATCCAAATCATAGATACTATCAATCGCTTCCATACTTGTATTTATATAGCATTAAAATTGTTGAAACCCTGACCCAAGTATTTTAATGATTTTTTGTCGTTCTTGTGAAGATAGTTGAGTTTTACCTTTTTTTATTTCTTTGATTGCTTGTAATTTATGAGACTCCTTTTGAGCATCTTTTATACTCTTTATAGCACCCGCAACGGAGCCCACGGCAGAAGCAGTTGAACCAATTAGGTCTTTATGTTTAAGGATGGTTGAACCAATACCCATTAGAGTATCAATTATCCCATCTCCTTTATTTCGAAATTGATGACCTACACCTCGTTGTCTCTTAGGTTTATAGTATCCTCTACCCACATACCTTGTATAGTCTGGTGAAAGGAACATGCCCTCCCCTGTAATTATTTTATATTTTCCCAACTCGTGTTTTCTCACAATAACCATTATTTATTTATTGAAAAACTTCACGTAGGTGAATTCTGATGGATATAATTTCATCATTAAAGGATATCATACGATTATCTTGGTCGGTTATCCTAAAATTTACTCTGTATATGGTTTTTCCTGACACAGGTAAATAGACAAGATTTTTTGGTTCCATATTAAATTTATAACCAATCGGGGTTGAGTATGCACTGAATGAAAATATTGTATTTGTTCTTATTCCATCGTTATAAGCACCATCAATCAAATCACAATGAATTAATACTGAATTTATACCGGAGGATATTTGGATAACATTATCACTGTAAAACGTCCCGTTATTTTCAATCTTTTTTGAAGAGAAACCCAATAGCTCTCTAAACGAATTTTCAATCGTGAAATCAACTTTATAATTATTTTTAAGTTTAATAGTTGATTTTGAAGTGTGTTTTTGAATATCTATTACAATATTTTTTGGTTCATCACCTTTTTCTTTCATAAGGCGAGAGACTTCTGAAGATATTTGAGAAATCTCGTAAGCTCCAGGTGAAACGGTTATAGTTTTATATCCACTTCCTGGATTATAACTAAACTTGTTGTTTTTCTCTGTGATATTAAAAAGGGTATTGTAAGTTTCCATTGACAACAAAGATGCCTCATATGAGGTAAGGGGGTCAAGT
Source organism: Myxine glutinosa (assembly GCF_964187855.1). Lineage (NCBI taxonomy): Eukaryota > Metazoa > Chordata > Myxini > Myxiniformes > Myxinidae > Myxine > Myxine glutinosa. The sequence goes on along the minus strand of NC_136266.1, from coordinate 136,663,100 downwards.
TGTAGTGGGTAAGGGAATGAAGCTGTGTAATCGCTCGTTGTGAAATTAAAACTAAGAATTGTGCTTCTCATCTTATTTAATATCTAATAAAATATCTTTGTATTGACATTTATTAATTATTTTCATGTTCATCAACTGATCTAAAATGGCTGAGGATTCATTAAAACAATTGTTGTTTCCAGCCTTCTTACTACCTAACAACAATAATAGCCTATTAACTAATTGTGATGGGTCATTTGGAAGAAAACTAACACCCGAACCAAGCTTACTTAAAGCATCAATAATATGTTTCTCCTTCTCATTCTTCTTACTTTTACCAGCAACAGAAACTCCATAATCAAGTGCATTTAGCAACTCAATATATACCCTATCTTCCTCTCTTTCCATATCAAGTGGTTCCTCAAAATATTTTGAACCGCTGAATCCGGGGTTTGTTAGAAGAAACATTAATCTTGGAGTTAATTTAACATTTGGTTGAGTAGAACTCAAGAACATCAATTCATCATTAAATATCAATACCTTTTCTTCCACAAGATGAAACACTGCTGGTTCTTCTGTTGGAATGAGACCTGCTCTGGTTTTTGAACCCGCCGAATATTCATTGTTTTGAAGAGCTTCCACAACATAATTAGGGGGTTGATTTACCTCCTCAAGTTTCCGAAATAATCCCTCGTCATCATATTCTAATTCACCAAGTTCTTGTTTTGTTATCTGACTAAAATCTTTGAGCATTTGAAGTTTTTTCGGAGTAAATTCTACCGTGGGTACTGTAGGTGAGTGTTGAGTTTTCAAAAGTGGTTTAAAGAATTTCTCTTGTTTTCTTTCAAAGGCTTCTTCACCAGTTAGTTTCTGTCTCCGTTTCTTCTTTATCTCTTCCTGTTGTTTAACAACTTTTGAAACTAATTGTTGATGTTCCTTAAACTTTCTTTCTCTTTCTTCAGTATTCATTTTCTGTATTTATTTATTGAAAAATATCATTTAGTATCTCATCTTGTTTCACAACAATATATTTATATTTTCCAATCGTGTGTTTCATATAATTTTCAAATTCTTTTTTACTACATAACGTAGAGCAATTATCTCTCCAAAAATTATTTACATCTATTGAATTTAACTTAAATAAAATAAAAGTATTGGCATTGTTTCTTATTGAGCGTCGAGGGAGTTGAAAATATGATTGACTAAGATATATACAATTACAAGAAGAATGTCTCCCTCTTGTATAGTAGCTATCCATTACTGTTTGGTTTCTCTCATTAACACAATCATCAAAGATGACGAGGTTCTTTTTTGATTTATCTAAATCTTGAGGTGAAGGTATATCATCCGTATTATCACTGAGAATACAAGTTATGGGTTTCGATTTTGATTTCTGTGTATCACAAAATAATTGTATTATATCTTCAATATTATAATCATTCAGTTTGTTTTGAAGTTTAAATAAACCGATAATGTCTTCCTTTTTAAGACCTGCATTAAAACCCTGTGAGAGTAGTTGATACTCGGGTTGAAAACTTGACTTTGTAAAAATTATTAAATTATCATAATCTAAAAAATTAGGACCAAGGAGCATCTTTAAAAGTAAACAGGTTTTCCCACATCCGCTTGAACCAACTATTAGACATCTCAATGAATTTGGAATGTTTTTATGGTTATTAAATTTTATCTTATTTTCCCAAACGGGTAAAAAATCATTCATTTATATATTTGGAAAACAAGTCATCCAACTTTTTTTGAGCTATTTTAGAAACTCTATATTTTATCCTGAGTTCTGGTTTAATTTCAAAATAATTCATTATTTTATTTATGTAGTATCTTGTATTAACATTTCCATTAAAATTATTTTGAATAATAAATATCATTAAACCCTTATACATTTCCTCAATACAAAGAGTCTCTTTCCTTGTAAGAAATGGTGTATTATCACCATAATGCTTAACATTCATCTCTCTTATTAATCTTGTAAAGTAATTCATTTTTGGTTCTAATTTAAAAGAGTTATATGTTTTTTTATATTTCTTATTATCATTAATTAGAATATAATCACAGAATAAACATTGTTTATATGAATCCTCATCATTAAGCCCCACTCTATCACAAGCCGGACAATTCTCTAATTTATCATATGGAGAGTCTGGAAATTCTAAATATCCTTCAGAACTTATCATATTTATGTGGTAAATTTTTACTTAAACTAAACGCAAGTTTATTCATTAATAAATACAATGTTTCAAAGCACAAAAGACAAATTTCAATCAATCTCTACTTCGGTGGAAGATATAGAAAAATATGTCAAAGATGTTAAATTGAACAAAGATAAATATGGAAATTTTTGGGTAAAACCAGTTATGGAAAATAACATGAGCCCCTCTATTTCATTTAAAGGAAGAGCTCTAACTATACCTGGAAAGACATCCATTAAAGTAAATCTAACAAAAGTTTCTCCTCTACTCCTGGCAATTTATTCAAAGCTTGAAAAAGTGATTGACCACGATACTTTGAAAAAGAATGATAAGACCATTAATAATTCTAGAGGAGACATTTGTATTTTCTTTAATAATCCAAAGGGTGTAGATCTAAGTAAAATGAATGATGTTAATATTTCTGGTGAAATGTCATTTCGTTCTATGATAGTTAGAGATTATTTAAAGATAACTTTTGATATAAAAATTGTAGAGATTGAATCTGTTAATGAAAGAAAGTATATAGATATTGATGGGAATATTTTTCTTGCTAATTAAATATGAGTCAATACAGCAGTGAAGATTTTACTATTTCATTGAACTCGGACGATAGTGATGATAGTATTTCATTGAACTTGGATGATGGTGATGATAGTATTTCATTGAACACAGATGATAGTTATGATACTAATAGTTTGTGCTCAAATGATAGTTATGAGAGTAGCTTTATTGATGACTCTGAGTATGATTCTGAGTATTCATGTGATAGTTATGACTTAGATGATTCTGAGTGAAAAAGTGTTTTAGTTTAAGCACAGTGATATATATAAAACGGAGCTGTAAAGCTCAAAAGTGTTTTATTTTAAGCACAGTGATATATATAAAACACCACGTTTTCTCACGCTATAAATATGGTTTATTGTGATACTTGCGAGAAGGAAGTAAAATATTATAAACAACATATTCTCACCGCAAAACATACATACAACATTTTAAACAAACTTTCCCCTCTTCCACCTGAAACAAAACACTGTTCTACATGTAATAAAAATATCCTCAAGAAAGGCTTCAAAATACATCTTAAAACAAATCTACATTTATCAAATTTTATCACAACTAAAAACTCTGATGGAGCATTCAAAGGACATATTAAAATAAGAGTCTTTAACTTCAAACCTCCTGAACCAGAGTCTATAGTTGATGCTGTAGAAATAGTTAAACCTGCTGTTCAAACGTTGATTGAAAAAACACTAAAGGAAATGAAACCACTTAAATTTTATATGGGAGTAAAATTAGAAATGACAAAGGATGAAGGAGTTATAGATGCACCATACATGAGAACTGAGCCACACTTTATATCTTCATATCAAGATTTTAAAACATCAGGAGTCTATGATGAACTTATTAAACAAGAGCAAGATGTGGATAATTCAATCGTAGGAAGTGGATTCAATATAGGAAAAATTATTTACATAGACATTCATATTCTTAAATCAGATCCTCTAAAAGCTTCTTCTTACATTGATTTACCCAGTGTTATCAAAAATAGAAAAGCAGTTATCAATATCAAAAATAAAGACAATAAATGTTTTCTCTGGTCTATTTTAGCACACTTACATCCTCCACATTTTCATGATGAAAGAGTATCTCATTATAAAAAATATGAGAATACATTAAATACGAAAGATCTAAAGTTTCCGATGACTTTAAATGATATTCCTAAATTTGAAAAGATGAATAATTTATCAGTTAATGTTTATGGTCTAACAGAAACAAACAACATTCAGGTTTTAAAGCTTTCTGACAATTGTAAACAAACTCATATTAATCTTCTATATTTTAATTCAGACGAAAATTCACATTATACATACATCAAAGATATTGCTAAATTAATAAAACCACAAGTCTGTAAGAGAACAAATAAAATATATATTTGTTTGCGTTGTCTTAACTTCTTCAATTCACAAGAAAGATTAGATAAACATTCAAATTATTGTGGCGAACATAAATCAACGGTAATCAATATGCCTAAAGAAGGCTCAAAGATCACATTCAAAGATGAAAATAAAAAGATCAAACATCCATTTGTTATATATGCTGATTTTGAAAGTATTTTAGAAAAAATTGATACTGCTTCTCAAGATCCAAAAGAATCATACACAAATAAATATCAAAAACATACTCCTTGTGGTTTTTGTTATTATATCAAATCATCCGTTGGTGATAAATATAACAAGTTAGAGATGTATAGAGGCTCAAATACCCCAGAGGAGTTTGTGAAACGACTAGAAAAAGACTGTGTTCGATTAACCAAGATAATGAGAGAAACCAATAAACCAATGTCCTTAACAAGTAAAGAAAAAAGGGAATTTATAAAAAACAATGTCTGTCATATTTGTGAGGAGAAAATTGGTAAAGGTCTAAAGGTTAGAGACCATTGTCATCTCACTGGTAAATATAGAGGTCCGGCTCATCAAAGTTGTAATATTAATTATCAACTCCCCTCTTTCATTCCTGTCTTTCTTCATAACAACGCTCATTATGATACACATCTATTTATCAAGGAACTCTCAAAGACTTCTGGAAGTATCTCAGCAATTCCAAACACGGATCAGAAATACATTTCATTCACAAAAACAATTCACACATCTCCTATTACTCATATCAGATTTCTTGATACATTTAAATTCATGGCAAGTCCATTGGTTAACTTGGTTCAAAATCTAAAAGAGTTTCCATGTCTTTCAGAGTATTTTTTAGATAAAGATTTTCTAACACAAAAGGGAATTTACCCCTATGACTATATGGACTCATTTGAGAGATTCAATGAAACACAACTTCCTTCAAAAGAAAATTTCTATAACAAATTAAATAATAGTCATATATCTGATAAAGATTATGTACACGCACAAAATGTTTGGGAAAAATATAACATCAAGAATCTTGGCGAGTATCACGATTTGTATCTCAAAACTGATGTGCTTTTATTGGCCGATGTATTTGAAGCCTTTAGATCTGTTTGTCGCACTGGATATGGATTGGATCCTGCTCACTACTACACAGCACCTGGATTGGCCTGGAGTGCGATGTTGAAAATGACAAAACAAGATTTGGATTTGATAACCGATGTTGATATGCTTTTGATGATTGAAAAGGCAAAAAGAGGTGGAATTTCACAAGTCTGCTCGAGTAGATACGCAAAAGCAAATAACAAATATCTTCCAAATTATGATCCAACGAAAGAGAGTTCTTACTTGATGTACTATGACGCGAACAACCTGTATGGCTGGGCAATGTCTCAGGCTCTTCCTTATGGAAAACTTAGATGGGTAAAGGAAAAAGACTACAAAAACGTTTTACAAGATGTATGTATCTCTACACAAAAAGAATTGGATGAAGAAAAAGTTGGTTATTATTTTGAAATTGATTTAAAATATCCAGAGGAACTCCATAACCTACACAAAGATCTCCCATTTGCTTGTGAGAAAGAAAGTCCAAAGAAAGAATGGTTGAGTGATTATCAACGATCGTTTGATATAGGTGAATCAACAGAAAAATTACTTACTACATTATATAACAAGAAAAATTATGTTCTACACCAAAGAAATTTGCGACAATATTTATCAAAAGGTCTAAGAGTAGAGAAGATCCATAGGGTTCTAAAGTTCAATCAAAGTCATTGGTTAAAGGGGTACATTGATTTTAATACACAAAGAAGAACAGAGTCAAAAACAGATTTTGAGAAAGACTTTTATAAATTGATGAATAATGCGGTCTTTGGTAAGACTATGGAGAATGTGAGGAAAAGACAAAATATCAGACTATCAACATCTTGGGAACAAGCATCAAAATTAATTAATAGACCGAGTTTTACTCGAGCTGAGGTCTTTACTGAGAACTTTTGTGCGATCCATTTGATTAAAGAGAGTATTGAAATGAACAAACCTATTTATATTGGAACAACAATTCTTGATTTATCAAAGTCATTAATGTATGATTACTTTTATAATAACTTGAGGAAGAAATATCAAAATGATGTTAATCTACTTTATATGGATACAGATAGTTTTATTTTGAAAATTAATACCAACGATGTTTATTCAGACATGAAAAGAGACATTAATATCTATGACACGAGTAATTACAGTCCAGAGAGTGAGTTGTTCTCTTCTAAAAATAAAAAGGTGATTGGAAAGTTCAAGGATGAATTAGGAGGAAATGTTATGAGTGAATTTGTGGGATTGAGGTCAAAGGCTTATGCTTATAAATACATTGTGAATAACGTTGAAAAGACTGATAAGAAGTTAAAAGGTGTAAAGAAAAATGTTATTAAAGAAACAATAAACTTTAAGGATTATTATAACTGTTTAACAACAAAGAAAGAAGAGTTTAGAAAGATTAATGGAATAAGAAGTTATAAACATCAATTATATTCAGAAGAGATAAATAAGAAAGCATTGGGGGCTTTTGATGATAAGAGGTTTATTTTAGAAAATGGAATTGATAGTCTCCCTTATGGTTATATAAGTATATAAGTGATAAGATATATATATAAGTGATAAGATATATATAAGTGATAAGATATACATAAGTGATAAGATATATATAAGTGATAAGATATATATAAGTGATAAGTTAAAAAGGGGGGGGGGGGGTTGGGGATTTTAACGGGCTACCGCCGCCTTTTTTACTATTATATAAATGATAGAACCAAGTATCAACCAGACTAAAGAGTGGAGGTGTAATCAACCTTGGTATATAAATGGAAAACATAATGAATGTGAAAAATATCAAATAGGTATAATTGACAAGGCAACTGGTAAAAAAATTCACAAAACAAATAAGAGAATTAATTTAAATACCGGTGAATTGGGTAAAAAAGATGGAAATATTTTTGAGTGGACGGAAAACTTTGATGGTTGTCAGGAAAATATATACTTTAATTTTAAAATGGTATGTGGCACTGGAGGTGCTCAAACAAGAACATTGAGGGAGGTTTACCATTTTATCTTAGCTCAGTTAAAATATCTTAATAAAGAACCAAACTCAAACATATTTTTTGTTAATATATTAGATGGTGAAGAGAGTGGCAAGAGAATTAAATTATTTCCCACACATAAACAAATATTTGTAGGGTCGTTGTTTGAGTGGGTTATATTCACCAGATGATATTAAGAGTAAAAGGTTAAAAGGTCCATAAGGTCAGAAGGATCACAGGTGTTTAAGTGGTCTAATGAATAAGGATAGCATGTCAAAAGGTTAGAAGGTTCGTAAAGAACAGGGTGAGAGAAATAGAGGTCTTTAGGGGCAATGAGGGAGGGAAAGAATTAATATGGAAGTGAATGGGTCAAAGATTAATCTGCCAGATGATATGTAGAAGAAGGATGATAGGTCTATAAGAGAAAACAAATATTTGTAGTGTTTGAGTGGTCTAATGAACAACATTAAGGATAGGTACTACAGACAAAAGGTTCATAAAGATGAGGGTGGGAGAAATAGAGGTGTTTATGATTTTTGAAAAAGACAAGGGGGTAAATGACATTAGATAGGGATTTCCCATGTTAAACGGAGGTGTCCCAGAAGCAACATTATTACACTACTCCTACATTATGTTGCATTTCACCTTTTAATCATTTATTTATTAAATTCAACTATTACCTAAGGATTACGTATGGCTGTCAGGATAGCTTCGTGGTATATGCACTGGGCCTTTGAGCTGTCTGGCCTGGGTTTAAATATTTTTTTATTTTTTTTATTTTTTTTGTATACAAGATCGAGGATCGTGTAAGAGCTAACATTAATCACAAAAAGACAAATTGACACATAAAACATAATAAAGGGAGCGGGAGACAACATGGAGAGCAGGGACATCGGGAGATCTGTGGGATTGAGAGGGCTTGGGGGGAGGAGGCACGAGAAGGGGGAGGGTGGGAGAGGTAAAAAACACATGGACACTGCTAGAACTTCCAGGAAAGAAGTTAGAATTTCAAAAAAGTGGATCTGGGGTGAGATTAACGGGGGTGGAAAAGATAAAAGTTTTGGATGGGGGAGGATAAGAGATGGTGGTGAACAGCTGTTTTAAAGACCTGGAGGGAGGAGTGGGATTGAAGAGAGTGAGGGAGTTTGTTCCAGAGGCGGGAGAAAAGAGGAATGAAGGAGTGAAGGTGAGCAGAGAGTCTTGATTTTGGCAGTTTAACCAGAAGAGGGTTGCAGGCAGGTCTTGTGCGACCTGTAGGAATATTTGGGGGACAGAGCCCAGAGAGAGCTGGGGGAGCAAGACCGGAGAGGAGTCGGTAGAAGACAGAAAGACCACCAACCTGCCTGCGGTGAGTGAGTGAAAGGCCCTCGGAGTAGCTTCATCGCGGGAGATTCCAGAATGTCAGCACACCTGTAAACTGCCATCTTGGTGTTTCACAGGCAGGGAAAGAGAGTTATCAAGGTTTAGTTTGGCCCACCGAGGGACATTAGACTGGGTGTCCCGTTTTCTTGCATTAGTTGATGGCCGTTAAATATCCCACGGTGTCTTTTGCGAAGAGTAGGCAAGTATTCGCGACACTATGAACAAATCCCGAATTCCTGCCGAACGAGCAGGGGGCACTGCATCAGCGGCACAGCCGAGCTCCCAACAATTATACAAACCAGCAGCCACAGGCAGCTTGTTCCAAGTCAAGGCATTGATGAGCAGGCTGAAACAAAATGGTGGCTTAAGACCCATGCAAGGTGACAGCCAACTGACCAAGATGGTGCGACGCCATTTTGGCTACATAGTCAGGTTCACTATGTTAACAAATAGAATTTCATTCAAAATTTTGGGAGATTAGCAAACCTGTACATTTTTGGAATCATCAGAGCATGGAGAATCCGAAAATCAATGTTGGCATTTGCACAGACACCTGCATGGCCGCCATTTTTGATTTTCAAAATGGCCGCCATAAAATACATATTTTGCGCTATCTCGGCTTCTAGTCAACCTAGAAACTTAATTAAATATGCTAATCCTATGTTTTCTGGGTCAAGGAATCCAATAAAGGCCCCAAAATAGTGCTCAGGTTTATAGAAAAGCAACAAACAAAGGTAATTGAAAACCATTGTCTTTATATTTGTGATAAAACTCTATTACATAATACATGATATTGCAAGTCCTTTGAAGTTATAGGTATGGGTTTATAAAGCAAGAAAGCAGCCTTGTTAGTATCAGATTGAACTATAAGTCCTATACACAGGATCTACTAGGTCTATACCGTTCAGGAATATGCTTTTTACAGATCTTCATCACTGTCCTGAGTGTCATTTTCGCAAAGGTGTCCACGCAAATGCCAACATCTGAACGAAAAAACATAGTGAACCTAACTAGAAGCTTTCTTTTTATGATGAGCACCCCTTAAATTATCTTCAAAAGGAGTGTTTAAATTTACCCATATATCCAGTTTTCCTTCATGCATTCCCTTGGAGTTCCCCTTGTATGCATGCAGAGCTTCGGTTCACTAGGTTTCATTTCATGGTTTTGGAGTTATGGAGGAGACACGCACGTTTATTATTTTAGATAAGAATATAAGATATAAGAAGGGTATTCGAACTCTATCTTGCAAAGGAAGGAAATGACTTCAAAGCACAATTTAGAATGAAATATATATATAAACATTGTTTGGAGTTTGTTGGTGGAGAGAGTCAGGTAAGGTGGGCAGCAGATTTACAATTGTTTTTTTTTTTTGTTTTTTTTTTTGTATACTGAATCGAGGCTCGTGAAAGAGCTAACATTTACTTCACAAACAAATCAACCAGACAAACAAAATATATAAAAAGAGGGAGCGGAAAACAAGATGGGGAGAGAAGGGGAAGCACACAAACACAACATTTGAGAGCAGGGAGATGTGTGGAAGGGAGAGGGCTTGGGGGGAGGAGGCGTGGGAAGGGGGGGGCGGGGGAGGGAGAAGTATAAAACACAAGGACACCAAGGACTTCCAGGACAGAAGTTGGTATTTCAAAAAAGTGGAATTGGGGTGAAATTAGCGGGGGTAGAAAAGATCAAGGTTTTGGATGGGGGAAGATAAGAGATGGTGGTGAACAGCTGTTTTAAAGACCTGGAGGGTGGAGTGGGATTGAAGAGAGTGAGGGAGTTTGTTCCAGAGGCGGGAGAAAAGAGGAATGAAGGAGTGAAGGTGAGCAGAGAGTCTTGATTTTGGCAGTTTGACCATAAGAGGGTTGCAGGCAGATCTTGTGCGACCTGTAGGAATATTTTCGGGACAGAGCCCAGAGAGAGCTGGGGGGGGGGGGGGGCAAGGCCAGAGAGGAGTCGGTAGAAGACGGAAAGACCACCAACCTGCCTGCGGTGAGTGAGTGAGAGGCCCTTGGAGTTAGCTTCATCGCGGGAGATTCCAATGATTCTGAACGCTTTGGTTTCAACAGCGTGAAGACGAGCTAGGTGTGAGGCAGGAGCACCAGCCCAGAGGGGAGAGCAGTATTCCATTGAGCTGCGGATGAAAGCCTTGTATGTGGTGAGGAGCTCAGGTGTGCCAAGGAAGGACTTCGCACGACGGAGGATGCCCAGTCGGCGACTGGCTTTGGAGGCCAGATTTGAAATGTGGTTTTCCCAGGAAAGATCATGGCAGATAGTGAGACCCGAAAGCTTGAGTGACAGAACTTCTTGGAGAGGATTATTCAGAAAGTGGATGGGAGGGTTGTCCAGTCGGTCTTTTCGGAGAGACATCGTAAGAGTGTGAGATTTGTCAGGATTGAAAGACATGTTCCACTTGTTTGCCCAGTCTGTGATTTTGTCCAGGTCTGCAGAGAGTGAGGAGGCTGCAGACTGCCGATCTGAGGGATGAAGAATGGAGCGACAGAGAGTAGAGTCATCAGCAAAGATGGAAGTGCAAATAAGGTAGGAAGTGCACGTTTACACCCCACATGTTTAAAGGGACGCTCTGGATGGTCCTTTCGATCTTCTCGATACATTTTAATTGTGAGATACAACACAGTCGAATGAATCAGTTAACAATAAACCTGTTGTAAAACGCACAAATAATGAAACAAAGGAGTAAAAATACTCGCCTTTCTCCACTTAATACCACCAATGATCTCAGTTACACCAATGATCACATACAGGTGTGTTGAAGAAACAAACCGTATCAAGTCTTTTCCTTACTCTAGAAAAAGTGAAAGCATCATCTTCTGTGGTTTGTAAAACCCAAATTGAAAGAAAGCATGAGGACTTAGTAGAGCAACACTGCCATGCCACATTCCTCAGTGCCATCAAACCCAATGCCCAGTATGCTGAACCACTCATGTTGGTTGCAGGAATAATCATACACATGTTCAAAATGCATTCAGTTGGTTGGTAGTTGGATCAAGTGGAGGCAGCCGCGCCGCCGAGAGCCAGCATGGGCCCCGAGCCAAACAACCTCGGGTCCCCACCCTCTTTATTTCTTTTATAACTTTTAAAGGAACTTTCTTTAACGAAACAAAAACTTTTTAAAAACAAAAGGTCACTTTTATTTATCTGTATGAATTAAAATAAAGGAGATAGTGGGACGTTTGGACCGATCGATTCAATTCGCACCCTCGACTGCTGAACACTATTTCTCCATAAGATTGGCAGAAAAATACGTGAGAAGATGGTTTAAAATATTTTTTGGACCAAAAGGATACAAACCCATTTCTTTGTCACACACATTTCTGGTTAATAACCATTTTCTGTAAAATTTGAAACAGTACCATTAACAGTGGTAATTGTTGTTTTGTTTCCAGCAATAAAGCCAACAAGGAAAGCAAAATCAGCTTCTGGGTTTAAATGTAACGATGAGGAAATGAGGAAGGGCCGATGAGGGGTTTTACTGTACTATTTTTTTTTTAAATTACAGAAGCTCGGACCCCTCAACGGACCCCGGGCCCCAAGGCCAGCTACCTTACCTGACCCCTCCACTCAACGCCCCTGAGCGGAGGTGCATTTCAGAAAGAAGGGCATTATCGGTCTGTTCAAACTACAAAGGAGCTAAATGGTTGGAAAATTGAGGATGAGTAAGCTACAACTACACTGACAACCCAAGCAGAATAATTACCCAAAACCAATCTTCTGCATTTTTGTGATAATATTGATGATGATCCAAAACGACAATCGAAAAACAACAGTCGAAGGAAATCTTAATGGTTTTCATGATTGCGTGAACATGAGCTCTGACACAAGAGGGAGACATTCAAGAGACACCTATATTTAACACAACAGTACTTTCAGCTTCCTCATAAAACAATAAAAATCTAGAACGGCATACCTCCACCTGGCATATCTGAATCCGGACCTGAACCAAAATCCAATCAGCTTGTTCTTCTCATCTAACCAACTCATCCACCTAATTGGTCAGAACTCGTCAACAACTTTTTTTAATATTGTGCTATAATTATATAGTTTATGGCCACCTCTCTCGATGGTGAAGAATCACTTTTTTTTTTTAAATGATTCTCGGATTTGGATCTTCACCAAAATCGAATCAATTCGCCCTTGTCACACAGAAAATGTGTCCACCAAGTTTAGTCCGAATCCGTCCATAACGTTTTGAGATATCGTGATACAGTTGTGGCCAAAAATATTGGCACGGTTGCACTTTTTTCAAATAAGTCACAATTTTCTATAAAAAAATAAGTTAAAATTGACAAAAGTATTTGGTCTTCACAATTCTTTATTTCACTGTTAACATTACAAAACCTTTGTTTTTGATTCAGAACTTAATATCTCCTTTGAAATCAGAAAATAAAAAGAAATAGCATTGACAAAATTATTGACACCCGAGACTTAATATTTGGTAGCACAACCTATTGTTACAGATTCGTCACTTCCGTTGTGGTGGTTTGCATCCACTGTAAATATTTCTGATTCCATGTATTATTATTGTTGTCATTTAAAGGGAATAGATATTTCTAGTTTCAAAAGTTAAAAGTTAATGTTAAAAGAAACAGGAAACCGGATCGGGAACCGGACGAAAAACCGGAAGACGACGAGGAGAGAAAAGAGGCGGAGCGAGTGAAGTCGGAGAAGAAGCGAGTCGTTTCTTCGTCCTGAGCGAACGTTGTTGAGCAAGAGTCACGAGTGAACTTTGGGTTTCCTGGAAAGGGATTCCTGCGATAGGGTTGTTATCGCTGTGACTGATCAACCTGCGTGTCAGGTTTGGCGTTGGATTCCGAGGAATCATTGTTGTGTCATTACGTCTCAAGTACGAGCTGTCGGCCATTTTGACTCACGCGCTTTGCTCATCGCGAAAGGTCTTTGCTTCGCGTCAGCCATTTTCACCATTCAGATGTCTATCTGGGATGTGTGTGTGTGCAACGCGGATTTTGAAGGCAAACCTGAGGTTCGCCGATTTGGAGCTGTAAAACATCCATACCAGAGGGTGTGATTTCCCAGTCGCCTTGAGTGCGCTTTTACGCAGCTTTGGGCCGCGTGACTCTGTGCGCTGCTTTGGCCGCGTACGCCTTTGTGCAGTTTTGGCGGCGTGACTGGGCCCGTCATCTGAACGGGATTATGGTTTCCATTCGACATTGCTCTGACGATCGCTGGAGGGGATCAACTTTGAGCTTGAAGACAGGAATATAGAGACATTGGGGAATGTTCTTTTTTCACTCACTTGGAGCACAGTGAGTTACCTCATACTAGCTGATGTTACCATCATAAGATATACATTGATTGTACTTTTGATTGCTATTATTGTTGTATTGTTATTCTTGTGTGATTTTTAATACAATATTTGTTTGTTGGCAACAATTGGTGTGGTTTCACCAATGATTTTTGACACAGGATAACACACTTTTCTGCCGTGACTCCTCTCGGGGCTTGGAGGTACACCGTGACCAGGGGGTCGGGGAGGAGCACGTAACACTATGGACAAAATAACTGCAGTCAAGCGCTTCCTATAGCCATGAATGAGCTTCCTACACCTCTCTACTGGCAGATTGGGCCACTCTTCATGTGCAAACTGCTCCAGTTCTCCCAGATTTGAAGGGTGCCTTCTCCCATCTGCTGTTTTCAGATCTCCCCGCAGGTGTTCAATAGGCTTTAGATTTGGACTCATTGCCGGCCACTTCAGAACAGTCCAGCGTTTTATATTGAACCATTCCTGGGTGGTTTTTGAAGTGTGTTTGGGGTCACTGTCCTGCTGCAAGACCCATGACCTACGACGGAGACCCAGCTTTCTGACACTGGGTTGAACATTGTGCTCCAAAATACCTTGGTAATCTCATTTCATGATGCCATGCACACATTCAAGGCACCCAGTGCCAGAGGCAGCACAGCAACCCCAAAACATCAGTGAATCTCTGCCATGTTTGACTGTAGGGAAGGTGTTCTTTTCTTTGAAATCTTCATTTTGTTTTCTGTAAACATAGAGATGTGCTTTGCAAAAAGCTCTAATATGATCTCATCTGTCCATAGGACATTCTCCCAGAAGGATTTTGGCTTGTTCATGTGTGTTTTGGCAAACTCCAGTCGGGCTTTCAGCAGTAGGGTCCTCCTGGGTCTCCTACCATAGAACCCCCTTTCATTGAGTTGGCGATGGATGGTGCGAGTTGAAACTGTCGTACTTTGTGTCTGAAGGTCAGCTTGAATCTGTTTGGCAGTTGATCAAGGTACTTTCTGCACCAGTCGAACAATCCTTCGCTGCAATCTTCGATAAATGTTTTCTCTTGCGGCCACGTCCAGGGAGGTTGGCAACAGTGCCATGGTCCTTAAACTTCCTGATAACATTGCTTACGGTGGACATAGGAACATCAAGTTCTCTGGAGATAGACTTGTAGCCTTGAGATTGTCCATGCTTGGTTACAATCTTGTTTCTGACCTCCTCAGACAATTCTCTGGTTTGCTTTCTTTTCTCCATGCTCATTGTGGTACACACAGTGACACAAAACAGCAGAATGACTTCTTTTCCCCATTCAAACTGGTTGAATGAATGATTTTTATATTGCACGCACCTGCAACTCATCACAGGTGAGTTCAATTCCAAAGTAAAGGAGAATCATCTGCTTGAAATCTAATTATTTCTGACAACTTCTAAAAGGTGCCAATAATATTGTCTGGGCCATTTTAGGATTTCTGTGTGGAATAAGCTAAGATTTAGTAATTTTTTCAGCTTTTTTTTTGTTTTGTTCCACTGCAAACCAAAGAAATACATTTGTGGATACCAAAATATTTTTTAATTTCAACAAATTTCTGGAAGAAATGGTGCGTTATTAGAAAAAAAAATGCGAGGGTGCCAATATTTTTGGCCATGACTGTTTGAGGTGTGTGGCAGAAGCTTCATGTGTGTGTCCCAATTTCAAAGCATCATTGACAGTAATGGCTTTGGGTTTTGCAAGAACTCCTTCTGAAAATCTGCCATAGGGTACTTGCAATGATTTGTTCTTTCAAGGGCTCGTCCTCCTCTTGTCTAGAGATGAAATCCCATTTTTGGGAGAGAAGCTTGCACCGGCTGACAAAAAGAGGCAGAATTCTTTTTCCGCAAGTCTCCTAGGGAGGTGTCACATTGTGAACCATCTCGGCAGAAATCGTTTTCGTGGTTTTCTTGAATTTTGTGTCTCCAAGGTAGGTCTCATATTATGCGCCATCTCAGCAGAGCTCTATTCCCGAGTCTCCAAGGTATGTCTCATATTGTGAACCATCGAGGCAGAACTCTTTTCCGCAAGTCTCCGAGGTAGGTCTCACATTGTGAGCCATCTTGGCAGTACAATCTTCCTGATTTTCTTGAATTTCCTGAGTCTCCAAGGTAGGTCTCACATTGTGAGCCATCTAGGCAAAACTCTTTTCCTGAGACTCCATGGTAGGTCTCATGTTGTGAGCCATCTTGGCAGTACAATCTTCCTGATTTTTGCGAGCATTATCGCATTCCCATGACGAACAAAAATGTATGCAACATGATGTCACAGGTCACATTATTTTGAAGTTATGACGTTTTTAAATGTCTTGTTTTCTTATTTATTCATGATTTTTTGATTTAAATTTTGTGAAGCTGGAACATATCTCATTGCTTTGCA
This sequence comes from Myxine glutinosa, assembly GCF_964187855.1. NCBI lineage: Eukaryota > Metazoa > Chordata > Myxini > Myxiniformes > Myxinidae > Myxine > Myxine glutinosa. The sequence goes on along the minus strand of NC_136266.1, from coordinate 136,646,907 downwards.
TGTTAGAAGCTGTTCGCCATTTGTGATTTCACCATTCACAGAGTTTTAAAGGAACGTAACCCTCACGGATGGTGAGGTTTTGCTGTATAGCACGATATTTCAAAAAGTTATGGATTAATTATGACAAAAACTAGGTGGATGAGTTGGTTAGGTGACAATAACAAGTTGATTAGATTTTAGTTCAGGTCCGGATCCAGATCCGGCCTATCAATGGGATACAAAACGTAAACTGTTCAGCCTGGCGGAGGTGTGCGCTCTACCTGGTGCCGGTCTAGTTTACATTTAGCTGCGTTCACCTCTCTGCTAAATAATAGGCATGTGAGAATCTGTGAATTATAGTACGTTTTTTTGTGAGATGTAGAGGATAGAGAAGGTAGAGTGGGTGAAAGAAACACAAACTTATGCTAACTGACACTCGCAATGCACATCTTTTTTTTTCTTTTTTTGTATAGAAGATCGAGGCTCGTGTAAGAGCTAACATCAATCACAAAAAAAACGGACGCCCAAAACATACAGTAAAGGGAGCGGGAGACAAGATGGGAAGAGAGAGGGAAGCACACAAGTACAACAGCAGAGAACAGGGACAATGGAAGATCCGTGGGAGGGAGAGGGCTTGGGGGGAGGAGGCATGGAAAGGGGAGGGGGTAGTTGGGACAGGTAGAAAACACATGGACACTGCTAGGACTTCCAGGAAAAAAGTCGGAATTTCAAAACAGTGGATCTGGGGTGAATTGACGGGGGTAGAAAAGATCAAGGTTTTGGATGGAGGAAGATAAGAGATGGTAGTGAACAGCTGTTTTAAAGACCTGGAGGGAGGAGTGGGATTGAAGAGAGTGAGGGAGTTTGTTCCAGAGGCGGAAGAAAAGAGCAATGAAAGAGTGAAGGTGAGCAGAGAGTCTTGATTTTGGCAATTTCACAAGAAGAGGGTTGCTGGCAGATCTTGTGCCCATCATCTATCCCCATATGCAAGATATAACTTAAATGTTCACCAGAATACTCTGATATAACTGACTCTAATCCTATGTGTATGTGCCTTTATTCTCCCGGGAGGTGCACAAAGTCGTGACAGGGCTGACAACCGTCACAATACATTAGTTTGCAATCTATCAATATCATTTGATAGAAATTAATGTCTGAGTGGAATCCGAAAGTGATACCCTCACAGGAATTTTATATCTTGATATAAAAATTTTTTTTATCAGATATGGAATGGGGGAGGCAGATGGAAAACTGACTTTCTGAATCATACACAGATGCTTGCAATGTCCTCATTGTGGGAGCATGCCACAAATGTAATCATATTATAACTCTCTGTACTTGCAAGAAGTCAGGTTCAAAGCCAATAATGCGATATTTATTCGCGATATTTCAGATGCATCAGTCACAGACTCCTGTGAACAAGAGAATAAAAGTCTGCAGTAGTCACCTTAGTGCTTCAGTCACAATGAACTGTGGATTAAGGTAGCATATGCATTTCATACATCAACGTCAGGTCAGTGTCTGCAAAGCACGGCACTGTTCCCACTGTTCGTGTTCATCACAGGGGCATTAATCCTAACTCACCTCTCCTTAACTATGTGCCATCTGCCTGTGTCCTGCTCACCAAAGCATGTAGCATCCCAAAAAAAGCAGATATCTACTGAGCGGCGTAAGGTCAGAAATATGAATTGATATGCATGTCAAAATTAATTGGGTTTATTGGTAACACAGGCACACAATGAGGGTTGGAAAAAGCTAACTGGGGTGAGTTTTGTGACCACATAAAGCCATCTTGGCATGAGCCTCAGACTCAGTCTTCTTTGGCAGCTGCAAGTGGCATGGATGGCTGCTGCTCTGATGAATACCCATCTCTAGAGTTAGCTGCAAATGAAGCACCTGCTGCAATTTGATCCAGTTTCGTATGGAGATTAATTGTAGCTCTTCTCTGGAATTTGTATAATTTTCGCATTTTAGAAAAGACCCAAGTTTCTCCGAGCAAATGCCACATTGAAAATTGCTATAAACATCTGAACATAATGCGTTTATTTGATCGATAAATTTTGTAAATCATGGAATAACTTGGAAATTGCAAGAGAGCAGTTTGTCAAAAAAAGGAATTTTAGACTGATGTCAGAATTATTATTTTTAGAAATCTGAATGTCTCGTGCAAATTCAGCTTAACAATGCATATCTAAAGTTGGTATCCAAAAAACTTCTTAGAAATACAATTACCCTTCCTTATCCTCTTTGGCAGATCCTGCAAAGAAGAGTCTAAAAAGAAACAAGAAGAAAAGTCAAGAAAGTTTGGACATACGAAAGAGAGCCAATTCATAACTAGATTTTAATATACCATTATTACAGAAATACCTCTGATAATTCATTTAATGTTATAATGTCTGTTCCATCAGCTTCTCTTCTTGTTTGTTGTTGTTCTGCCAAAACTGATATCTATCGCCCCTTATATGATCATCATTTTTGCCCTTTTGTAAAATAGCACATTTCATTGTCGTATGTCATACTTGATATTATGATTGGATTTTGTTTTAAAGACCTAAGTCTTACCGAGTTTGTCATGATTGTTTTGTTTCCAAGATGTTGTTTTTTTTTTGGAGGAATTAATAACTATATATTTTACCTGTCTGCCTTTGCAGCGGGAGGCCGGTGGGCTTTCATCAGTTGTTTTCTTCTTTCCAAAACCCAACGATTATCCAGTCTGCCCTCGTAGTGGGAGGAGGGCTTTTGCAATCGTGCATGTCGTTGGTTGTTATCTCCACATACGGGTTTCAGAAGGTGGAACAGAGCACTCCCAGGTCCCAAATTATCCGTGTGTGTGTGTGTGTGTGTGTGTGTGTGTGTGTGTGTGTGTGTGTGTGTGTGTGTGTGTGTGTGTGTGTGTGTGTGTGTGTGTGTGTGTGTGTCATACTTGATTTGAACTTTTTTTCAACAACCCTTACTTGATTTTTCAACAACCCTTATTATGAAAATATGGAGAGCACCAATTATTACCCTGCGCTCACGAAGCGAAAAGCGGGGTTAAGCATTCAGGTGCATACGTGTGCTGTGTGCCGTGTCTACATTTTAAAAATTCTTTTTCTCGGCAACCGTTGGTCCGATTGACACAAAATTTCCCACCATAGGAGGGCCTCCTCCTGTACAATATGTTTATGATTATTATGACGCCATAGGTCACGTGGTACAGGCGCCATCTTGGAAAACTTCGCACCTCTATATCTCTGAAACCACTACATGGAAAAAATTGAGATCTGGCTCATTGTCAACTATTCCCCATGGGGAATAAGATATGTTAATGATGATGTCTACGTTGCCTTTGTTATGACGTCATAATTCGACAAATACAACACTTATCCATCCGATCATTATTTAAAAAAAATCAGCAACTGTTGGTCTGATGACACTAAATTTCACCATAGGAGCACCTCCTCCTTTCGAATATTTTAATGATAATCATGACGTCATAGGTCATGTGGTACAGGCGCCATCTTGGAAAAACCGAAAAACGTTGCACCACTATATCTCCAAAACCGTTCTATAGAAAAAATTGAAACATGGCTCATTGTAAAGAACTCCATATGGGGAATGTGTTGTTAACGATGACGTCATTGGTGCCATAATTATGACGTCATAATTCGACAGGGACAACTCTTAGTCTGATCAGTTTGAAATTTATTGAGCATGATCTATGCAACAATTATTTAGAGAATGTAAATTTATGATGTCATCGCTCACGTGGTCTGGCAGCCATATTAGATTTTTAAAAAGAAGCGTTCAAAAATAGAAGAGTTGGCTCACACCAAGTTGACTGTGCAGGGTAAGTATTCTATGAATACCATCTAGTTTTAGGATGTTTTTAGCCGCGTCGCAAGACGCTGGTCATAGAGTGCCCTGTGCTGTTCTTCTTGTTCTTCTTGTTCTTCTTGCAGAGAAGACAAAACCTCAAAGCTCCACCCATTCTGGGAACCATAGCTCCATCCATTGTGGGAGAGGCTTCATATAAACAAATATCCACCATTTTATTAACTCGCATAGCTTTGAGGCCTGTTTTGTAGGCCCGTGGTGTCTTCCTCTCTCACACAGTTTTATTTCAAATCAAATTCGATATATCATTTCATTTTTCACAGTCGCTAACATAGTTTTAGACTCGGTTGAAAAAAAACGGGAAGAAATTCCGATGAAAGTTGCCCTTTATAGAACGAAATGAATTCTCAAAGGCCTGTAACTTCAAGTCCATTGAGATTTTTTTTTTTAAATCGCGGCATGGTCAGTCATACACCGCCCGAAATAACAGACGGGAAAATGCCGAGATATATATATTTTTTAAATCGCGGCATGGTCAGTCATACACCGCCTGAAATAACAGATGGGAAAATGCCGAGATATATAAAAAATTCGTCCATTTGATGACAATCGTCACGATGAAATATTTGATTTATACGTCGTCACAATAATGTGGAGAGAGGAGCATAGCTTCGTTCACGTGTCACCACACACGGGAACTTGCCGAGATATATTTTTTTTAAATCGCGGCATGGTCAGTCATACACCGCCTGAAATAACAGACGGGAAAATGCCGAGATATATTAAAAATTCGTCCATTTGATGACAATCGTCACGATGAAATATTTAATTTATACGTCGTCACAATAATGTGGAGAGAGGAGCATAGCTTCGTTCACGTGTCACCACACACGGGAACTTGCCGAGATATATTTTTTTTAAATCGCGGCATGGTCAGTCATACACCGCCTGAAATAACAGACGGGAAAATGCCGAGATATATTAAAAATTCGTCGCCACACACGGGAAATTGCCGAGATATATTTTCACTTTGCACAAAAATAACATCAAGTAATCGAATCAATAGGAATGTCCTGTGCCTATAACATCGACGTTATAGGCACAGCTGCATCTAGGCATTGTGTAACATCGACGCGGCTTTTGTTTTAATTAAAACTTTTTGTACTTGTTACTTTCTGAATACTACCTGTCCTTCCTTCAATGGCATATCTTACTGATTTTTTTGTTTGTTACATTTTATTTTTCATGACTATTTCATTTTCCAACTGCTGCCAATCCTGCCGTGCTACGTACCCTCTTCTTCATAAAAGTGATGTCTATCCATTTTAATTGCAATAGTCTTGCTGGTTTATGTACTGTTGCAATTTTTATTTGAATTTCTGTTTGGTTTTTGTTTTTTGCTGGGGAGTGACCAGGATTTTTATTAATTTTTGTCCAATCGTCTCTCTCTCCAAATACAGCTTTTCCATCAAAATTTTCATCTCTTTACTGTTGTTTGAAATTAAAACTCTTCTGTGATTTGTTCTTTCTTTCATCTTTCACGTCGATATTTATTCCATTATATTTTAGCTGTTGGAACACTACTTGTTGGCATGCAATGGAACAGCTTTGGTGAGCTTGCATCACTTTGTCTGACATCTCTTTTTGACATCACCACCACATTAGACTTAGGTAAATATTGATTGTGTATACTGTAGTGTTGACAGGTCTGCTAACGTGGATCTGCCATGCCAAAGGAATGCCCTTCGAGAATGGCCGAATTAAAGGGAAATCTGCTCGAGTGGATACCACAGTTGGGATCCAAATCCCTCTCATCTCTTAAAACGAATGTTTAACATATTTTAACTCCCCCATGGATTAACTGAACTGGGCCAAAATGGTTTCCATGCATGCACGAGATAATGCGTTAATCAGGCGACATGTATTCTTAAGGAATAACAGTTTATTGGAAAGAAACCACAAGACCTGAAGGGAGAATCCTGGGAGAAAAATCAGACTAAAACAATGAATAAAGGAAAATAAATACATCGTACGCTATAATACTCTCCTCCATTCTGTTTGCCCGTTCATGGCAGGGCTTTCACCGTTCAGGGCGGGGCTTCTACCGTTCGGGGCGGGGCTTCTACCGTTCAGGGCAGGGCTTTCACCGTTCAGGGCGGGGCTTCTACCGTTCGGGGCGGGGCTTCTACCGTTCAGGGCTTCAAAATCAAATCACTGCCATTTTGTTCACTTCATATCAGTTCTCAGGCCTCACAGGCCTCTGGTGTACATGAACCACGGCATGTTGCCTGCGTGGGGTGCTGTATTTACAAGAGTTACTGTGAATGTGTATATTTGGAGAGAAGAGTGATACCTGATAAGAATAAGGTAAGTGGCGTGTTTGTGGGCCTCGGGTTTTGTTTTTTTGAATGTTTAAAAATTTTGTATGGTTTGAGACCTGTTTCAGATTTTTGTAATTAAATGGGTCTAAATTATTTCTTTCAAGCAAAGGATGCATTTCATTCCACTAGCAACGGTATGGGCCTATGCTGAATGGGCAACTGAATTCAACCACCAAGTATTCTTGAGGTCAACATAGGCCAAATGGTCAACATAGGCCAAATTTCTAAAATCCTCAATTTTCATCCAATTGACTTGAAATTTGAAGACCACTTGCATATCTGGTCACTGAATTCAACCACCAAGTATTTTTGAGGTCAACATAGGCCAAATGGACAACATAGGCCAAATTTCTAAAATCCTCAATTTTCATCCAATTGACTTGAAATTTGAAGAGGACTTGCATATCTGGTCACTGACTTCAACCACCAAGTGTTCTTGAGGTCAACATAGGCCAAAAGGTCAACATGGGCCAAATTTCTAAAATCGTCACTTTTCATCCTGTTGACCCGAGCTTTGATCAAGATTGTAAATTTAAATCTTCATGAAATGGCCAATTTGCTGTATCAATGGTAAACTTTTGGGGGAGGGCGTATTTGCAAGTATCGTGCTACGCATGACGTTTTCTTGTTTGTTTGTCACCGGCCTACAGGTCACAAATTTCAACCGATCTTCACCAAACTTCACCAAGTGGTAGAGTTGGTCAAATGCCAGAAGCCTATTGTTTTTGGGGTCAATAGGTCAAAAGGTCAACATAGGCCAAAGGTCACCAACTTTGCTAAATTTCTAAAATCCTCAATTTTCATCCGATTGACTTGAAATTTGAAGACCACTTGCATATCTGGTCATTGAATTCAACCACCAAGAATTTTTGAAGTCAACATAGGCCAAATGGTCAACATAGGCCAAATTTCTAAAATCCTCAATTTTCATCCAATTGACTTGACATTTGGAGAGGACTTGCACATCTGGTCACTGAATTCAACCACCAAGTATTCTTGAGGTCAACATAGGCCAAATGGTCAACATAGGCCAAATTTCTAAAATCCTCAAATTTCATCCAATTGACTTGAAATTTGAAAAGGACTTGCATATCTCGTCACTGAATTCAACCACAAATTATATTTTAGGTGAACATAGGCCAAAAGGTCAACATAGGCCAAATTTCTAAAATCCTCAATTTTCATCCAATTGACTTGAAATTTGAAGAGGACTTGCATATATGGTCACTGAATTCAACCACCAAGTACCTTTGAGGTCAACATAGGCCAAAAGGTCAACATAGGCCAAATTTCTAAAATCCTCAATTTTCATCCAATTGACTTGAAATTTGAAGAGGACTTGCATATCTGGTCACTGAATTCAACCACAAACTATATTTGATGTCAACATAGGCCAAAAGGTCAGCATAGGCCAAATGGTCAACATACGCCAAATTTCTAAAATCCTCAATTTTCATCCGATTGACTTGAAATTTGAAGAGGACCTGCATATCTCGTCACTGAATTCAACCATCTAGTATATTTGAGGTCAACATCGGAAGGTCAACATAGGCCACATTTCTAAAATCCTAAATTTTCATCTAATTGATGTGAAATTTGAAGAGGACTTGCATATCTGGTTACTGAATTCAACCACCAAGTATTTTTGAGGTCACCATAGGCCAAAAGGTCAACATAGGCCATCATGTATCATTGGAAAACTTTTGGGGGAGGGTGGATTTTGCAAGTATCGTGCTACGCATGACGTCTTCTTGTTTGTTTGTTTGTTTGTTTGTTTGTCACCGGCCTACAGGTCACAATTTTCAACCGATCTTCACGAAACTTCACCAAATGGTAGAGTTGGTCAAAAGCCAGAAGCCTATTGTTTTTGGGGTCAATAGGTCAAAAGGTCAACATAGGCCAAAGGTCACCAAATTTGCTAAATTTCTAAAATCCTCATTTTCATCCGATTGACTTGAAATGTGAAGACCACTTGCATATCTGGTCACTGAATTCAACCACCAAGTATTCTTGAGGTCAACATAGGCCAAATGGTCAACATAGGCCAAATTTCTAAAATTCTCAATTTTCATCCAATTGACTTGAAATTTGAAGAGGACTTGCATATCTGGTCACTGAATTCAACCACCAAGTATTCTTGAGGTCAACATACACCAAAAGGTCAACATAGGCCAAAAGGTCAACATAGGCCAAATTTCTAAAATCCTCAATTTTCAACCAATTGACTTGGAATTTGAAGAGGACTTGCATATCTGGTCAATGAATTCAACCACCAAGTATATTTGAAGTCAACATAGGCCAAAAGTTCAACATAGGCCAAATTTCTAAAATCCTCAATTCTCATCCAATTGACTTGAAATTTGAAAATGACTTGCATATCTGTTCACTGAATTCAACCACAAATTATATTTTAGGTGAACATAGGCCAAAAGGTCAACATAGGCCAAATTTCTAAAATCCTCAATTTTCATCTGATTGATTTGAAATTTGAAGAGGACTTGCATATCTGGTCACTGAATTCAACCATGAATTATATTTTAGGTGAAGATAGGCCAAAAGGTCAACATAGGCCAAAAGGTCAACATGGACCAAATTTCTAAAATCCTCATTTTTCATCTGAAAAATCGTCACTTTTCATCCTGTTGACCCGAGCTTTGATCAAGATTGTAAATTTAAATCTTCATGAAATGGACAATTTGCTGTATCAATGGTAAACTTTTGGGGGGGTGGGGGAGGGCGGATTTTTCAAGTATCGTGCTACGCATGACGTCTTCTTGTTTATTCATTTTCAAATCGTAATGAATATCTATACAAATATAATATCAATTAAATATACATAATCCGTACATATTTGTACCATAACCACTAACCAGTTTGTGATATAATATATATCTAATGTTGCCAAAAGTTGTTTGTTTTGTTAATCATGTTAAATAATCTTGGCTTATCAAAATGGTGTCGGTTTTAGCTTCTAGATCTAACGTATTTTTTCTTTTGAACAGGTGCTGATCAGCAGTGGCGTCATGGAACCAGCAGCACACATACAGCCGAGAAAAAGAAGCGTGGACACTACAACTAATTGGAACATTTGCTTTATATGTCAGAAACAGTCTAACAAACCAACTAGAAAGCTTGGAAGCAACGGACTGGAGAGAGTGCAGCATGCACTGAGTGAGCGCAAAAAATACCAAGACTATGCAAGGTGGGACGTAGTGGAGAGATTGGAAGCTGCAAGTTTTCAATCTGTATCTGGTGACACTGAATTTGTTTATCACAAAGACTGTTATGGCACTTTCACAAGTGCTATGCATCTCAGTACATTGAAATTTTTTTTTGAAACTAAGACCCTCCTGTGCAGAGGAGGGTGCTTCGACCAACGCAGGCGACCAAGCCTCTCAGGTACTGCGAAGCAAGGCCAAGGCATTGAACACGGACCTGTGTGTTTTCTGCCAGCAAACGTCCAAAGACAAGACCCGACCTGCAGCATCCCTGTCATTCTCTAAAAAGCTGCTTCTAGCCGCTCAGACTGACCCTCTCTTGAGCTGCAGATTGGCTTGTGTGAACGACCTCGTAGCTGGAGATGTACGGTACCATCTCAAATGTTATGTCAACTTCACACGAAAAGCTGGCCGTGAGCATGATCCAATGATGCAGCCAAACCCTAGGGAGATTTGTCTGAAAACTGTCGCACATGAGATTTCTATTGGCATCACCAAGGGAGAAATATACAGCCTATTAGATGTGTGGGAACGATACTCTGAAATGATGGCTGAATGTCAGGTTGATGCTGGAAGTTACAAGCAACACAGGACACATTTCAAGTACAAACTACAAGATCTCCTTAAAGGAGAAATCGACTTTGTTCCGCAACTTGACCCACAAAAAGCACAATTGTTGTTCCCCACCGTACCAGCGCGAATTGTTGTACAGGCCTTGAAAGAGACAACAGATACAATAGATGATACAACCTCTGAAGGCTACGAGCATGGTTTGTGTGCAAGTCAGTTTGTAGATCAGGATATGGAGCAGGTCTTAGCATTACACCACACAGCTCTATGTATAAGAGCAGATATACGAGACTCGCCCTCTTATAACGACTGTTCCTCTGTCAATGCAGACAACGCAGCGAAAATTATTCCCGAGAGTCTCTTCATGTTACTCAGTGTACTTCTGACAGGCGAGCCAGGAGAAACAGAAGTTGATGACACAACAAGGATGTTATCTCTCAGTATAGCCCAAGATGTTGTACATGCCGTCGCCAAAGGGAAAGCGCTGACACCAAACATGTTGGGCTAGGAATGACCCTTCACCAAGCAACTCGTTCCAAGGACCTGGTGAACATATTTCACAAGGCCGGACACTGCATCAGTTACAGTCAAGTTCAACGTGTAGATACCACACTAGCGCAGCACGTACTGGGCAACTCAACGAAAAAGGATCAGTTTCCTGTCCCACCAAACCTTGTCGAAGGCCGGTTTCTCCAATTTTCTGCTGATAATATCGATATTATAGAAGAAACCCTCGATGGGAAGGGAACATTCCACGCAACGCAGGTGATTGCTTTCCAGAGAGGGGCGTCACAACACCACAGTGGACAAGCACTGCAAATGGGACAAGCAAGGTCACTCAAGGTACCAGCGGAGCTACAGCAGCTTACGCCTGCACCAGACTGCGGTGCACGTGCCCAGCCACGATTTGACACAGAAGTGAAGACTAATAGCTACACACCAGACCCAGACATGAAAAAGAGAGCAAACATCAAAGACCTTTCGTGGCTTCTTGTCCGACATTACAGCAGTCCAAATCAATCAGTTCCAGCATGGACAGGTTTCAATCAATGCGTCATCAATGATATACAAGAAACAACAACCGTGGGTTACTTACCTATCATCAATGCTCCGGCACATGAGAGGGACACCTTGTGGACAGTTATACTTCGTTGCTTACGAATCACATAGGAGCTGAACCCTGGCCAGTCCACTGTATTGACGCTGGATGAACAACTGTATGCGAAGGCAAAGGAACTGCAGTGGGAGAATCATGACACATGTAAAACTCTCTTTCTGCGTCTGGGGGGTTTCCACATAGCCAAGAACTTCATGAGAGCCATTGGGCAACACTATGCAGATTCTGGCCTTCAACAGATATGGTCCGAAAGTTTGGTGTATGGCGAGAACACAGCCCAAAACAACATGATGGCAGAATCATCCAACCGCACGACCAGAGCCCACAAGCTGACAGTGGAGGCACTCTGGCAGATCATGTGGCCACATTTCCTCGCATGGGCACAAGATCAAGGGGTCGGAGAACAAGAACTACAACAACTGTCAGAAGAAGTAGCACAATCTTTGGATGGACTTGGGGATCTTGAACAAACGAGTAACCCATCTGAAGCATTGGGCAAACTGGAGGAAGCAGTGAAGGATGCGCATCTCCTTGAACTCCTGGAGCAGTATGACAAAACCTTATCTCCAACAGGTCTCTATTGGAGGCACTACATGAAAATGGTATTGGTCTTGCTGCAGTTCATACGTGCAGAACGAACCGGAGACTGGCAGATGCATAAGTCAGCATTTATGGCCATGCTGCCTTGGTTTGCTCACTACGACCACACAAACTACACATGCTGGGGAGTGATATATGGTGCTGATATAAGTCAACTAGACAGTTCACATCCAGACATCTACCAACAATTCATGGATGGTGACTTTGTTGTGAAATCAACACGCAAGAGCTTCAACCAAATTAGCACTGATCTTGCACTGGAGCACGTTAACAAAGTCGGGAAAGTCGCTGGTGGTCTGATAGGAATAACTCGAACAGACAGTGCAAGGGACAAATGGTGCCTGACATACAACGAGCGAAGCCGAATTGTTGACGAGACCACTTCAATGTTTGGCATGGCAATCGATGACACAGAGTATGCACCATCTGCGTACAAAGATGTCGGTCCAGCAAGAATAAAGAGGGACAGAGAAGATGTTCAAAAGCTACAGGAACAGTTCTCACGATTCCAAATATTTGACAGTGAGAGCAACTTAGGCGACGAGTTGACCTGTCTGATGACAATGGATGTTGCCCCTGAAAACATCAAGGACGCTTTACTGACTGCTGAAACCCATGGATAATCAAAGATCAAAGAACTTGTGGAATCACGGATTTGCAAACAAGACGTCAGCTTTCATGTAAAATTGAAACAGTCACAGAGTCCAACACTGACGACAATGTACACACTAGAAAAGATGAAGGATGCTAGTCAAAAGCATCAAACCATCAAAGCAGACAGGCTTCTGTTCCAGCGGCTTCTTGTGGCACAGGACTCCGGACGTGATATAGACCTTAAAAGTATTCTGAGTCATGAACTAACACCAGTACCACTCTCATTGGCAGACACGGCAGGAAGCCTACGTCCTACGAATAAAGCTGCGCTCGGGAAGATCTTGGAGGGTGGAGTAACTGTCGAGGTCCTGCCAGTGTCTTCGCTTAAGACATGTTTTATCATAGATGGTCAGGCATTGGTACAAGCCATTGGAAAACCAATGGGGGCAAAGTCATTTGGAGATCTGGCTGATGTCTTCAATGCATCAGTGTTCAGTCATTTCAATCAGCACTGCTCAAGAGTCGATGTGGTTTTCGATCGATATCGTATGACATCAATCAAGTCTGGGACCCGGGAAAGGAGAGAGGGGCGAGTACGTTCTATCCGGCGCAAGATCGACAGCAGAGAGATTCCACTCCCTGCCAACTGGAAGCAGTTCATGGATTTACCAGAAAACAAGGCAAATCTGACCAACTTTCTCAGCGATCAAATGATGTTGGAGGCAAAAAAGAGCTGACCCACTTGTGAGTCGATCACTGCAGGTGGGTTTGAGGAAGAAACCAAAGTAGCATCGTCACTGGGGTCTGATGTTGAACAGCTGCAATCATCTCATGAGGAGGCCGATACACGTATAATAGTGCATGCCACGGCGGCCTATATGGATGGATACGAACGGATCATAGTCTCGTGCAGGGGACACCGACGTATTGGTACTGCTCACACACTTCGCGGGACAATTAAGTGGATAGCTCTGGATGAGAGCTGGCACAAGGCAGCAACGGCGTTATGTGGCTGTGCACGACATACAGTTGACACCGACCATGCAGCGTAACATCCTGGTGTACCATGCGGTTACAGGATGTGACACAGTCAGTCAACCAAGTGGACACGGGAAAAAGACGACATGGAAGGTATTCCAGCAACACGGAGCATTGCTTAATGACCTCGGACATGGCACACTGTCAGAATCCACCATACGGAGTGTGGAAGAGTTCTTCTGCCGCATTTACTTACCAGCTTCGGACGAAACTAACATCAACGATGTGCGATACCGCATGTTTCAAAAGGGCACCAAAGACAAAGAAAAGCTTCCGCCAACTCGAAAATGTCTTGAGCAACACATCAAACGCGCACACCACCAGGCTCAGGTGTGGTACCAGGCAGATGTACCAATCCCTGAAATCGAGTCGCCCATTGGAAGTGGATGGTACGAGAATGCTACGAGGAGACTACACCCACACGTCAGTGTGGACGATCCTCTGCCAAACGAGTTCACAGACATAGTCTGCTGCAAGTGCAAAAATTGTGCAACTGCCAGATGCTCTTGTAGGGCCAAGAACTTGAAGTGCATAGCTGCGTGTACCTGTAATAACGGAGTGTGTCACAACCCATACAGTGTGGCAATTGAAACGGACTCTGAGTGACTTAAACACGACATTCTTTTATTTCATTTCATGTGCATGTAAACTTGCACATATGCAATTAGCAGCATTTTCAGTCCATGGTTACTTGTTTATATGACATCAATATCATGTTCTTACAAATATTACCGGTCAGCGAATCTTAAGTTTCACTAGGGGGGTGGGTTATGTTTGTTGTAATTAATCAGTCTTATTCACAGTTGTAAACCAATTGTCTGTTACTGTTATGTGAGGGAATAATAATGAATGATTTTGATACCTAAAACGTATGCATGGGATGTTTATTTGTGAAGTTATTGCAATTTTTGTTATATGTTTACGGTGAAACCGAAATAATTATTCGGCATTTTTTTGTATTTTTTGCCATTCTTTGTAAAATTTCCCGATATTATAGTATAAACCAATATTTTTACAATATGTATTGTTATTCTGCTCATTTTGACACCAAAAATAAGTTTGTCACTGAATTATTGGTCATTTTATTGACATTTTTGTATTTTCGAGAAAATCAGATATTTCGCGATTGACCTCTTTCACAAAATAACCCACTGTGAGGTCCCAAATCAAAATATCAAGTGTCATCCAGGCTAATATTGCGCAGGAGGTGTCATGGTTCAATCCTAGCATGGGTGCCAGCTTGTAACAAACAGTTACCCCTCATGTGATTTCTGGGCCCCTTTTCAGATAATATTCCTCGTCTATATCATACAATTATATTATAAGGACTTTTGAAAAAGATCACACAGTTCTCTGTAAATTGTGATATACTCGTTCTTTGACTCGAGCAGATTTCCTTCCTGTGTTGGAGTATTTTCAAAATCTTCCTTGAGATGTACATCTTTGAAAAAAGACCTTTAAAAAAAATCTTTAGTCTTTGTACAATATCTGACAAAAAGCAAGGCTTGCCGGCTGCTTTCCGCTTTATTGGTGCATGAAACTGGGAATGAGTTGGGATTTCTGTCATTACCCTGCGCTCGCGAAGTGAAAAGCGAGGTTAAACATTCTGGTGCGTACGTGTGCCGTGTGTGGTGTGCCGTACGTGTGCCGTACGTGTCTGCATTTTAAAAATTCATTTTCTCGGCAATCGTTGGTCCGATTGACACGAATTTTTACCATAGAAGCGCCTCCGCCAGTATAATTGTTTAATTCATAATTATGACGTCATAAGTCACGTGGTACGGACGCCATCTTGGAAAAACGTTACACCTCTATATCTCCCAAACCACTCAATGGAAAAAATTGAAACATGGCTCATTGTCAAGTACTCACCATGGGGAATAAGATATGTTGATGGTGATGTCACTGGTGCCTTAATTATGACGTCATAATTCGACAAGTACAACGCTTGATCTGATCAGTATGAATAAAACAAAAATTCCTCTGCAACTGTAAGACCGATGGACACGAATTTTTCAGAATATGTGCGGCTCCTCGTGTAGAATTTTTTAATGATAATTATAACATCATAGATCACGTGGCACAGACGCCATCTTGGAAAAAATCGAAAAGATTTGCACCTCTATATCTCTGAAACTGCTCCATGGAAAAAATTTAAACATGGCTCATTGTCAAGTACTCCCCTTGAGGAATAAGATATGTTAATGATGATGTCATAATTTGACAAGTACAACACTTATCCGATCATTGTGAAAAAAAATTCTCAGCAACTGTTGGTCTGATTGGCACGAAATTTTCACCATCGGAACGCCCCCTCATGTAGAATATTTTAATGATAATCATGAGGTCATAGGTCATGTGGTACAGGCGCCATTTTGGAAAAAACGAAAAATGTTGCACCTCTATTTCTCCAAAACCGCTGCATGGAAAAATAGAAACATGGCTCATTGTAAAGAACAGGGTATGGGGAATAGGTGTTATTAACGATGACGTCATTGGTGCCATAATTATGACATCATAATTCGACAGGGACAACGCTTAGTCGGATCAGTTTGAAATGTATTGAGCGTGATCTATGCAACAATTAGATTAGAGAATATAAATTTATGATGTCATCACTCACGTGGTCTGGCAGCCATATTGGATCAAAGAAAAAAAATGTTCAAAACAGAAGAGTTGGCTTGCAAAAAGTTGACTGCGCAGGGTAAGTATTCTATGAATACCATCTAGTTTCAAAAGTGCTGTGTTTGTCTTTATCATGGGTTTGCGATTCCATCTCGCACTCTCTGCATATAAAATCTGATATGCTGTTAAAGAAATTGGTTTGTCTGTCATAAAAATGTATAGGTACTGTATAAGTGAGTATCGGGACATAAACTTGATGCAACAACGAGTACTTCAGATATGAACAATTTTCACTCATTTTATGTGGAATTTGCACAGGAAGCACGGGAACACCATTCCATCTCGATATGTCTTTCATACGTCCATATCTACGAGTGTATTCAAAATTTTGAATAACCATCAAATTGGATGCCAATTATATCGGACGATCAATTGCTCCATAGTTTGAAAGCATTATCATGAAAATCCATGGGCTGTCAGTTGGACATATTAACGTCCATGTGTTGTCATGACATCACATTGGCGTAAGCGTAGACATCCACCAGAAAAGCATTTACCTTTTATGGCTAAGGTGCCCAGTGTGGCAAATGACTAAGAAACCTGTACAGAGAGCCACGATCCTATTCCGGCAATTTAAGCAGTCACGGCAAACTTGAAAATGTGTTTCATCAAATGATTGATGGCAATAATCAGGTAAAGGACGACCTAATCTATCCAGAAATTGGCCTTTCAATCAGTTACCTTGAGTAACGGACCTTTCATTACTTCATACAAGTTTCCCTATCCAGTCCAGGAAAAAGAAACTTGTTCACCTGTGCATTTTGAAAACCTGCCAGTTATAATGATCAGTAAACACCGAATGCATGCTCAAGAAAAGGCCCCACATAATTGATCTTATTGATTTTACAAGTGTGGGAATGTTACCCTTTACAAAAGCGTGCTGTTATTTAAGTAATAAACGTTTAGGCTACTGCCTTTCAAAAAATATGGATTTCTTGTTGATTGTTTGGGCCATTTTTTTTAATGCACAACTGAACAAGGTCTTAATTGTTAATGAAATAGCTCAATGGATTTTCCCCTTTATCATGGTGCACGTTTGTTTCATTAGTAACTTGAAAAGCATTCGTAGAGCGTATAGTATCATTCTGAACAAAAAAATACCTGTGTCTTCCATGCACCCTATCATGTCACATCGTTTTTTTGATATGGGTTATGAATGTCATAAATTTAATTCTTCCCACACATTGGGTTATAGATCAAATATTTATATATTTAAATATTTATATTGGGTTACAGATCTTAACCAAAGTTTTCAGGATCATTGGAATCTCCCGCGATGAAGCTGATTCTGAGGGCCTTTCACTCTCTCACCGCAGGCAGGTTGCTGGTCTTTCTGTCTTCTACCGACTCCTCTCCGGCCTAGCTCCCCCTGCTCTGTCTGTGCTGTGTCCCCCAAATATTCCTGCAGGGCGCACAATATCTGCCAGCAACCCTCTTCTGGTGAAACTGCCAAAATCAAGACTCTCTGCTCACCTTCACTCTTTTATTCCTTTTTTCCCCCGCCCCTGGTATAAACTCCCACACTCTCTTCAATCCCACTCCTCCCTCCAGGTCTTCAAAACAGCTGTTCACCGCCATCTCTTATCTTCACCCATCCAAAACCTTGATCTTTTCTACCCCCGTTAATGCACCCCAAATCCACCTCTTTCAATCTCCAACTTCATTCTTGAAATTCCTTGTCGTCTCAATTTGTTTTATACCGTGTATCCCCCCCTCCCCTTCCCCCCCCCTCCCCTCCCCCAGCCATCTCCCTTCGAAAAGAACTCCTGATGTCCCTGTTCTCTACTGTTGCGCTTATGTGCTTCCTTCTCTCTCCCCATATTGTCTCCCCCTCCCTTTATTGTTTTATGTGTCAGTCTATGTTTTTTTGTTTTTTTTATGTGCTAATATGTGTTTAATGTGCTAGCTCTTACACGAGCCTCAATCTTGTATACAAAAAAAAGAAAATATGAAATTTCAAATTTTCAGAAAATAATTTCAATTCAATCAATTGTGGTTGGAATACCACTTCTCTGTGATGTCATCATTATCACCCTATATACCCTATTAGGCCGTGGGCAGTCCGACGAAAATCGGCTTGAAAACACTTTCCGTTCTATGGAAAAGGTGCGACTTGAACTTTTGGCTGATGGTCGACAAATATATGGTGGAGTGTGGGGAAAAGGTTCTCCACAATATCTCGGCCCAGGAAAACGCAGTGAGCACTCAAAGTTGGGTGCCAGAGTCAGAAAGGTGACTTTTTGGCATTTCCTCCATTTTCATGCCCCTTCAGCTCCTCAAATATGCACCCCCAAGCTTCAACTCTCCAGGGGTCATCAGATACAGCAACATAGCTCGCAAATCAAAAGTATTAAAAATGCAAACGCTTTATCCACTACAAATGGATGCGGTGTGTGTGTGTGTGTGTGTGTGTGTGTGTGTGTGTGTGTGTGTGTGTGTGTGTGTGTGTGTGTGTGTCATACTTTTGTGTCTATTAATTACATACGTCTATTGATTAAATACGTACTATTCAAATGTACCTTTTAACCCTTTAGACTGCTGAGAGCCCTTAGACCTTGGAAGACCCATTAACACTTGAGACCAAAAAGACCCCAAGGACCCAAAAGATCCCGAGGACCCAAATGATCCAGAGGACCCAAAAGTCCCCGAAAACCCAAACTCCCCAAGGACCCCAAAGACCCAGATGACCCAAAAGTCCCCAAGGGCCCAAAAAGTCCTTGATGACCCAAAATTCCCTGAGGACCCAAAAGACCAAAAAGTCCCAAAATACCGAGATGACCCAAAAGTCATCAATGACTCAAAATACCAAAATGTCCTTGATGAAACAAAAGTCCCCGAGGACCCAAAAGACCCAGATGACCCAAAATTGCTTAATGACCAAAAGACCCCAAGGACCCAAAGGTCCTCTAGGATCCAAAAGACCCAGGTGCCCCAAAAGTCCTTAATGACCCAAAAGTCCCCAAGTACCCAAAAGTCTCTGACGACCCAAAAGACACAGAGGACCCAAAAGACCCCCTTGAGTCCAGCGGGCAGGTATGCTACAAGGCCGTGAAGACCAATGAAAATTTGGTACAACGGACCAACGGCAATTATCAAAAATGCAACAAGGTGAATCATTAAGAAAAACAGTGATTTTCGATAATTGTCTTCGTTTTTACAAGGCTGTATCTGCCTCTTGGAACAGATGTACGAAATGAGTCACCACAGCAGGGTCTAGTGCTATCTTACACTGAAGGAAATATAATGGTCATTCACTGACCAGTGTGGATGTTACAAAGAATGCACTTGGGTACTTCAACAGTGCGAGTGATCAAATCGTTTGTACAAGTACTAATCATTTCGACTTTGACAAGGCTTCATTTTCCACATCAATAGACCTAGAGATTTGAAATTGAACACAGTGATACAATCATCTGAATTGACTTCACATGAATGGAATGTCAACATTATACTCGGACTAATTGGGGTAGGTGACCACAGCAATTAGCTACTTCATCATTAAAAGACAGATAAACATTATCATCTTCTTTCGTACTGTGCACACAGGTATGGAAATGGTAGAGTGGTACTGCTAACTACACATCACTTTTAACAAATCAGTCTTATCAGAGTCATCTTCATAAAATGACTAATTAAGGCACGACAATCAGCTAGTTTGGCATAAATATGTCATGTGACTAATGAAACGAATGGACATTAGGGTGGTCCAAAAATTTGAAGATTGGATTTTCATTTCTGCACAAGCCTGCCCTATTCCTATTGAAGAAAGTAGTTTGTGGTGAACATTTGAGCTTGATTGGACAATATTTAGAGGTGGCTCAAAATGTTGACAAATTTTAATGAATAATAAGCTACAGAATTTTTAGCATCATACATCAATTCATAGATGATTATCTATTTTCAATTACTCAAATTATTTATTATTGTTGGCTTGCACTCGTCTTCAATGGTATGACCAAGAGATTGTGCAAAAGCACTGGCCACAAACACAGCACGCCGATCTGAGAGATTTACTCTGTCCACAGTTGCCACCATTGCTGGAGTGATCACCTTGATGGGAGCCTTTTTCGCCTGTTTGGCAGAAGATGGACTTTGGAGTTTGAATTAATTGTCCCCTGAATCGGAGCTTTCAATCTCAGACTCATCATCATCATCAACCACAGCCGATGTTGATGGAACAGATTGCATTGCTGTTAGAGTCTCAGCAGCATGTTTCCTCTTTCTTTTATCTTCATTCTCAAGCCTGATACGCTTTCTGTTCTCCATCACTGCCAGAGTGTTGTCCACAGATCCCATACGTGAACTTGAGGGATCCTCACGCTGCATGATAAGGAATGCTTTCTCTTCTTCATTCGTCATTTTCTCAAGCGCATCATTTGGTGAGATATCGAAGAGGGATTGAAGATCATCTTTGAACATCTGCTCCTTCACTCTATAGTTTTCTAATGTCTTGGTTCTATTTTTCTTTACCAGTTTGTAGGCATCATACAACTTCAAAAGTTGGCGCTCACAGGAATCTACTCTCTGCACTGGAATTCGTGCTTTCTCCCAGTATGCACACACAGCTTGTACACTAAGTTTGGCACTTTCACGAACTGGATGGTGTTCTTGGATGTGATGGTACACCATTTTCTGCAATGTGTGTCCTTTGGTTGGTAGTCCCCCACATATTATTTCCTTTTCAGACTTGCCCAGCAACCAAACTGTGGAAGAGCTGCGAGTTTCTGCCATCTGAAAAAAACAGGATAAATTAAAAATGTTATTTTTTGAGCAACCTCTAAATAAGTTCCAATTGACCTCATATTTGGTTCGTATGATCTTTATAAACATAGCAACAAGGGGCTGCCTTGTGGAGCATGGATTTGTAATAGTATTAAATATTACATATATCTGTGGACCACCCAAATGGACATGTCAATAAAACACCAGTTGAAATACTATAGTATCACACAATAGCTAATTAAGGGGGAGCAGCGGTAATAATTAGGATTGAAATACATGAAATCACAAGGTATGAAATCAGCAGATTGGTCTTTCTCATCATCATTATCATCCTGTACATTCCCGCCCTCAAATAACTCCTCGGTGATTGTGTTAGGGCTAATCTCACAATTCTGACACTT